>NC_089523.1:25216030-25529918 GCF_963924715.1 Thunnus thynnus
GCACGAGGAAACACATTCATGCTGGTGGCATGATACGCAGTCCTTCCAATAGTTTCACATTATTCCACTTATCTACAGGTGGCAGTGATGCGCCAAGAAATGCAGCAATGCGCCTGCAAAGAAGAAGAAACAACATAAAGAAACATTGATCTAAACAATGCAGGATTTAAGATATTTAAAGAAACAGCCTTGCAAAGGTTTTAAGAGGAAGGAAATGACTTCAACACCTTTGTTAAACCTCAAAGATACAGACTATAAGGAGTATTTGGTGAGTAACACTCAACTTAAATTTAACTAAGATGTAACTAAGAACTTTAAGATTTTCTATCTGCTACCTTTAAAAAAATTTTCTGGGCTTGTTTGAGAGAGCAGAAAGATGCAGAGCAAGATGACCACCTTTCAACTTGTCGGGCAGATTTATTTCTAAAGAATGTGGTCAAACTGTATAGATTGCATCAACACCTGGCTGAAATATGATCATAGCCAGACCACACTTCAGCAATGGCCTGGCTGATTCGATTAGATAGCATTCTGACTGCTTCTGTTTTGCATGCATTTATAACTGCATTATCCAGGTAAGATGTCCAGATACAGATCACGTGGGTGGGGTGAGTGGGGCAAAAAAGAACATGGATATGGAAGATCACAAAGTACACAAATACATTTGATGCAAGTCAAAAAGGCATTTGCATCATTTGTTCTATCACAGCTGATTCTATCCATATTCAGTTTTGCAGTGGATAAAGAGAGTGTTATGTATTTTGTATGGAGAATTAATATTAAAAGATGTTGACACACCTACAGTAAGAGTCCTGTTCGGCCACGCAATCTGCAGTGATGATGTGAGTAAAACAAAGTTTCTAAGTTATGAAACTGACATTTGAAAATAACGACACAAAACCGATTATAGGCATTCTCCTAGAGCCCCTTGACTCAGAACCAAAATAGAAATTGCTGTTAAGCATCATATTGATTCTTTTCTTTTTCTTTTCATGCTTATCCCACCATGTTTTACCAGGTTTATTCAATTCACAAATTCACATCTGTCCTTGAAGCCTTGTACTTCAAGTCAGAACACACTGTGACAAATCTCTCCAACATCCCATCCTTACTTCACAGTGTTAACCCTAATGACCCTAGTCAGAGAAGAGCGAGAAAAAACTAATTCTGTGTAACTTTTTAATGTCTGCTGCTGATTAAGATAAAGCCAGCCTGTCTCGTCTCCTCGTGATTCTCCTTCCCACTCCCCTCTGGAGCCAATTTTGTTTGGTTGGGAACAGTGGTAGATAAAGCTGAGAGCTGGCGAGTTCTCTAATCTGAGGAGCAGTGTTGGAGCAGCTGGGGTGACGTGGGGGAGCAGCGTGCTCTCAGAGCATGGACAGATAAAAAAAAGGCTATGATTGAGATCGGGAGTTTGATGTTGGGTGTAAGATAACAAAGACAGCACGTCATCCCGATGGGATGAGGTTGAGGATAAAACCGCCCCCTCTGCCTCTTGTCTGCTTTTTCAGGGTTTTACTGAGTAGGGGTTTTAAGCCAACAAAAGTATTGAGACGGTAATGTGAATTCTCCACAAAAGGTGATCTTTTTCTTTTCACTTTCTTATCTCCTAAATGTCCTATTCAGACAATTATGTTTTACTATTTCCTTAAGAAAGATATTCGTGCAAAATGTACAGACCTTTTTGGTACCCTAATTTTGAACATGTGTACAGTAGCTGTAAACCGTTTAGGTGTGTGATCATGCTGCTCTGATGCCACTTAAGAGCTTTATGTGGTTCTCAGCTAAGGTGTGTGTGATGATTCCACTTCAGCCTCAAATTTTCTGAAACTGGGCCCTACTGCAACCACAAAAAAATGCATTACACACAAAATGGAATCATTTTGGTATTTGTACTGCACTTGTATTGTAAATGTAACTCCATTTTAAAGAGATTTTCATTATGCTAAATATACATTCATTCTCATCAAACTTATGACTAAAAATACAGTAATTTAAGCCACATATTTGGTCTTATTTTGTGGAATGTGTTTACAAAGACACAACTGAAGACTAACAAAAAAAAGTGATGAAATTAATAATGGTAGTAGTAGCATTAATAGTAGTAAAATACACATACTGCACTAGGCACAACCCTTTTATGTATTAGTAGCTATTATACATGGTTATATATAATCATGGGATCAGAAGAATAATACAGGATATTTATCAGGAGGTAAACCTATAGATTAAAGTAGCTATGGTTACTCTGTACCAGGAAGTCCAGTTTAAAAATGCTCTTCCCTTGAGGCTCACTGAAGTAACCCATTACAACACATACAATAAAATATTCATATGTGATCATGATGGCCTATTTACAGTAGCTCTACACCTTCCCCATTCTAGCCACTGTGCTGTACAGCTAAGTGGATAGAGAACATTTGAGCCTCATCACCCACAATACGCCACTCTGTTACCATCTGTTTGGAAATCTGTAGCAAGCTCTAGCCAAAGTGAAACTCACAGTTTCAGTACTAATATGATGAATTTGTATTGTGCTCCTGCATCTGCTTGACATCCAGAGCTTTACAACTAAACGTGATAGGTTGGGATATCATTTATTCTTCTAATTAATAGGTCCATGCTTCCCTTGGCAAGAGATTTAAAATGAACATTCATATTCTATATCATTTTAACATTTCAAACAGATACCACAAAATGCAAATGTTAATATCAATATGTAGCAATGGTTCATATGTATCTTATAAACATGTGGAATAAATTACATGATGAAAATGAACCACTATTATGGTTCCAGGGTGTAAGTAGGTTGTTTCTCCATAATATCTCCATCATTAGATTCACCTGTGGTCGCAAACTGTCAACTCACATCTGCTCATTCATCTGTTTGAGTCAAAGTCTATCCTCTCAGCTGTTACTGTAGGCTGCCACCAAGCACAGATTTGGGGCATGTGTGGGCATGGATGAAATTATCTTCATTAATTGGAACAGTGCTCCAATATGCTAATTGCGACTTCTTAATCGCAAATGCATGTTGACTGCAAAAAGATCTCGACAGTATCGACAAACTGAATAACTTTGTATTGCATCTCTGAGTCTGTCCAGACACAGTAAGTGCTGGAAACTACAAGTGTTATTAGTAACAAAAGCGAGACCATTAGCGTGGTGAAAAATATGTGTGGTGAACAATCACAGTCAGCAGCTACTTGAGTAACACCGAGATTGAACCTGCTTGTCAAATTGCAGCTCTGCAGTTTTACTTCTCAGCTCTTTGCAGCGTAACACCTCTCCTGAGCACCCGTTTATAATAAGTGACACTTTCCACCAGCTTTTCATGGCTCCTTGGAGACCCTTATTTGCTATGCAAGTGTAGCAGAGCAGCAAGTTCAGCCTCCAATGATTCTGCATGATATGAAGTGAGGTGCCCTCCTTTCTTTTGTATGAGCAGGTGTTATTCAAACTAAGACTAGCTTCAGAACCTAAAATAAGACTACTGTGTCAGAGTACTTGATAACAGATGACTATTTACAGAAAAGATAAAGTTATTCAGACCATAAACAACAGAACAGAGAAACACAAACACTTTAATCTCTACCAAAGGGTCCAGTTATGTTCTTCAGACAGCAAACAAACATTTATTCCATCTCACAAATGTAAGAGTTTGTCCAAACGGCACCTTATAGCACATTAAAATCTCCTACCTCTATTCAGCATTGAAGCTTGAGTAAAGGATAAGAGCTTCTCAGGGAGCCAGACAGCTATTCTTCTTCTAAATTTGCATATCCTACTGAGACAAGCCTGGCGTCAGATTCAAAGGGACAGAAAAAGAAACAAACAGATACAAAAGCAAAGCTCATTCACCAAGCTTTTGTATTTGAATAATCCAAGGGTCTCTCTCTCTCAAATATTTTGCTATGGCAATACAAGTAGGCACCCATATTTAACATATAGAAATATTTAACGGCTGGTATGGTTGATATTGTGAATGAATGGAGAGATTAAGACATGACCATTTTGGTAACAGACTCTAGGACTGCAGTATCTTGGCTGTTTCTGTTCTAATTGAAAAACATATTTTTTTGAGCCAAGAGGAATTTTTGCTGACTGATTCATTCCTCGGCTCTAATGCTCTTAAAAAGAGCTTGCAGAGTTGCATGTTGTTGCTATCATGGCAGTGATGCACTGGTGCTGATCCCTAAATAAGATTTCATCCCCTGCTCTATGGATTAGAGTGGTGAAAAGATTCAGCTGTAACATATTATCTTCCCCTCATGGAGAAAAAAAACGAAGAGGAAGCCATGGTTCTGAGACTGTGATATGTCTGTTACAGTCTTACACTGCTCTTCACACAGTCTCTCAAATTTCAAGGTCTGTTGTAACAAATGAAACCACCAGGGGAAAAGAGTGAAGAGTGAATACACACAGGGCTTACTGACTTAGTCAAGTTTTGAGACTGAGTAAGCTTGCTTCCGTGGTCTCTGTTTTCTCACACCGTCAACTGGAGCTTACAGAACAAAACAGTATAGTGGCACCTGATATCCCACCACACACTGTTCTAGTTTCTTCTATTAATAGTATGCATTGGAGATGGCCACCTGACTATTTTCTGCACGGTCATCTGCATTTTCCACAATTCTGAGTAAAAAATAGCACATATAACTTTCATCCTCATATCTCATCTTTATTTCTTCATATGCACCTTTCTTGCTTGCATCACTCAAGTCATTCTCAAGTCTGAATAAGCACTTGAGTCACTATTATGTAAAAGTTACAATGGCAATCTTACTAGGTTGGACCTTGTAACACTTCAGTAGCAGTTTCAACATGACAGAAGAAATAATTGAATTAGAGAAAAATTAGGGAGAAATCAAATGCATGTCGTATTCCGCCTTATTAAAGCTATAGTATATAAGTTTTTTTCTTATATTTTTTTATTTGACATATACTCCAAAGTTGTGACCCAGGCTCATTGAGAAGCCAGCCTGCAGTACAGAGATATTCCCTAAAGTTTTTAAGTGAGCCTCATCCAAAGTCAGGGGTGGGAGTTCACGACTGTCAATCAATATGTGAACGTACTTACCTACCACTACTACCTGCTGCTCCTCTTGTATCGAGGCTCTAAGCTAGCATTATCTGCTGGAAGGTGTCGCTATGGCTTACTCGACAGTGACCAGACATCCCGGTTTGTCCGGCGTGTGCATTCTGTACACACTGCAAGAGTACATTTTCAGTTGTGCACAGTGGAAATATCAATATAAAAGATCATATTAAGACAGCTAAACATAGGTTGTTTCCCTGAGAGCTGAATGTTCCAGAAAAGAAACTCTAAGAAGAAAGACTACAAAATGTAAAGTACCCAGCAATCTTCTTAAAGGTAACTTCCTTTAAAGGCTCTTTTTTGGTTTTTGTTATTAACGAGGTGCAGTTGTGATTTAATGTTTTAAAATTGTAATCCTTTTTAAATTTGTGACCAGCTTGTGGCATAGTTTTGAGAAGATGTAAGTTAAGTTATTTTTATATTATAGCCTATAAAGTTATTTATGGGCCACAAAGATATTTGGACCTTGTTTTGTTTAAAAAAAAAAAAGCTGGCAGAGAATGTATCACAGTTGGCCATTTAGCCAGCAGTCTGCGTAGGTATGCTAAGCACTGAAATAACCCCCATCCTGATGAAAACGCCAATGATAAGTGCATACATTTGTGCGTGCATGAACATGCGGTACACTTAAGGGTCCTGGTTTGGAAGTTTAAAAATATGGTCAACCAAGCTTACTCACAGGCTAGCAAGCTCCCAATACCTGAAATCTAAGAGCTCCATTACTTCCAGTACCCGGTGAGAAATTAATGCATTGGGTACGAATAATCATGAGGATGCAGGTGAAGAACTGGGCTGAGTGCAAGAGAGCAGGGAGAGAGAGACGAGGGAGGAGCAGAGTAGTTTGCTTTTGAGTCTCATGTCAGTGCTAGCTTGATTCCCAGGACTTGCATATTGTAGTTTTGAGTACTGACATAAATTTCAAGTTCTCTCATGTCAAATCAGTCATTAAAAACATTGCCCCCCTTGCATTGTAGGGTAAAAGAAGCTAAAAAAAACAAGACACAACCTTATACCAATACCAAAATAATTTTGATTATTAGCCTAGTACTATTATGAATATCCATCAAAATAATTTACATTTTAGCATATAGGAATTAAATTTGCACTGCTGGAAATGATAAGATAGGCAGCAGAATTGTCTATCTTATAAATGCTGAAATTTAATTTTATTACTGTTTTCACTGAGAGAAGTGTGGATGGACGTTCCTCACGCTCACAATGACTTATTTAAAACCCATGACGGATGTAGCTTTTGAAAGTCCCTTGCATGCTAATTGTCACGCATGAACCTGTCGTATCTGAATAAAGCCGCAAGAAACGTTTATGTAAAAGTCACCAACGCCTGAATGACTAATGTTACCTATACCATGTCTGAAAAGGGCTTAAGCTTGAGTAAACTGTGGTGACAACTCTATTGATTCCATTGATTCTCTTCATGGCATTACATGTAGATAATGGTGAGGTGGTTCATTAACCCGGGCTGGTGGTGTAGCAGTAACGTTTCTTCAGCTGAGTGGTCCAGATAGCAGGCTCTGATGGCTTCCCACACTGCACAGCGGGAGCTGAGTGGCCAGACAGCGACATTTTCAACAGTCTTGTGCTGTCCTTCGCTACCTGACCTGTCATCTGAGCAGAAACAGTTGCAGCCATTCTTTTTTGCACCTCTATACTTTCTCAAGTGTGGTAAACTGCAGTTATATGGATATTGCAGTGCTGCTCAGTCACTGAAGTGAGGTCAACAGTGTGAACAATGAATTTGCAATGGAATTAGGTGGTTACTTTTGCTAGAATTAATGTACTGGGATAACAGCGTTCATTGACAGACAAAAAGTAGACATGAAATTGACATTATGGTGATTTTCAGACTTCAGCACAAACCATTTTTGACACAGAAAGAGGGCCAGTGGACAGCTGCAAAGTTAAGATTTCCACACTGATATAAGTTGAGAAACTAACTCAAAGAATGTTATTGAGATCTCTATTTCTTGCTCAGAAGCCTCTGGACCTACCCTGCCTTTCTGCTCAAATTAGCTTTTCACCTTTAATTATCCATTGTGTGGCGTGGTACGCAGTCGAGACTATGTTGCACACACCCATTAACACAAAAAACCTGTTAGGAGAAAACAAATGCCTTCTGCTTCCCTTTTTGAAGTTCGTTTAACAATGTCCTCGAGCCACCATTTTCCAATGTGTGAGGAAGTGCCGGCAAACAAGACATCCATCAAATTGACAGACAAAACAAATTACAAGGCAAACAGAACCTTAATGTGTCACCAGAGCTAATGGTGTCAAGGCTGGTTGGCAGTAGACCCAGACACTCGCATGCTGCTGCTGTCACACTCATATGGCCTTGCTCTTCAACTCACAAAATGCCCCAACTGAAGAGGAGAGAGGGATGACTTCTGGATAATACTCAGGTATTAACACCCTACACACTATTAACAATGCATCAAACCTAGATTCATAAAAGTCCATTACACCGCAGCGAGTCAGAACAAGAGGCTTTCAAGCAGGTATGATCTATGTGTACTGTGGCCTGTGCTCACAAGTGAGATTATTCTTTAAATGAATGATGCAGTCTCCCTAAAGCCAATAAAAGTGTAATTACATGCCTTGGGCCTTGGTGACAAAGCCTGTGCTGGTGACAGCTATCTGGGAATGAGGAAGAAGGGATTACCTTCACTTTTCATCTAGCTTTGGCGTGATCACCTCCACAGGGGTCACCTTGGAAGAAATGCCACAATTTTACCAGTCATTAAACTCTTAATCCAGCTTCAGTGTGTAGACTTCCATCTCATCTTTCAAAGCATCCATGGCCTCATATCACTTCATGCTGCATCATAGCCACCCATTACAACAGAAAGCAAAGGTGAGAAACCTCTGCTGGTACAGTTACGACACAGAAGATACCATAGATTGAAGTTCACAGTGATTCAACATTTTCTCATTTCATACACTTTTATAGGCTTAAGCAGAAAATGCTCCTTGACAGGTAAAGCAATATCCTGAGAATTACTTTGTTTTACGCTTATTGCCTTTAGGTTAATATTCTACAAGTTATTTTGGTCTCTGCAGGAAATCGTGCTCTCAAACCTTTGCAGGGCATCAGCTGGAAGATTGCAGAGACCACTTGTTAATATTCGTCGCACTGTATTTGCAAAGCAGAGCCATTACATATTCAGAGATAGGGAGATATTTTTTCATGGCAGGCAAACTGAGCATGATAAATTGGACAATAAACACTCTAACCCAGCAACACAAAAGTGCACAGAGGCATAATGCTGCACTAAATATGACTTTATAACGACAACCTGCAAAGCCACACTGCCAGTCACAGGAGCACAGCAAGAATATCATCATACTCACACATAGGTGTTTATTATACAATCACTTATATAATTGAAGTTTATAGGGCCTAACAGCTTAGGATAAGCACAAACTTTTGGATTTTAAAACTGTGATGAACACAGTGAAGAACTTTCACCCAACCTGCCATTAGCCATTACACTTGTTTTAATACTGTGAGAAAGATGCATCAATTGCCATATTCTTATATTGACAACACACAATATTCTAAAACATATGTTTATGGGTATTTTGAGAGCTTTTTGTCATTTATATTTATGCAAGTAAACACAGTAATAAGTTATAATTTGTTTAGATAACTGTGAGTCCTTGATTCAGATGTTTGCAAGTTTGCAGTGTCAATAGAGTTCCATGCAAAATACACCTGTAATTTCACAACTTGTTTCAATACAGAAGCTTTTGTCCCTGAAGTAGGGTTCGACTGATTATTGGTTCCGATATTCAATGCATAATCAGAATTTTATTATTGTAGCTGCTCAAGGTGGAGCTAGTTTAAACTGTTTTGTGAGGGGGGGGTGAGATGATAGATAGGGTAGGACCTTTATTTAATCTTTGCATTTATGTGAAATATTGGAACTTTAACCTCTTTGGACCATAAAAAGTTATTTATTTGAAACCATGTGAGGGGAAATTTGGTCTCTTTGGTGTAACTGCAAACAACTCAAATACAACTGAAGCATGACAAAGAAACAAAATACACTTTTTTGTAAGGGGCCACAAGCCAAAAAGTTTGGGAATCATTGGATTAATCTTTAACAATGTATTGTAATTTATAAGCTCATCATTATGTTATTTTATGTAAAATTTTAATCTGAAAAGTAACTAAAGCTATCAAATAAATGCAGTGGAGTAGAGAGTACAATATTTCCCTCTGAAATGTAGTGGAATGGAAGTATAATGTAACATACCGTAAAATGAAAAAACTCAAGTAAAGTACAAGTACCTTAAAATTGTACTTAAGTACAGTACTTGAGTAAATTTACATACTTTCCACCACAGCATTTAAATAATTGAACCAATTAAAGGCTTTCCAAAGCTGTGTTGCTGTAATAAATGAAGCATAACCGTGCGTTATAATTGTGCATTAAAATCGTGCATTCTAAATTTTGACATCAAAATTTTCATTTTTACTGCAAATGTATATCGGTTCTTAATATCAGTTATTGGACTCCTTGATTACTCATAATCGGTATCAGTATCAGCCCTGAAAAAACCATATCAGTCGACCCCTATCCTGAAGTATTTACACATCTGTGTAATATCAGTTTCATATTAGAAAAACTCATCTTTCATCTCAATGTACCCTGACCACAGAAACCACTTCTGCTTTTTTAACAACCCTGTGTGTGTTTGTAAACGCGTTAAATGTGTTTTTTTCTAGCTGATGTATGTCAAAATTATAGCTTCTTTTAAGATCTTTTTGCCAGTCAGCAGCTTTGTAGATACTACAGATGTAATGTATGGTGAAGGCAAACTTCGTGTAAATATGGTTTTCAGTTCATTTAGTAAAAAGACTATTAATACGCGCGCGCACACACACACACACACACACACACACACACACACACACAAAAACCTAGAAATCTCTAGCACATGTCTTCCCTGTCAGATGTCAAAACAGAAGTCTTTGGATTTTTACTCATTTATATTCCCAAGACACAATATTAACTATTCCTATTTCAAACAAACTTTATTAAATTATATATTTTGGGGTAATTAACATAACTTGTACAAACAAATGATAATTCACAATGCACAATAAGTCTTTTCAGTGTGGCCACCTTAAAATAGATTTACAGTTTGGTGGAATCCATTTCCATTGTTTCAAAACTGCTCCATAAGTTTCCTCTTTTACTACGAATGACTTGTCAAAAAATTGAATACTATGCTGCTGGAATTAGCTGCTGGTGGTAACTCAATCATGGCAACTCGCTGATAATATGGTCATATTTAAACATGACCGATAACGCAGCTGTGATTTTAATCAATCAATCTTAGTAATGAGAACAGGAAGTTAATCCATTGTTATGCATTATTCGTCGGTAAATTAAGGTCTTTGGGGTTAATTAACTAGTGGGCTAAGGACAATGTTAATAATGCAGCACTGATATAGGGCAGGTAATAACACACTTGAGAATGTCCTTCTCAACTCCAGCATGAAGTTCCTCTGAAAGTAGAAAAGATTACATATCCTGACAGTTCTGTTTTCTGAAAGAGCTTCTTCACAATGACATTAACACAGCTTTAGGTTTGCTTTGCACATTGTTGTGATGGCACTCCTTTCTTTGCTTTAAAAGTACAGTGTGTAGAAATGAAATTTTCATTTCCAGAAATGGAATATAATATTCATAAGACTGTTTTATTAGTGTATAAGTGTCATATATAGTGTGTTTTTGTTACTTTAGAAGGAGCCCTTCCACAGAGGCTGCCATGTTTCTACAGTAGCTCTGAACAGACCATCCAAAGCTAGATGCCACTAAATTCTACACACTAGACCTATTAAAGGTCTAGTGTGTCCACCTTTAATAGAAAAAGTTTTAGACCATATTACCATTCTGTAATAAGCAGAATAATTATTTACAATTTCAAAGTCTCCTCTCATTATCAGATTTAAGCTCAATTACACAAAAAAACTATTTCCCAACCTCACTATCCAATTAATTTCATCATCATTGTCTGGATGGAGGAACTCTTATTACGTTGTAATGAGTAAAACAGTGACAAGATGATTGGTCATCAGCACAATTCCCTTACTGATCATTTACTTAAGTGAAAAGGCAAGGAAATTGAATTTTTAAATTCCTACCGAAAAGTTTCTCTTGGTTTCATTTTCAGATTTGAGCATTAAGCTGCTCTTGGTTTTCAACAACCTCATTTCAGTGTTAGTTGCTCCTGTATATAAACATCTGTAAATGTAATGTGACCTGTTTTTTTGTCCTCTCTTGTTAACGTATCGCACAGCTCTGACAGAGCTTCAGGCTTCTGTCACCAACAACCAGCCGACTGGTTAAAAATGAGCAGGATTTCTAACTACCACTGCTGAACTTATGTCTAAACTGGTTAATTTTACCCCCAAAAAAGTAAATAGTTTTCTGCAAATGCCAATGAATGATCATTTCAGGCATTAACATAGTGGATGATCAAACTGTTTTGTGATAGAGCTTAACCACATATGTAACTAGTCATGACTGCATCTAATAAGGCGTTTGCTCTCAGTTTTATACAACTTTACTACTAACTGCTGCAGTCAAGCATCTTCTTCTCCTCTACTATCTCAAAACATGTTTTATCTGTAGCAAATAAAGGTCAAGAAAACGTAGCAAAAAGTAGATCTACTGGAACTAGGTATGCAATTTTTTTGTGATTTCATTAATCCGTCATCATCCACATTAATCATCAATTATTGATTTTGTGTTAACTTTTTCAACTTTTTCAATAGTTAACAGAAACCACAATCTTTCCCTAACCTCAACCAAGTACTTTAGTTGCCTAAACCTAACAACGTGTAGGATGCAAGAAGCAAACCACATTCTTCAGTGTAAAAGTCCTGTACTTTGTATGCCTGACCATCTATGCTGACCAACTCCCAGTTACTTCTTTGTGGTATAAGGATGTCAAACTTCCCATATTGTAAAACATTGTCAGCAAACATAATCCCTGCAGCAATTATGTTTATTGTCTAAACATTTTGGTATATTGATCAGCTGTTGACATTATCTTTAAATTAAAAATTCAATTTCATAAATCCTACAAAATCTGACCAAAAAGACATATTTTTGAAAATAACTGCATTTGAGCAGCATTTGTCATTTTGGTGACATCTTTCTGAGGGCAAGAAGGGGGTAATGGATAAGATGTAAAACATATAGATGGCCTTTGTAGACGCAGTGACAATCCCTTGCTTCATATAAATACTGCACAGACATTTTTCTCACACAGCCAGAGGTTCTTGCTGCAGCTCCTGAGGTCCAGAATGATATTCAGGATCTGCATGAACATACAGTACTTTCCTCTGCAAGGCAAAAAGCCAAATGTAGCCGCTTTACTTTCCATGGATTCTAATCTGAACTAACAGATTGCCTACAGCTTCCTTTAAGAAAATTACTGGTAGAATTCTTACTATTAATTGGTGTTTTTTCCAGCGTTTACCAACTTTTGTGTGCAAATGTGTATACAGTGTGTGCTGTATGCTTTAGGGATCACATTTCTTGCTCCCATTCCTGATCCTAGTCCTTTTATATTTATGGTACGCTGATATTGAGTCCAATACAACCACCCAGTGCACACTTAGCTTTCAGCAGTGCTGCTGAAAGTTAAGTGTGAAAGCTAAGCTAAATTGCTGTCTAAAGCAATTTAGATATGTTTGACATCTAAAAAGCTCTGCATTGTCCTACAGCATTTTGTATAATATATGTAGAGAAAAGATATCAGTGAGAATCTGATGTAGCTGGAGGGTTTGTTCAACCCAGCATGAACAACATACTCAAGTTCAGATGAAGTTTACTTCTAGGGTTGTATATGTCTAAAAATGGCCCTGATGGCAGATCAGGCTGTTGGACGTGACTGCAGCAACTTCCCGTATGTGGTGACATCATGTGCATCTGTAATATTACAGGACTCCTTTTACTGTAGTCATAATTTATTATGTATGCCGACTCAATGTGTGCTTCCAATATGGAGGTTCCTTAAATAAAGCAAAATAAATTTGAACATCAAAGTTCATTCTTGACCTTGAAAAATAGGTTGACCAAACATTTCTTAATTCAAGCTCCATTTAAGAAAAGAGATTTGTTTTCCAGTTATACTGTATGTCAAAGCAAAACACTGGCAACCCCTATTAGACAACACATTGAAAACAACACACTGAAACATAATGTAGTGCTGGAATTTTACTGACTGTTTCAATCAGCTGCAATCAAAAGAGGGATCATTGTCCATTACAGACAGTGACACTCTTCATTACTGACAGGAAGTCAGAATTACACCAGTATGTGCCTTTAAGCTATGTCCCTGCATTGGAGTATTTTTTAATGTGCACCTCCCTCCAGCACAGGCAGTCTTATCTGCATCCCAGCCCTGTGCTGGCACAGGAAGAGGCTGTTGCTTGACACACAATATTGGACAAGACAGTAACATGGAACATTTAGAGGAGGATGGAGAGGGTACCGTCGCACCAGGCTTGCCAGCTGTGATAATGATGTATAATTTAATTGAAGGCTGTGCTTCTATCCTCCATAGAACTCAAACCGCTCTTCTCTTGTCAATGCATTATTCAGGCTAATGGTGACCCTGAAATAGAAAAAAGCTTCTTATCTCTTTAAAGTTTTATTGCAGAGAGCAAAGCGAGGTAAGGAGGTATATCGAAAGAAAGTGAGTTAGAGTGAGGGGGAGAGTCACAGATAAGGTAAAAAAGCTTACTGAGATACAATTCTGTCTGCTGACAAGCTATGTGAAGGATTCCTGTTTCTGACCATGACAGCGTCATCTTCTTGGCAACAGTAGAAAAATTCAATTGAGCAGAGACGCTGTGATGGCACTATATCCTTTTCTGCTGTCATTTCCAAGGGAATAATAAAGATTTCTCCAAAATAAATGGCTTCAACTGCAAAGCTTTACACACTCTCTGCAGACTAACTCTGTCCTTTTGCAGCATTAAACATATTTATATCATTATATTATCTTAAATTTTAACAGTAAAACTTGTCTTCCATCATTATAATCATCTCCTAGTGAAAAAAATGAGAGAGGGAAGCAAGAAGAAAAGATACAGAGCATGGTCAAGCAGCCATGCATAGACTATTACACATAGACCATCTTCACATATCATCACGTGTATACTCTGCAACTTGGTTTAGCCAAGTCAGGGAATGACAGTGTTAAAGGGTCCTGGGCTCTAAAATGCACCCAGCTTCTATCCATCACATTAAGTTGTCATATTTGCAGTCTGAAATTCCCCCATAAAACACTGTTATTGCAAAGTGTAATTTCCACTGCAATTAGAAATCAGCTACATTAGATGACGTGCGACTGGAATGTGGCAATTAAGCTGCTCTGTATGACAAGGGGATTGGGGGTTGGTGTGGAGAAGATGAGGAGGAAGTGCAACACCCAGTGATAGCACTTTGCGCATTTACTGAATCAGTTATTTTATTCCCTCAGTCTATAATTGCCCACAACAACTAATCTTTCATCAGACTGACCAGATAGGCAACAGTTTGTTTTGGGGTGTTTTTAAACTCATGATAAACCCAGCATTTAAAAGATTTGGGATGCTAGGTGTTAAAAGATTAATTGTTTAACTGTATGATGTCAAGATTATTTAACCCAACCCAATAGTTTAGAATTCAATTCAATTAATCATTATATGACTGGCAAATAAAACTATTATTATTACCAGTTATAAAAATACATTTTGTAAAATTAGTTTCAAAGGGGGTGATTTAACAAACAATTGAAAAATTGAAAAAAAATATAGTTTTGAAAGGATTTTTAGGTTCTGTGACTCACCAAAGATCCTCAAATAAAAGACCTTTCCTCCTGATGACACTGTTACATTCAGTCACCTATAACCTGGTGTTTGGCTTTGGGATGACTTTAGCTTTGAAATGGTGGGATCATGAAATCAGGAGGGTTAACAAGTTGACTTACAGCACCAGTCAAAAGTTTGGACACACCTTCCCATTCTCTTGAATGAGAAAGTGTGTCCAAACTTTTGACTGGTACTGTTTATGGTTTTAGGTTCAGGATTTATAGAACAATATAAAAGTAATCAGTAAAATTAATTCTAAACAAGCACACATCTAGTGTATCGGTAGTCTTTTCTGTCTCGTCTTTCTATTCTCCATGGGTGGAAAAAGAAAACTGAGTTTCAGGACAACTAATTTGGGCAGAATCCTGCCAACATACATGCTCACTTGAGATGAGTTATTCTGCTAAACTGAACTTGGAAACTGTAATCAATACAAAAATATCTATGACAAAAGCCATTCAAAACCCAATAAAAGCGGGACAAAAATAAGATGTGGAAGGGTTATACAATGATTTGCTGTAAAACCAAACAACTCCTGCAAACATGTAAACAGTAGACAATACACACACAATAATTATTTTCTTAGCTTTGGATTTCATTTGATAACAGCTCTCCGCTGCAAATGCTCTAAATTGGGTAGCAACAACATTTACCTAATGTTGACTCAATCCTGTTACCACTGTATCTGTAATCTCGCCCACACTTTCCAGCTTGTACACATTACATTTATTTCTTACAAGGCGTAGGCGGACAAAATTAAGGCAAGTACATTTGAGAAACTGATTCTTCTCAACTCTCAGTGGCACAAAGCTTAATGATCTAATTGGATTTAACTAGGAACAGCAGGCATATGTTCTGCCTTTCTAGCCTTTTTCATCATGATTGAGTAATTATGAGGTAGTTATTCTACTTCACCATAGATGTACTTGCTGGCTGTCTTGTAAATATTTTGTTTATAAAATCAAGAAGTGAAATTCTAAATTTTTACATTTGCAAACATGGGATACTGAAAATGGTTCACAAAGTTTTCACTAGTGAAACCAAACTGAGTCACAGTATGTCAGTAAAACATCACTGGAACAGATAGTGATTTTCCCCTTGCTCTATGACAGCCCTTACTGTGTTCCCTGCCCCAAGACACAAGTCAAAACATATTCATTGAAAGTAAAGAAAGTGATTTAATTTTTCTGTCAGGCTGTTGCCTAATTTTCCCCATTAGTTTGTATATTTCTATCCCTCTAACCCCATGTGTCAAACTCAAGGGCTGCGGGCAGAATCCAGCTCGGCACCTCATTTTATGTGGCCAGCGAGAGCTTGCAAATATAACTTGTGCAACATGTGTTGGTATGTACATGTAGACATGTGTGGGTATAAGTCATCTCAGGTGTTCAGGAAGTCTAAAATCTGTGAGAATTTTTATATCATACATCATAATAGGTGGACACTAGTCCAGATCTGGACGAATAATAATTTAAACCAGACTGGGAACAAAACTTAACCACAGCCTGACCAGGACCACTTTTGAGAGACACATCA
Organism: Thunnus thynnus; assembly: GCF_963924715.1. Taxonomy (NCBI): domain Eukaryota; kingdom Metazoa; phylum Chordata; class Actinopteri; order Scombriformes; family Scombridae; genus Thunnus; species Thunnus thynnus. Next base: position 25,232,560 of record NC_089523.1, read on the forward strand.
CTATCAAATCACCTCAGCTGTCATCATTCAGCTGCCGCTAGTTGCCACAGTTAGCAAGGTTGTTGAGGAATGTAGGAGCTCCAGTTGATAAAACAAAATGTCTTGTTCAAAACTAGCTGATACAAAAAAGAAAAAAAAGAAGTTGACAGTGAAAAACATGCATTTACGGATGACTGGACATAGAAATAGATGTTAATTTTGCTTGAGGGAAATATGAGACCATTGTGCTTAAATTGCAAGAAGATACATTTATATAGTCTTACATTTACAACCGGTCCTTTGAGGGAAACCATAATGCTGATGTGGCCCTGGATGAAATTGAGTTTGACACTCCTGCTCTAGCCAGTTCTGCCCTCCTGCTAAGGCCAGAGCATGAGTGGCACATTGGGGGGTTGGGGATGATATCCATTAATTGTAATTGTACATAAAGAGAAGACTGGTTCATACAACAATTGGCATAAGTCTTAAGAAAAATATGCAAAAAGTGTTGAGAAATTAAACCTTCCCGAATGACAATGCAATGACATGGTGAAAACATAATTTTGTTACCACCCTTTGAAATACAGCTACACAACAGATTAGGGATGTCAGTTTTGGTTAATTTTGCTTTCAATAGGCCGACACCCATTAACTAGTAACTAACCAGTTAATTTTTAAGAAAAGTTATGATGTAGCTTTTGTTTGAGAGCTGTCAAGCAGTCGGTGGTCAGAGCTAACTTGTCTGCCCTGGTTACCTTGACTTTTAGCTCATCCTTCTTCACCTCAAAGTGTTTTCAATGCATTTAGTAACAGTAGCTCTCAATGGCATAACATACTCGAGCTTGAGGTACTGAACTAGCTCTTTCAATCCCTTGCCCTCTATCACACTGATTGGCAGCATATTGGTCTCAATCATTTGGAACACCCACTAGGTGATGGCCTAATAACTAAGTAACATCTATGCCGCTGTTACAGATAGATAGCATTAGCATACTAGGCTAACAGTCCATCAGCTGTGTGACTTTATATATCTGCACCATGAAGTCTTTCAGAGAAGTCAGCAACGCAGCCAGAGGCAGCGAAGGTGACACTGGACAGAGTGGCAGCCACACAGGCGCAGCTCCTGCAGCAGTGCTGCACCAGCAGTGGGACATGGATATATCCTCTGGGTGGACCAGAGCTTTAACACCCAATCTACCTGTCAACCTATCACCCGCTTCAATTGGGTTTTAAATAACTCCTTGAGTGCTGCCATTGACCGAAAATGGCCCCATTCACCAGTAGCAGCTAATACCATGACATGGGTGGCTATCGACCCGGCTCCGCCAGCCGCGAGACAGCGTAAACAAATGGCGGACAACAGGAGGGCTAAGGCTTCAGTTAAGGCTAACTTCTCATCAGCTATCCCTACCCAGCATTTTCCTCGCCAATGTAAGGTCTCCGGTGAACAAAATAGATGAATTGCGACTATGGATCATCACTCATAAAAGGATTATGGACTGCAACGTCATGATTTTTATGGAAACATGGCTTAATAGCACCATTGAGCTACTGGGGTGCTACATCCTCAGGGCAGATACAACAGCTAATGACTCCAGTAAGACCAGAGGTGGGGTGTGGGGGACTGTGCATTTATGTTAACAAAGCTTGGTGCACGGACAATGCCATTATCGAGAGGCACTGCTCTGCTAACCTAGAATATCTTATATTTAACTGACCTCTCTATCTGCCCAGAGAGTTTACACCTACTGTTTCGACTGCAGCATAGGCTACATCCCCTGGATGCTAATGCTAAGCTTACAATGAAAGAATTACTTGCTGCCATTAGCAAACAACAGACTCCACACCCAGCTGATTCCAGGGCGCTCTGGTTCTTATATAGTGTTAGGGGAGAGGTCATTCTAGTATGAATCCATTACATCATTGAGCCACCGTTTCAAGCCCGTCCAAAAAATCCTGAACACAGAAATGGTGGAAAGCAGTTTAACAGTATAACTTCAGAATTCAGTACTTCCTACCTCCTCCCTATGCTGACTTTGTTTGTTTGCTAAATAATAACATCATCTGATGTCCTCCTTTGCTCACGTCATAATTACTACTGCCACTAGAAGGCTTCTGTCACTTTAATGTAAATAAATGCTGTTTTGGGGCACTTGCATCAATGACTGATCCTGTCGTTCTCCTGTCCTTCTTGGGAGGAGGGTCTCGATAAAGTAATTGCCATTTTGGTAGCTTACTGGATTGTACTTCATTGTTTCACCTGTACCTGGTAACAACACAGCACCCTGCATTGTTTTGACGCAGGGCTGTTTTTTGGTCTGAATCCCCATTTATCCTTTAACAAAATTAAGTTTCTCAAAATTAAGGTGGTCATTATTTTAATAATGCTGATTTGTTCATTGAATATCTATTTCAACTATGACTTATATAAATTAGTTTCATTTTTTTTCTTTTTTATTATTATTGAAATTCAATTAAAATGGTGGCAACCTCAATACATTTTGTAAAGTTACTGTTGTTAAAGAACATTTTCAGACCCACTGTAGATGGTTCTCTCATTCTTCCTCATGGCCAGAGCGGCCCTGAATAGCCCTTACTAATTGCACAGTTATGGAGTATCTGCAAACGCAGTGATGGAGTAGGCAATTTGGTGTGTTTATCTGTAGTAGGCAACACTATTCCTGTGTGAGTAGGAAGTGGTAATATTAATTCCTCCTCTCCTCTTCTGGTCTATAAATCTGATACTCTCTCCCTTCAATCCCAGACAGTCAGATACATTCAGCTGTGGGAGATAGAGCAAGCTGAGTAGTATTTCAGTAATAGGTGTTGGTCACCTCTTTTTACCAATACTCTCTCCCTGCCTGCCTCAGCAAGCTCCTGTTTAGTAAATCAGTTTTTTAAGACCAGTACAAAAAATGACCCTGTTTCTAAACCTGGGCTAGTGCACATGTCGTTTGTCTTCAGAGCTCGGTGCTAACACAGCCAGGCTTCGCTCCACCTGGTACTGTCTTCACATTACCATTCATTGTAGTTTGGTGGGATCGTAATACATCCAATTGGATTTCCCCGGTATTGCCAGGCTCACTTCAATCCCCCCCACCCCTATCTGGGTTTCTGTGTAACATTAGTTATGGAGGCTCTCCCTGCAGCATGGTATGAGAATATGAAGGAACAGTAATTTGCTGGGTTCTGGGCAATGTCAGACATCATGCATAGAAAGTAAGTGGGTTGTTTTCTGATCACGAGACCTGCAGAACTGGTGCTCCACTCTCTAGAGATGGGAAGACAATAAATAATGTTATGTTGCAGCCTTCACTATACCACAGCTGGTACACCTGGTGTTAATCCACTGACTACCCACAGTCAGCATACATCAGACTGTGCAAGGATGGCTGAAAGTCAAAGAGTTTGGACCCCTCACATTCTGAATATTCAAAGCATGTATATATACAAAACTCCATAATTTACAAAAATATACAATCTTAAAGATTAATTTTCAGTTGTTTGGATATATTAGTTTTACATTGTCCCATGGTGTAAAATCACAGAATGCTAGGACTAGAAACTAGAGACATTCCAGTTTTTTGGATTTTTGGAATACCTACACAGTAGGTACACTTTTCCATATATTACCAAACATTTTCTAATAAACATACGTCTAGTGTATTTGTAGTCTATGTACGTACGAGTGGAAATTACTTTTTTTTTCAAAAACAGAAACATTGTTATATTAAAATTACTACAAATCATTTTGTCCAAATAGTTGATTTTATATCATTTTGACAATTAGTGATTTCTTTGAGAGTTTGATCTACATTTTTTCAAACTAATATAAACTGGAGTGAATGAATACCAAATTTGACTATCTCAAAAACAAATTTACAGTTTTTTTTTCAATGCTGTAATCTAATCTAAATGCTGCATGGTGTTTTTACATTTTGACAAATGCATCACTATCTAGAACTACAACCTGCTGCTCTTTATTTTATATAAAAATTGTTTTTAAATAAAAATGAACTAGTTTTCAGTATCCACCATTAAAGTAATACTTCAACCAAAATCTTTTGAGTGTCAAACACTTATCCCCCGTAGGCTTGAAAGGTGGCTGTAAAAGTTTAGTTTCTTCCTTCTCAAAGAATGGCAGCTTTGGTGTTCCAACAGAGCTTTATGGATGGTTATTGCACAACGCAGAAAGCAGTAGATTAAGATAGCAGGAGTGGAGTGATTTTCCACCATGACAACATGCCACCAATGGAATAAATTGTGACTGACATTGATTGAAGCTAACCACTGCCATTGTTGTTTGTGAAGAAGCAAATACAAACTTTTCTACCCCTACAGGGGGTGAGTGTTTGATGTTTAAAAGATAGATTATGGGTGGATGACCCCTTTAATGCATGATTTAGTTTTATGGCTTCATATTGATAAATTTGACTCAAAGGTGACCTCCCTTATATTGTACAGTTTGAGAAAGTAAGGTTTTAAAAAAGCCAAGTCAAGAACTTACAGTTAATGAGTACACAAGATGGTCAACTCTGCTTTCTATATTTAGACCTCCAGTGTGGTCTTAGCTACAGTATATAAACAGTAACAGTAAGAAAAAATATAGTTAATTTAGTTAACACAGTGCTATGGTAAATGACACATGCGTGAAAATTGTAATGTTAAATGTGATAATGAATGGCAATTTACAGTTAATGAAAATTACTGCTGGTGAGAGAAATCCAATGACACTGTGCTGGCACACAAATGAAATGTTAAATAGTTATTCCCACCCAATATTTTCTGTGGATAATAACAAGGCATCCATAAACATTTGTCAAGCCTGCACTGATCTTATCCAAATCATGGAAAAGATTAGTCTTTCTAAAATGTGCCACAAAACTATAATTAACCACGCAAGGTTACAATTCAGTGTATGGCTGTGGAAGGATTTGTTCAACTGTGCACAGATAGGGATAGTCTATGGCCTAATTATACTGGGGAAGGTCACTGCCCTCCATTTCACCAGAGACTAGTGATAGCTGGGATTTCATACTGTATCTGCTTTTACCCTTGGTTTACAGACTGCTGATTCATATGTGCACAGAAAACACATCAAAATTCCAACCTTGAACACATTTTACCCATCATTTCAAGTGATTCAAAAATTGGAGTGAAAATACATGCTGTTTACTGAAAAGCTCTGACAGAATGAAACTATATTCACTCTCCTTACCTGTCATAGGGAGCTAACTTTGAAATAAAAAATTAATCTGGGAAATGAAAAGATTGTGAATGTGTACCTATTTCATATGTTAACTAGAAAATGCATTTCCTGTGGAAAATGCGTGTGAATGCTGATAGCTGAGATAAATCACAAAGCATTGCTGAAGCATTTTTTAAAAATCTCGTAGCGCCACCTACAGGTGGAATTGTATGAAATGCTACAGACTTGTTCCACATCCCTATCTGTACAACTTTGCTGAATTTCATTACTGTAGAATATTACATTTAAGAGATATGGCAGTTAATAAGTAGTATTGTGGTGTTTCACTAATGGCCATAGGGTGGGGCTACTGGTGCTATGTCGTGCACATTCTTATGGAGAACTTGTGTACCAAGTCTCATTTTATTAAAGAGAACAGCACTGTAGAAATATCATGTTATGACATTACAGTAGCACCCCCGTGGGTAGAATTGTATGAAATGTTACACATTTTGTTGCAATTGAATTTAGCATTGAAGACTTATGGCCATCAGGGCACGCCTTCAAAATTTTGGTAACCAATTACAGACAAATGGTAAGTGATAACCAAAAAGGAACTCATAAGTTTTATTCAGGGTCATCTAAATATGGTATGTACCAAGTTTGGTGAAGATGAGATGAAATATGTGCCAACAGAAACAAAAAATGTGTTTACCAAAAAGTCCAAAATGGCAGCAAATGGGTGTGGCCTATATCAAGAAACCAAGAAACATAGTGTGCAAATATTGTTTTGCTACACCTCACGGTTGATGAGTTATTAGCCAAAACATAAAACATGTAATAAGTGATAACACGGTGGTGCTATTGGTACCATGTTTTAATATGTTAAGGATTTCCACCTGTCCCTGAAGTATGAATACTTTAGCACTTTTAGTTTTTGAGATATCAACATTCCTCCCATAGACTTTCCATTATAAATTTTAATATATATATAAAATTACTGGAATATGCTAGAAAGAAGAAAAGTCATAGCATAAATGTCCATAAAACGCTGAGCGTTTTGATATTTTAATGATTTCTTTAGCTGAAAGTATGCAGTAGTTAGTGATCAAAAAATGTATGGAGGAAGAATAAATAAAGCTTTAAAGAGCAAAAAACAAAGTGTGAATGCTGACAAGCATTCACATAAGCACACTAATTATAACAATTTATTCAGTATATATACAGAATTTAAGTTAGAGGGGAAGTGAACATGAAAAGAGAAATTCTTTCGTTATCTGATATTTAAGAGTGTGTAATATCAATCTGAAAGACAAGCCCAACTCATTAAGTTAGAACTTCTGAGCAGTAATGATGCATGTCGACTGGGAGTGCGTGGACACGGTACAGGGAGGATGTAAGAGAGATGCATTTGAAGAAATGTAAAATACAGAACGGGTAAGGCAGAAGAAGAGAAAAAGCAAATTGGCAAGGAATCATTAAATAGATCACGGTGGTGACACTGCCTCTTTGAAGACACACAGATCCCACTGAGTGTGAGCCTCGAGTGCTAACAATGCCGATAGGCTGCAGGGAGCATCTCTCAGCCTTCTCACTGAGCAGCAGCACTAAGATTAGAGGTTCCTTTAATCCGACAAAGGGGATTAAATGCTACAAGAGAGGCGAGAGGACCGCTCCCACGGAGGGGCTGAGATGAATTATTAACACCTCTCCTCACAACTGGTGATCTAAGTCTTTAAACCAAAAATCACAGTTCTGAGACACTGGTGGCATGTCCTGCCATCCAAACATTCCAGGGTGCACAGATAAACGTGATCTCTCCCAACACACTCCAACACACCGAGAGGGCAGGGTGTGTGTGAGAATGTGTGTGTAGGGGGTGGAGGGTTTCCAAAGTAGAGCCGTAAAATACTATGATAGCTCCATGATAGTAAAATAGAGATGAAAACCCCCAAACTGTCAAAATGGTTAGAATGAGTGTTCGTTATCTGGTTAGCCAATTGGACAGCTAACCAGATAAGGCTAGCGCAATGAAAAGTTAAATGGTAAATGGCTGCATAGTGCTTTTATCCAAAGCGCTTCACAATGTTTTTTCTGCTGCTCACTCACCCATTCACAGGCACAGGCACACTCATACACCGATGGCAGCAAGCTACCATACAAGGTGCTGGTGCAACCATTGGGTAGCAATTTGGGGTTCAATATCTTGCCCAAGGACACTTAAACATGCAAACAGGAGGAGTTGGGGATCGAACTGCCAATCTTCTGATTAGTGGACGACCCACTCTACTTCCTGAGCCACAGCCGCTCCATTACACAAAGTTACACAAAATCATTCAGTGGACATCAGCGGTCATAACTTCCTCCTAAGCCTCAAAATCAGGTCAACTTCCTTTGAACACACCTCAACTGCTACAGTGAGTCATAATTGTTGAGGCAAAAGTACACCAAGGGAAGAGCAAATGTGTAAGTCCAGACTTTTACAAATACATAAAGAAATATGTTGGCACATAACATTCAAAAGTATTTCAAGGCAAGGTCAGCCTGTGACGGCAATGTGTCATCCCAATTTTTTAACTGTCCCACCCAAGATCACCTGCAGATGTCTATCACATCATCAATTCTTAAAAAAACAGACAGGTGCAGTACAGCTCAATATCTCAAATCGCAAATTTCCCAATTAATAAACATTAAAAACATAAATTATGGTTGTCCATCATCACTTACCCCCCTTGTTCCATCTGCCTTTAGTCCTTGCCTGATAGGTGAGTTCGGGACAGCCAGACAGCACCAAGAGAAAAAAAACAAGTTCAAACACAGAAAGAAATCCAGACTTTGCCCTGGAAAACATGTCCAAGAGTTGCTGGCAGCCGAGTCACTTTCACATGACTGTGTTTTCTCCAAGAGCAGCGCGGCTGTGGCGCATGGTAACCCACGCGTGGGCTGTCATCATCAGTCACGCTGGTGTCAGCAGTGGGTCTCTAGTCCTACCATGCTGCTCTGTGATGCCCCGGCTGGGTGCTGGTCTTCACTGATGCTGAGACTCCAAGTGAAGCCACATCTCTCCCGTCTGTAAGCTCTGCCTCACCAGAGCGCATGGGAACCAAACGGGAACACACAGCTTGCCACGCAACGGCAGGGCTCAGCTACGCTCGGCACAGTGCATTGGAACTCGCTCTCACTCCAGCTCACACACACACACACTCACTCACACACACACACTCCCTCTCTCTCTGTCTCTCTCACGCTCACTGCTGCCACCGCTGTTGATGCCGATGCTGCTGCTGCTGCTGAAATATTTCCTGACCTGCTCACTCTGGGTTTCAGAGGGAATTCATTCCTCTGTGCTGGGTCTTTTGCCTAGAGCTTAACATCGAGGAGGAGACGAGAGGTTGGAGCACAATCCACCTTCTGCACTGTAGAAAGGAGTTTCCAGGGGCGTGTTGGACTAAGGCTGTCTGGTAGTGTAAACCAACAAACAGGCAAGTGAGAACAAGGGTGTCCATTGATCAAAGGGGGCAGAGGACAGAAAAAGGTGCTCTCAGTGGCAGTTCTCATCTTCTTTCTGTTTACCTTATAGCCAGCATATTTGTAGAGTTGATCTTTATCAGTAAGACATTTGCATGGAGATTGCAGCACCCTTGCCAAAGTAAGGGGCTAAGCTTCACTAGGGGCAATGGAGCAAGAAGAGGCGGAGAAAGAGAAAGCGGGAAAAAAAGAGAGAGAGATCAGAAAGGGAGAGAAGCACTCTGGTGGGGAAATTGTAGGGTTCTCGCCTCTTGACCCATCCCCCTCTGCTGTGACAGCTCCTGATCAAATAAGTATTCTAAATATCTCTGCACCAATGCAGACAAAAACTTAAGAAAGAATCAGGTGTGTAGTAACATCATAACATCAAACCATTTAGTGCAACCAAATCATGTATTTATACCTCAGTAAGTACAGTGTGATTTAGTGTTTAGTGATTTAGTGATAGAGTGTTGCATTCGGAGCTCGGACCAAAAGGAAAACAGTCACAATCATGCAATGCAAACAGCAGTACAGTTTAAACATGTTATTTTGGACTGTTTTAATCATAATGATATTATGCAATGCTACAAATAATTATTAGTTTCATTAATCTTACTTTCATTTTCTTGATAACTTTTATCTATAAAATGTCAGGAAATAGTTAACCTAAAAATATTCATTTTATTTCAACTGTATAAAATGGAGAGCAAAGCAGCAAATCTTCACATTAGAGGAGCTGGAACCAGAAAAATGATGGATAATGGATAATCAGAATTGTTACAGATGAAGTCAGTTGACTAATCGATTCATTTATCAGCTATTTTCCTCACATTAAAAATAACCCTATCATTGAACTTCATAACATTTTAATCTCTGAAGGAAACTATACTGTAGCTTTTTATAAAACAGTCTCCTCACAGTCACTCTTCTGAGTTAGTGCCTGTGGCAGTGCTGCAACAGGAAACTGTTGGCCTTTTAGAAGCCTCTACAAGAACAACATTTTTGTCACAAACTGTAGAAAACCTCTAGCTTCTCCAATGCATCAGCACCACCTTAGAAATGATAACCAATTGGAAATGTGATGAATAGATGATACAGCCATGAATCTGCAAGTCTGTTTTTTTTTTTGGATGTGAGGAACACTGTGTATTAAGATACTAGCCACATTTCTTTGACAAAGCTCCAAGGTCGTTATGCTTCCAAGTTCATAAAACAGGTACTTCACAAGCAGGGAGTATGAACAGGCTGTCTCGTACACACACCATGGCTTTAATGTCCTAATTACAGCTTCTGAAGAAACCCATGATCAAGTCCATAATTTTTTATACACAGTGCAAATTAATATCCTGAATCCACACATAATCTTTACTCGTTTCCTACCTGCACCCCCTTCCTCCCCCCTTTTCCTATTCCTTCACGCTATCTCACTTTCCCTTCATAACAACCTGCAACAACACCCAGAACTATAATTAAGCTTTCTGCACATGAGGAAAGAGATATTTTCTCTAAGACACCAGCAGGAGCATCTGTTGGCAATACACATTTCTGATGACAGATAAACAAACGCAATGTTTGCTTCACTCTGGGCTATTATACCATAGCTAAAGTAAATAATTCTCAAGTATGACAGTCCCATGTTAATTTAGTTATAAAATTACAAAGCAAATCTGCACAAGATGAGGTAAATTCAAACTCTAATGCTACAATATATCTTGCTGCATGTCTATACTTCTAAGTAGGAGTTCTTCATCAGTAGCCTGAAGGTTTTTGTGTTAAACAGTAATACTCAGAGATTATTCTTTTTGCATATAAAGAGCCTGGCGTGGTACCTTGGGCTCCAAATTTAAATGACACTGGCAAGGCTAAGCAGTGAGTAGCTTAGATGCAAGTGGTTAGTGGAGGACGACCTGAAAATACACGGAGCATGTGGTACAGCAGCTTGTGCTAAATGGTAAGTGGTCTACAGTGACAGCTTGTTACAGTCTGTGTCACATGGTTGTGCTCCTTCAGAAGCCACGGGTGTAGAGCAAGAACCTTGAAAATAACAATCGTTGCTGTAATGGCAGTAGCATTGTTGCAATTACTGCGCAGTATTCATTCACACCTTAAATGGTAAATCTCTTTCTCCCACACTAAGCACTGAATTCATTGCACCGCTACATCAAAGAGCTGAGTTATTTTACATTTACCAACCTTGGCCAATCTAATAGCTAGTGTGCATCAGACTCTCTTTTATAGGCAGCTAAATGACACAACAACAGATGATCTGTGGCAGATATATTAACAATTATGTGGAAAAAGTTCTGAATACAAAGTTCAGAAACAGAAAAACAGCACAGATGTTCCAAAAACAAATTCTATGCATGTGTCATCAGTGGATAAAAGGGACAGACTTTGATGTCTGCTGCCTCTTGTGTAAAATTAGTTCACATAGACATAAATCTGGTGAAGTGTAGCTGGAATTAGCATTCACAGTGTCTTTGTCTAAGGTCCCTATGAGCCTATTACACTAACCATTCAAAGTTGTTTTCACTTCAAAACACTTTCTGCCTCTTTAATACAGTAGTAAGAAAAAGAAGAGGGAAGAACAAGAGGGGATAAGAGTTATGAGAGGGGAACCTGTGCAGTGTGTGATAGTCAAGGTAGATGTACAAAAAAAAAATGTGAGAGAAAAAAAAGGATTGTTGAGTAGACTACTCTCATTAAAACAGTCCCTACTGCAGTGGAGGGAGTAAAGAGGAGTAGAGTGGAGTGAAGTGGAGGGGATGTGGGAACCCCAACATCCATACTGGTAAGTCTGTCAGCTTATCACCCCCAGACAAGAGCCCCCTGGATAAATGTGGTCAAGCAGGAGAGGAGCCCAGCTTCAGCAGTGATGGGGTGCAGGACAGCGATAAGGATGAAGCTCTACTGGGCGAAATGGGGGAGCGAGGCAAGGGGCCCCGGGCTGAGAAACTCAGCCAACAGCGACGCTCATTCCAGCTCTTGCTGGCTAAACCTCTTAAAAAATTTACACACAGACATTCACCATACTCAGCAAATATAGGTTACAGCATGCATGTGTGTGTGTCTTGAGTGTAGCTGTGCATGTGTGCTTGAAAAGACAGAGTACATTTGCACGTTTTACGACAGAACCCAAAAAAGGAAAGTGAGTGAGTGTTTGAGTGTGTAGAAAGAGCTAAAGAGTAGGAGGGAAACGAGAAGAGTGGAAATGAGTAAGACAGAGAGAGAGAAACTGTCTTCTTGATGTTTTTCTGAAGCCGGCCTCTTGCAAACACACCATGAAATTTGCTTTTTCACAGGAAGTGACAGAGCGAGCACCATGAATTGATCCCCTGATGGAGATCTGGCTTTGTGTCGTCGTTTTCTCCTCTGCGCATCTGCCTGCCCAGATACTGGATAATCTACTGGCTCCCGGCATTCCTAATCCAACCATCCATCCTCACACACTCCGCCCATGTGTGTCCCAGCACAGGACAGGGGTGTAGTTTGGAAGTCTATAATGGGAAAGATTTGGTTGTTTGTCTCTTTTGAAATGAGGTTTGTGAGGCACTCAAATTATTATTTCTCCTGTATTGCTAACCTTTGGGTAATGATAAACATTCTAATTATAATTCACCAGAATCAGAGCCCAGCAGCCTTCAATCAAATAATCAGTGGCGGAACCCGTCTTTAATCAGTAGGAGATAACTGTCTGTTTCCTTAATGTTAAAGCCATCAGTATTGGCATAGAAAGCATATCAAAGCCAGGACATCCATGCCAGTCAGATTGGTATTATTTTTGTTTTAACTGTCACCAAAAATTTAAAGATTCATGTCAACAAACCAACATACTTGAATAGAGCATTACTCCCAGTATGGCTTCTGGCAATCAAATGTTAAAGATCATAAGCTGATTACAGCTCTGTGAGCCAATTCAAATAAGTAAACAAGCCACACTAGGAGAGGCCAGCGCTTGTAGGGAATGATTAGTAAATATTGACCGAAATGTACATACAGTATGTGCCCAGCTGCTCTGTCAGATGACCGATCACTGTGAAAACTGGAAATCATAATGGCTTGTAAAGCAATGTCCATTAAGAAATATATGACAGTTTGATATATGGAAGGATGGTTTGATTATGCCAGTTTTTAATTACAAAATCATATAAACAACTATCCCTACCCAATGTACTAGTGTATAATTTCCTATTAAATCAGTTACAATTAAAAAAATATTATATTCATTCAAAAGCAAAAGTGTTTTTTCCCTTCAAACTCTACATGGATGATCTTATTTCGTAAACTAATCAGAAATGTATGGTGGTCTGGACCTCCATTACATACTAGACTAAACAGCTCTTCAATCACATTGCTGGTACTGGCATCCATATGTAAATTTTATATGTAACCATTCAGAAACAGGCTGGGCTTCTTATTATGTACATGAAAACAGCAATTGAAGTCAAAAGTAAGGCGCAAGCTGAAGGTGCAATTACATTGGGAATAAATTCCTTAACAATCAATCCTTTATACGGCATAAACTTGTGCACAGAATGTGTCTGTGAATGGTCCCGCAAGTCAAAGAACAGAGAGGTAATAAGAATCAGAATGAGTTAGTGATGGCTGTCATAAAATATGGCAGGGGCTTCTATTTACAACCTGTAATAAAACTGCCTTCGCTGCGATTTATGGAGATGCTTGCCCCACAGAGCTAAACCCTTTTTGCCAAGGGCATGTTAATAACCTCCATAGTGCATTCTGAATATATTGGCAGATGGACATTTTGTCTAATAGAGCATTACAAACTGGAAAGCAGGCGCTAAAAAAGCAACAGTGTCATGCTTATATGGTACTCTGGTGGCAGTGTAGCTCCAGCCTGAAGCTTTCCCCCATCTCTGAGACCCACCGACATCCCTTGTCCCCCTCCACACCAAACAACTGTTTTTACCTTCAATAATCTGCTGGCAATGGTAAACACTTATAAATGGGATCACACTCTTGAGTAAATCACAAAAATGTTGCAAAGTTTTCTTTAGCAAGGATTGAGTCATACTATAGATTTGAATGATCTGATGATGGTTAACACACAACGCAACGTTGCTCTGTTACAGTCAAGTTGTGGTTGACAGACAGCAGGTAAAATGTTACAGTGGCTGGTGTTTAAAGATTCTAATAATTTGCCTCCTGATCCAATCACTCACCCTCGTTTCCATCACGTTTTGATGATTTTTATGCCTCAATTTGGCATTCCACATAATTCCAACATAATAAGCTTTTCAAGACTGTATACTGCAAATTTGTCTTTAAATTGTCATTATATCAATAAAGAATGCAATATCTATGTATATATTTATTTGTGGTTTTACAATAAACACAATTTGGAGAAAAAAGTATGCATCATAAGTACTTTATACAGCAGTACATGTAATAACACCATATTGTAACTGCTACAGCATTGCTGACAGCACTTAATACTGCAGTCTCTCAAATCATATCATAGTGTGTCAGAATAAAAAATAACATAACAGCCTTCATCTAATCAGATCGCATTGTATTTTTCAAATAAAGCTTTCAGTCACAAAATGTAATCAAATCTAAAGATTACATGTCAAGTACTATTCCTCTTTGCATCAATACCTCAGGAAATTGATTACAAAATCCTATATATAGTATATATACAAAAGCTGTAAACAAGAAAATGTTTTTCAGGAAGTTTGATAATCACACACAGGACCTATAATGCTCACTAATGGGGTAATAGGATTGGTATGACTGATTACACCATAATGGTATTGGTATATGATATTAGCATGGTGTTTTAAATTCTTACTAAATCACTCTGCAGTCATCAAGAAAATACAGCACATAAACTACATAAGCATTACATGTAAACATAACCACAGTTCTTATTCAGCCAAGAGTTATACCAAAGTAAACATTTAATTACAGTGGCTCCATCTCCACAGGAAAGAAGCACAAGAAAATACAGCAGACGTGACACAGTATAGAGGAAGTGTGGCAATCAGAGCAGATATGCAATTCAGCATTAACACAAATATTTGTACCCTACTGTAAGCCATTACAGCATGAACAATGTTTGTGTGCAATAACAATGCACAGACTGTGTTACAACTGGAAGTGCATTATGAAACTGTAATGAGAAAAATCAATTTATTGCTACTTTAGTATCCATTAGTGTGGTGGAGGAGAACAGTACACAGACAGATGTGGACAGTGCTCCAATCCCCATTTTGGCTGAAGAGCTTTACCTGATCACTGGTCTCACTGGTGAAGGTCACCAGCTCTTCAGACAAACAGCAGTATACGCTCTGCATCACACAGTCAATTAAATAACAGATTTCAACAGTCCCAGCTCTCAACTCTTCCTCTCTCTCTCTTTCTCTGTGTCTCTCTCATTTCTCAAAACACTATAAAATCTCAATTACACACTCTGCTGTGGTCCGCAGAACTAAATTTCTGTTTTCTGACAGTGCATGCAATGCAAATTTGTAATTATTTACTTGTTCATCACAAAAACCTGCAAGATGCTACGGTAGTATTATGATGTTATTACAATGACAGTGACATACAAAGGTCAAATTTAAGGAACTGTCAGGATTGTCGTCATACAGATCACAGACTGCAGTTATGGTAATTAGAATAAAATAAAACTTGTATGACTGTAACTAACTGCAGAGCAAGATCCAATTATGGTTTCTAAAGTTTTCCAAATGTATTTGAAATAAAGAAGTGCATCAGTTGGTTTTTGTAACGTAAAAAATTGTTGTCCGCAATTCAGTATTTTTTTCGAAAAGCTAAATTTGTCTCTGATTACTATGAATATGAATTATATAATGACAGTTAGTATTTACTGTTCAGAAAACCATAAAAAACAGAAAATCAATTGTAGATAATTTACACCCCCGTCTAGGGAGGTTACAGCACAACATAAGAGTTAAAGGTCGTTCCCTCTCTGGTCCCCAAACCAAAGTCTCAACAATGAATTGCAATACAAGTGAAACAATTAATTGATATTATTACAAAAAAGTGAAATTATAACAATTGAATGATAAACTGAAGCAATATAGTTCAGGGTGAACCAAGGCCAAAACAACAAATAAATAATAGTATCTCCTCAAAAAGCACTGACTAACTTTGGTGAAACAAACCAACAAACAAAAAAAGGCTAGTATTTCTGAACTACTACTTCTTCTATTTCCTGTGCACTCCAAACACTTTTCAAAACAAGAGCACATTGTAATTTTTACTCTGACTCCACAACAGGAAAGAAAAAGAAAAACCAGAAAGGTTTTGAGGGCATTTCAGTTTGAAATCCATCATATGAGAATACTAGCAGAGGCCTGCTGGTTAGTGCAGCAGCACAGGCTGTAAATAACATAACCTGCTGTGTTGTAACCATGCTTGAGAGCAGGGCCAAACCATGACAGTCTCCATCAAATAAGCAACGTTGTTGTGTTAAACTGCTAAACAATTCAGGTCATAAAAAAGTGAGATACTACACTATTAAAATATTGGAGGTATTTAACATTCTCAGAAATATTCTCAAAAACAACTGTCATAACATTTAAAAGCAGTTGTCCACGTATGACAGAAATGAAAAATTAGCAGTAACCAAGTCACATATAGTTCTCAGTCTCCAATGTACTTGGTTGCTAAGCTAACGTAATAGTTTCACACAGTGACCGGACAAGCTGCGCTCATATCAGCTGGCAAAGTCTGTCATTTTACCTGATAATTGCTTCATATATTTTCTTTGGTTATATGACATAAAACAATCACCGTTTTGAACTGCTATTTGATTCTGAGTAAATTAACACTGTATACATTACAATTTTTATGATAAAATATAATTATATAATTTTCTGTTATGTAAGTTGTAACATTATGTTCTGACTTTTTACGTGACAAATTCTACCAATCATATACTGGTGCATCAAGTAGAAAAGGACCATAATAGCTAATGTTATGGAAAGGTGAGAAATGGGCTGTAGTTATCTGAAGTCAATGTGCCACTCGAAATAAATCATTACCTCAGTTCAGCTTCAGGCTGTTGCACAGTCTCATTCATTTGAATACTGTACATTTGCAAACTGCTAGACTGTTGGCCAATCGATCATCAGCTGTATACATTCCTGAGGCTTGTTTGCTATAAGAATATAAAGTAACTCCACTGGGGTTATTTATTATCAAACGCAAAATAATGTGGCAGAAATGCCAGAAGGTGGTCTAGGATCAGCAAAAGAAGCTCTCATTATAAAAACCAACACCCAAAGCATTGTGGGAGTGCTTTTTAGTCAGATGGATAGAGTGAGACACCTACTCTCTCAGACTAAAATTCTGGAGCTGTTTACAAAATGAGATCTCCAGCTACAAGGAGAGGAGTAGGAGAGACTGCTGGTAGATTGAAAGCTATACACATCCATTACCCCATATCATCAGCAACAATCACATCATCTCCCAGACACTTCCAGGTAGACTCGAGCCCCTCAGGCTTTATTGGAGCTGCCAGCCATGCATCCATACAGTCACCCAAGCCTAGAGCTCATCCTTCCATTTCAGTAAAACTTTTGATCACTGCAAATTGAATAAGTATAATAAGCTAGTCAATATGAAATGTACCCCCCTATACCCAGTTCAAAATATGACTACATAGAAAAAAACAGCAGGAGAGAAGTGCACTCAGCCTGAAGTCAGGTGTTTTCATAATGATATTCTTTTCCCTCACACCATTTTTGCTCTCTTCCAGAAAATAGGATCACTTTTCATATGGGTAACAAAATGCTGCCTACTACCATTCATTTATTCACACATACAGAGGGTATGTTGAAAACATGTCTGCTTTGAACACATTGTTCCAAAAGAAAATGTTTTAGCCTGACTGATAAATACTTGTAACTTGTTATTGTACATCTATATTCTGACATTGAACAATTTTGATCTACTGTCAGGTCACCTCTGTGCTGATTGACAGTACTGTCAATTACTCTGCTCTAAACAGAGCCAGTCAGTGATGTGTTTCAAACCATGCTTGTATTTTAATGTACCAAAATCAACAACACAAGCCCAGTAGCAACACACTACATCAGCTGGTGCATTCTCCAAGTTTTGCATTGGCTGATTTAAGCAAACAGTAGACTTCGACAAAACTGTCACAATAACTTGATTTTTGCTGCAATTTAGATGACTTCTTGCTGCTGGAGAGAGCGGCAGCATACACAAAGTTAGGGTTTTTAGCTTTAAGCTTCAGTAATGAGGTGCACAATATGGAGTATGGCTGATATTATTTACATTATAGATTTAACAATCAATCTTTTCTTTTTTAATTAAAAGATGAATCATTCGGTGGATAAAATTTTAGAAGGTGATATCTTCTTTGTCTTGTTTGGTATGACCAACAGTCTAAAACCCAAAGATATGTAATTTACAATTACTAATCAGAGAAAATTACATTTGAGAGGCTGGAAGCAGCAAATACTTGGCATTCAAACAATTAGCTATCAAAATTGTTACTGATTTTTTTTTTCTGAGTGACTAAAAACTTACTTGTCTACATATTTCAGCACTAATATGGAGTATTGCATTTGTTTACGCAGAGCACTAAAGTCTCACTTTCAAGACCTGTTTGACATAAGCTGTTTTATAATGCCTCACCACTAGTGGCTAATTCATCAAATTCTTGGCTATTAGCTGACTAGCAAAATCCAGTCATGTTCATAAAGGTGTACATGGCAGCCTTTATTGAGTTATAACCTCACACTCTTCTATTGGTGTTTTTGAATAAGGTATTGTTGAATGAGTTACTAACATCTAATGTTCATATATGTGTTTGTTAAGGGTAGATTGGTTTTCCAGCAGAATCATATTTGCTGCTCAGATTCTTTTCAGCCAAATCTCCCTGTATACTCACTTGCTACATATATGGTCAATTCCTTGATGTAAGTTTCTCTGAAATGCATTAATAGATTTCAAATATTTTACAGTTTTTCAAACTATGCACTAATGCTACTGAGCTACAATAGAGAATATACCATACTATTACAACAGTTCAGGCACATACTGTATTTTATGACACAGTATTTGTTCCTGTAAAGCAGTGGCAAACAAATTCCCAACACATAAGTCCTATTCAGATGCCTTCAACACGATGCAGAGGTCAAGTTCCTGACCTATATAAACATTCTAGAGGAAATTCAAGGTTCATCTCCACAACACCCCCACCTGGGTCCCTTCACATCGACAGACAGAGAGAGAGATGGAGAGATAGAGAGAAATACACCCCTTGATGTGCTGGGGTGGGCTAGTAGCTCTCGGGAGCAGTGTTGGGCATTAAATCTGCCTGGGGATGAGAAAGAGTGGCAGCCACTCAGCTAGGGGGCCTCAAAACACATTTTAAATTTTGTTGGGATGACATGTCTCGTCCACCTCTCAGACTGTGCTGACAGGGGTGACAGTTAGCCAGCTTTTATGAGTCCGACTTGAAGGTTGCAGAAAGTTGGTTGAAACTCACCTGCAAAGCGTGGTGCATTTTAAAGTGCATTTTAAACATTTGTGTTGTCATTGTTTGACTTTTACTTTTTGCATATACTATGACTTAGCCATAGCCATTGACCACAATATACAGACAATATATTCAAAGCTGACCGCAGTGCATTTATCACATGGACTGCAGTGATGATGCAAGGCTGAATATGAATGTTGTGGAGATAAATTGCTTGTCACCTGGTCATAGATGGCTGCAATCCACTGCTCAACATGATACTGTGTTGTGTGTTTCTCCCAGGCTGAAACTCCCCTTGCTGTATAAAGATGTCAATGTTTCCACAAGTTGAAAAGACGACCTACTGTTTGCATTTCTCCTACAACATAACACCAATGTATTATGCCACAGGGAGTGGGAGCAAGAAAGAGAGAAAGAGAGGGGTGGGAGGTGTCTGATAAAATACACATCTAAACCCAAGGACCAGTGACACACTGCAATGTATTGCAATGTATTGATTGGCCATGATTGATTCTGTGGATCAATTTTGTACTAAGAATTTATGTTCTCATGTGGTATCAAGCCCCACGGACACCAAAATCTTTCTATTAACTGCAATGATTGAAGTATACCATCAGCTAACAGGGGAAAGCATTCAGGAGGGGTCTTTGAGTACAGTACTAGATGCCTTGTTCAGGGTTGAGAGGTCAAAGCAGTTAGAAAGATTAATGAAATCTGGTGTAAGTTAGTACACTGTAATTAAGTGGAAAGAGCATTACAATGAAACAGAGGGATGAGTCTAAACATACCAGCAAATCGCCATTAACTGATCATTGCTGACAGTGTCCTGGTGCTATATGCCACCGCAAGAAACGTCACTGTACATTTCACAACATTCAAAATGCAGTATTCAGCCTAGATAAAAATGGCAGCAATGTACAGTACCAGTCAAATGTTTGGGCACACTTTCTTATTCAAGGGAATGGGAAGGTGTGCCATACATTATCAGCAAGGTCAACAGGTCTGCAGGTCAACTGAAGAGAAAATGAGGACAAAAGCCTTTATAAGCCTTGAAAATTACTTTTTCCTCATTCTCAAAAGTATTCAGAATTTTTCAATAACTCTGTAAAAACAAGAAAAAGAGCAGAAACTGCAGGTACATTTAGTAAATGTAAGGCAGGGAACATGTGTATCTGACACTATTTCAGCACTTTTTTTCCTCTCAAGAATTATCTAGTGATTTTAAATATATAGTATATGTTCAGTGTTGAGCAAACAATGGTTGCAAGTTAATTATTTCCAAAACAATTCTATTGGTTTATAGCTATATAACACATCATTTTGATTCTTGCTTTTGTATTGTGAAGAAAATTCAAATACATTATTCCTTTAGCCTTTTCTATTTCAGCCTAATAGTCATAGCTTCTGAATTGATCCACTCAGACTGTTTGTTACATGCAACTGTTAGTAGCCTAATTTACAAAGTGGGGTTGCAAGAGAACTAAGTATCCCATTAGCACTACTAAAGCACACCCTGTTCAGTTTCATTTGTCTGCAAAAGTGTAGCTTTGAGGCCCGGTGCATTTTGATTATACAGTGTAAGATCAGTGCTACATTATACCCACTTAGTTTTTCACTAAGCAAGCCATTTTGTTCAGTTGCGCCACTGCTACTTGCGCTAGCATTATGGTTACCCAGTTTGTTTGTATAGCCCTTCTAGCGCTCATGTACACACATGAGCACACAGGTGACATGATACACATTCCTGCTGCCAGTGTCATTCTATTCTGCTGATCAACAGATGGCGGCAGAAATACACAAAAATGGTAGCAATGCACCAACAAAGGCAGTAAGGATATAAGACTGCAAGCTAGTAAACCTGGATGTAATTAATGCAAATATTGTATGAGGAAGGAACACATTTGTCAGCAGCAGCAGCAACAGTAGATCAAATATAAGCTTCATCTTTCCTTTCGTTTGTTCATTGAGAGAACTTTCCTTGAAGGTTAGCCAAATTATTAACGGAAATGTACTGGCGCATTGATGGACAGAGGCATTACATTTAACAATAGTACTTCTTTTGATTAATGAGACAACCAGATGTGATTAAGACATCTCTGATTGTGCTGTCAGTCTTCCAAATGGACAGGACCTCAGTGTTCACCTCTCTGCCATTCCAGTCCAAATGGCCGGGTGTGGAGATGTGTCTCCGCATTTCCAGCACTCACTCATTTAAAAGACCCCTTTGCACATCACTAAATCTTCTTTGGCCCATCTGGAGATAGGGCTTTATACAGGACAGAAGTCCACTCAGGCTAGCCATCACCTTTACTGTCTTCACTGATACAGCACTTCATTAGCATTAACACCAGGCTACAAGCCGAGAAATCGAAGAGGAGCATGAGATACAGTGATAGGAGAGTTGGAACACTCTGCATTTGAAAAGTGCATATTTGAGTAACTAATATAATTAAGTTAAAATTCATATACTTTCTGATGATTTTGTTGCATCAGCTCCTATCCCCAGTAAGATTTGTTAGTCTTTATTAGCCATTTCTGGCTAATAATGAAACTCCATTGCTTTCAAATATTTGCCACACAAACGACAAAAGAAGATTATTGCAAAGTATCAAAGCAATATAACAGATTAAATAAACAAAAATATAAATAAGCTACAAAAATGTGTGACAGAAATGTTATATGTTTGCTTTATGTGCTGTGACACATAAAACCTTGTATCCTGTTGGGTTTGGGAGGACATGCTGATCAGTTACACTTCCTGGTTTAAAGGTGCAGTGTGCAGAATTTAGTGACATCTAGCGGAACAGACTTGGCAGAAATGGAATATAATATTCATAAGTATGTTTAATTAGTGTATAATCACCTGAAAAAAAGAATTGTTGTGTTTTTGCTACCTTAGAATGAGCCCTTTATATCTACAGAGGGAGCGGGTCCCCTTCCACGGAGCCCACTGTGTTTCACCACCACATTTCATGGCCACTATAGGTTCTCCTACATGCTTGGAAGGGGAGGGTGAGGGGAGGGATATTCAGTTGGTTGCAATCTGCAACCTCACTGCTAGATGCCACAAAATCCTACACACTGGTCCTTTAAATTTCCATGCTCCTAAAATATATAAAAGTGTGTGTTTGTGTGTGTCCTGACATACTGTGTATATTGAGACGGAAGATGCACTATTTGAAACAAGTGTTGTCCACAGACATGAGTTGATGCATTTGTGTATGTTTTGCATATATGTATTTAAGTATGTTTAAAAGATAAAAGCAGTTTTTAGTTTTTGTCTTGTTTGTTTGTTTGTTTTCTGGAAATTGTCTGACTTATTACATCATGTTGGCACCATTAATTATTCTCATACTGTTGATATTTGAACTTTAATACCCACAGTGGATTTTGTTGACAAATGACCATGTCCATTCCAACATCCATATGTTGTTTGTTCACATGCAAACTCTGCAGAAGAGCAATTAATCAAATTAAGCCGAAAAAGCTAGGCTGATTAATTATTATGACATTATGTTTGGAAAGAAAATCAAATTAAAAACATTGAGACTTGGCAGACAAAATATGCTCTAATCAGTCAGTCAGATGAAACAATACAAATTCAACGTGATGAAAAAGATCATGTACATACAGTCACACCTGACAAAACATGTTGCAAATATCTAATAGACTAAATAATAAACAAATGAGAACATGTTACTCTTGGCTCTTTCAGCAGCTTTTTTAAAAGTAATGTTTTAAATAAAATTAAATATACTTCATTACGTGTAAAACATAACTTAAGCCATTTACAATTGCCCAATTGAGTGGTGTCACATCACATGTCCGTCAGTAACTTATACAATTGCTTGCCAGTGGTCTGTTTTGTTCAGGTTCAGCTGTTTCAATATTATTATTATTATTATCATTATTATTATATGATGTTGACATGCTGCATTGCTTTTATTAAACACTCAATTTCAATTCCAACTGGCCAAGGCAAGGGAAAAAAAAGAACAAACCTGAGAAGTGGGTGCCTGTTAAGTGAGCAACTGTTACTGTTAAACCCTTACATCTACTGTAATGACATGGTAGATACAACTACCAAAAAAGAATTACCAAAATCAGTAAAGTCAAATTGACATTCTTTACCAAACACTAATTTACTGCAGCTCTCTTTTGTAGTGGCCAGGTAGTGTACAAGTGCTAGTTCGGGACTTGACTGCACACGGCTGCCTATGGTTTTACATGGGGTTGTTGATGAGAACTATGACGCACTACCATACATACATACATACATACTATACACATCTATGTGCAGGCTGGGAATCCACAACAATGAGCTAAACTGCTATATGCTGCTTTAAATTCTATAGTGCTGAAAACTGGCTGTTGATTCTCAGTGGGTTTGGCTATATGAGCAATTCTTTTGTTTGTTCAGTCATTTAATTCATTGTAATTTACAGTAATCTGATTTTAGAAATGTTCCATCTTTCAGAGGCCATCAATCCCACACTTGGTACACTGTATTATTTCTCCTATCTCAGTCAGCTTATCTTACATTTTGTTTAATTTGCATATTGGTCCATATTTTGGCCATGATGGACAATTTTGTTAATAGGTTTTTCTTTGTTGTCCTATTTGCACTAAACTAAGCTAATAGCTAAAGGGGGATGAAATACTTTTAAAAGCTATTTTTAAGAAAAATCAGATTAACAGCATGGCAGCCATGAGTAAAAAACCTTCCAATAGGCATGGCTGAACACAAAACCAATTTCATTATAACCTGTTGTCCATGAAAGTATATCGAAAAAGCCCCTTTTAAAATCAACCACTAGAGGGACACAAAAGAAATTCACAACAATGAGAGCTATGAGCCAATTAATTTGAGACTAGGTTTGTCCTATCATATAAATGGCCATGAGCTGGCCACTGACCCATTTTCTCATGTCCATGTGCACATTGGTGCTCCCCTGAAGTATATTTGTATAAACCAATTATTGTCCTGCAAGTTGATAATTGTTAGGTAAAAATATAGAAAGAAATGTGATGCGAGGATTAGAAAGTAGTATGAGCATCCTGAGAGAGAAGACAACTAACCAAAACTATGAGAACCCTTAGAGTAGAAGTGGCATGAGGAGAGTGGCCAGGAATGAGAGGTACTAAAGAACAGATGAGACAGACAAACACTGTCGGAGAACATGGTACAGTATGTCGGAAAGATCAGTGTCCTAGCCAAGTAGCTACATGATTAACCCAGCACTAATGATAGAAGTCAGTGAGAGATGGAGAAGGTGAAGGGGAGGAGAAAGAGTGACAGCAGAAGAGTAGAGGAGAGGGACAGAGGAAGTGTCAGCGTTGCTTTAGAAGGCAAAGAGAAACACAGGCTGACAGGTGAACCCGTGAGGATTGACCGGCCTACATCCAGCTGTCAGTGAGAGCTCATCTGGCACCAGCAGAGCTTATGTGTCAAACAGGAGAAAGGACAGGAAGATCCCTGAATATGGCCACACATGTACAGCTGTGGCCCGGCCCCACACTAAGCAGCTTTAATGAGCAACATGTAACAACAACAGAGGACACAAGGACACAAGAGCGATTATCATCTCACACATGGTAGTGTTCAAGTGGTTGCTATGCCTGCACAGTAAATCCTTTTTGAGTGTGGGTACTTCTTAAAATCTGCATGCAGCTCCAATTAAACTGGATATGAAATTTGGAAGGCAGTTAGAAATTTGGAAGGTTTATGAGATATATTTACTCGTTTAATTTTTTGAAAGGTGGATAGATGACATGGAGAAATTCAAATCTTGCCCCAATAAATCATCACTCTCAGCTAAGATTATATCTTTTAACATAACTGTTCTGACACATTTACAAGTTAAACAAAGGAGGTGTGTCTCTGGAAGTAAGTGCCAAAATTTGCATGTCCATCACTCTACAGTCTTATTATGTCCTGTAACAATAGCATGCACCATTTTTAAACAATTTTTAATAAGTGTATAATGGAAAATCATAGAAAAAGCTGACTTTGTTCATGATGCTGTTTAGCCTCCCACTTGACAGCTCCTGACTGATTATGTAGCCAAGTCTCAAATTAGATTCTAGCCTCTGTAATGATGAAAATATGCAAGTTTTGCACAAAGATATGAAATGAAAAGATGAATAGGGGTGGGAATCTTTAGGAATCTAAAGATTTTATTCAGAATTGATTCTGGATACAATAAGTATAAAGAGAAGCTTTATTTTCTGTGTTTTTCAGTTGACTGCCAAACCTTTCACTCATGTTTTAGTCCACTAAACTGCAATAA
Source organism: Thunnus thynnus (assembly GCF_963924715.1). Taxonomy (NCBI): domain Eukaryota; kingdom Metazoa; phylum Chordata; class Actinopteri; order Scombriformes; family Scombridae; genus Thunnus; species Thunnus thynnus. The sequence goes on from NC_089523.1 coordinate 25,258,028, forward strand.
GCAACATAACAGTTGCTGCAATAAGCAACGTCTGATGGAACACATAAAGCAGAGTGTGTGGGAGTATGCATATTTTTATTTGAAAAAAGTTAACTGCAATGATCTGTAAACATGTTATAATTTTACAATATATAAAAATAATGAAATTATGTGGATAATAACTAAAACTACATAGCTTTGATACAATAACACAACCCTGGTAACATTTTCTCACAGAAAAATAAAACACCATTGTACAAGAATAGAAAAACTATAAATTCACAGAAACAAGGAAAGCATCATTATTTAGCTGTAAAAAGCAGCAAAAATACTATAATTGCCTTTTGAATTTATGACTGGAGTCTACTTAACTGACCGCCACTGTTGGGTGAAATTTCTAGATTTGTTTGCTGAAATCGAAGTTGGTCCATGTGTTCTGGAGTAAGGATGTTATGCTGTGCTGTTGCCATGCCCCCAGCAATGGAGAATACACCTCAACTACTACTACTGCAGCACTACCAGGGATATTCACAGTTAACATAACTGTTAGCAGGGGAAAGACTGCCATTTGGGACTTCCACCAGCTGGGGAGGGGGATCTTCTGAGAATGGCAGCGTAGTAGCCTCTATGCCTCTTCAGCTCCTTTGCTCTAGTGATTTAGATTTAACTCTGACTTCAGTGGATGTCTTGCCTGGTGGATCCACCAGTGCTTGATGTTATGCTTGTTCATGTAAAATCAGCAGTATCTGTATTCTAACTACAATTCTTATATACACTATTCATTATTTGTACATTGACTTACCCCGGAGTGTATGACCAGTTATTCATCTTGTGAGAGAAAAGGCACTATGTTAAACTTAGGGTACAGGAAAGAGACCGTGTGAAGAATAGTGTTGCTGCATACTGGCTTCTTTTCCTCGCCAAGTCTACATGGATCACCTGTTCGATTTCTGAGATGATTGGTGTGACACCACCAACAAGGCTTGTTTCTGCATCATGGAGCAGTGGGGTGATCATCAACAACAGAGATGTCCTTTACTCCGACATGATGTTGGTTGCTGGTTTTAGTGGCTTGGAAGCCTTTGCTATATCTTCTTCATTAGACACACTAATCTGTTTTAGTTAGTGTGCAAATGTCGGTTGCACTTTTTCTCACCCGAGGGAGGAGCATGCCACAAGTAGCAAGTTGTTGTTTGAGGAATTGTCCACCATGTAAAAGGTGCGGTTCTATCTGGTTGTCACATCAGTCTTCAACTTGTGCGGGACAACTGCAGTAGCCCTGTTTTTTCTTCTAAGGCATGATTAGCCGTGGTGGAGGAATCCAGTGAATCGCCTAATCCTTCCCAGCAAGTCATGACACAAAAGGCAGTTGCAGAACTTGCTGAGGAGCTATGTTGAGGGTGTGTGCAAAACACTTAGCATGTCTAAAGTGGCCCAACTGTGTGGCTTCTAGCATGTTAGCAGCATTCTTGGTGAAAATTACCAGGGCCCCCCTTCCCAAAAGCATCTTAAGGCTAAGATGATCTTAGTCCCATTGTAAGTATATGGGCTATGATCATCTTACCCTTACGATGCTTTTGGAAAATGAGGCCAAGAGCTGTGGTTGTAAGCCACTATCAGCCATCAGTCTCATTTATGTATTCACCTTTGTGGCTTTGGTGCATCATTCTGGTCTGTAGAATATGAGACTTGGCCACCCAGTCATCTGTTATGTAGTAAGCAGTGATGGTGACAAATTTTGGAGCTGTTCATGATGTCCACTCATCACAGGTGAGTGCTACTCTGATGGCTTTCCTCAAGGCTTACAGCTTGTTCCTTTATTCTCCCTCAGGCACTGCTTTCTCACTAGAAAGTCAGCGAGATAGTATGGTATACCTGCACTCTATGGTGCGAGTCATGAATCGTATCTACAACACTGTACGGACACAGGACTTTTCTCTGCCCGGTCAGATGTGGCTACATGTTCTGTAAAGATTGCTAGTGCTGGAGTGTGTTGCTCCACTTCACTAACATTAGTCTCTTGGTGATGGCAACAATGCTAGCCCCCATATAGTCCTAAAACATGTCTCCTTCTTATTCCAAAGCTTGTATACTGTATTAGTAGGGTTGGATGATATATGAAAAAAGTTAAATCTTTTTTTTTTTCCCAAGCTTGCGGACAATTGTTGATATTTTACCTGCAAAATGCAGGAAGACAAAAAGATGGTTGAAATATATTTTTTAGGGCTTCATGTGCAAGACAGTTGAGCAAGAATAATAAAGACCTGCACCACTCACAAGGCTTTCATTGTTATGCACATTCAAAAAATGCATAAAAAATCCACTCATTTATGGACTAGTAGTACCAGATGCTTCAGCTAAGTACATCATGGACATCCACTTTAATAATCAGCCTGTGTTAGCTACCCAGCTACATGGCAAGGATAGACTGAACAAAGTAGAATCTGCACACTGTCCCATCTACCTACATGGCTTCATTCAGAATTTTGAAGTGACATGACAAACTAATCAGGCAACATCTGATGCTACTAAAAACACTTGTGACACTTCAGCTCTCACTTGAAAGGTAGGTATTACATATCAAAGTGAAATCAGAAGTGCACACCTAGCTAATTCTCATACCACCACTTTCAACATCCTAATGGTAAAACAAATTAACAGAAGCGTAAAAACTATGCTTCAAACATTAGCTCTCCACTCACATAGAATACCATTCCACCTCTTCGGTAAAGGCCTCTCTACTGCCTGCATGATAACTCAAGAAACAGTCTCCACCATTGTACGTGTACTCAGGTCATGCTTCATCAAAGTCCCAAGAGGGACTGATTTAAGGGACATTGTTAATGGATTCAGGGATAGATGGGGTTTTCTCCAGTGTGCTGGGGCTAGTGATGGCACACATGTGCCCATCATAGCTCCACATGTCAAAAAAGCAGATTATTACAATCGAAAGGGCCATTATTCAGTAATACTGCAGGCTGTAGTAGACCATAAACTACAGTTTTGGGACATAAAAGTAGGTTGGTCTGGAAAAGTACATGACGTGAGAGTATTTTCAAACTACACTTTTCCAAAAAGGCCAGTCTGGAATACTTTTCCCACAGTGGACTGAGGAATTCCAGGGGTTAGTGTGCCTAATAATAGCTGATGCAGCATATCCACTGCAGCCATGGGTCCAGAAACCATATTCTGAAGGACAAGATCAGCAACAGTTTAATTACATACTGAGTCGAGCAAGAATGTGTGTAGAAGGGGCTTTCGGCAGACTTAAAGCTTGCTGGCGTTGCTTACTCAAAAGAAATGATCACAATGTCAAGATTATTCATCTTGACTCTGGTAACAACATGTTGCATATAACACAACATATGTGAGAAAGGGGAAGAATTGGAGGCACACCTCCTGAAAAATGTGGCTGATGAAAGAGAGGTGGACATGGAAGAGCGTGGACCTATCCCTGACCACGCCGCCACAAGGATGATAACATTCCTGCATGGTTCAGGCTATGCAGTTCTGTGCAGTTGTTTTGTCTACTACTGCATTGGATAAAAGAAACACATTTCAAAACTTTGTTTTAACATTATTTATTGCTACATTGTAATGTAAAGTGTAAACCAACGTAGGTATTTTAAGTTCTGTTACCAACACAGAGTTGCCTTACTTCAACATTTTCAGTAAACAGCAAATAAACACATAGAGGTAGAAGTCAGGTGATACACTGAAATTATTACAAGCAAAAAGCCAAAAATAAAAAAAAGTGCATTGTTTATGAAAGGAAAAAATTGTTTGGTCACATTTTTTTTTTTACTATTTATTATTATTTATACTATTTACTATCACTATCACAATTTCTGCTCATCAGTCATCAGGTTGCCAAAAATAAAGTGCATTGTATAAAAGAACATAAAAAGACTGATTGGCTAATAGGTATTAATCATAGACTGTATATAAATATGGACGACACGTCTCCACTTCCTACCACTATGGAAAAGTGAAGCCAAAATATCTCCTGTTTGGGAGCTGCCATCTTGCTTGTGTGACGTCATTTGGAGCTAGAGTCTGTGCAGTAGAGTCGGGTGGTGGGATGACGGCCCATTGAACACGTCCCCTCAGCCGCTCAGCTGCCTGACGGAGGTTTTTGAGAGCGGTTGTCACAGCTGTCAATCATGACGTGATACCCCCTTTCTATATCATAAAAATAACTAATTAAAAACAAACTTATAAGAAAAATGAGCACTTGGACAAACATCAGCATGATAAGAACTACTTGAAATGACAGGAACATTCTTTGGGAAAAATTTATTTGACGTGTGCAAGGGGCGATCAAGATGTTTTGGCTTCACTTCTGGGGAGCTGTAATGATGTCCATCTTTATATACAGTCTATGGTATTAATGCTCGTCAGTCATCAGGTAGCCAAAAGAAAATGCTTCTTCCACAGAACAACATTGGAACATGGAAACCTTGAACTAATATTCTTTTGTGTCTGTGGCTGAAATGTATATTTAGTTGAACCTGTTCAGCTCATACAAGACAGATACGAATGGTTGTTCATCAGCACTGGGTGCAGAGGCATCTTCACCATAGCCTGAAACCATAGTGTTTGGCTGTTGTCTGGGGGTAAGACTGTGAAATGATGGTACTTCCAGTGGATAGCTGCAAGAGACGATTTGGTTAGGGTAAGGTTGTGCATGCAAGGCTGGTGCACTGTGCACAGCAACAGTGGTCATCACTTGGGAGATCATGCGCATTATGGACTCGTCACTCTCCACCTGCACTTTTTGCCTTCTTTCTTCCATTTCCATATGCAGCTTATAGCGGTCTCAATCTAATTCCATCTCTTTGCAATGAAGTTCGTCTTCCTTGAGAGTGAATGGCTCATAGTCTTGCCGTTGTTGTTCTATCACTGATGATATTAGGGTGATTAACTCCTTCACACTACTCTTGTAGTGCTAGCTTTTGGACTATCAGTGTTGACTTTGGATTTAGCTCCTCACTTCACCTGGGGGATCTGAAGTGTTTGAAGTGCTTGCTGCCCCTTCTCCATCTTCAGGATCATTGTTGCTCCACTCACCAACACCGTTCTTCATTTCTGTGCAGTAAAAAGTTAAATGTTACTGGAATATAAGACAGAAGGCCTACTTCTGCATTTTCATTAACAAATACAGCCTTTTGAGAAGCAGTGTGTATTTATGTGTGTGTGTGTGTGTGAGTGAGAGTGAGAGAGTGATTGAGTGAGTGAGTGAGTGAGTGAGGGGGGGTTTGCGCGAACTCATGTATTTTTATCATTAGCCTATTGTTATTACTTATTTGCTATTCATTTATTACGTTTACCATCAACCTTGATTATCACAAAATGTTTGACATGATCAATTTTACTTCATGCCAATAAAAGTAGTTTAATTACATTTGAGGGAGAGAGAGAGAGAGAAAGAGAGAGAGAGAGAGAGAACTAACATTACCATACCTTCATCGCTCTGCTGGTCAACGCTTCCCCTTTGGCACAGGCACTTCCACACAGAATACTGTCTAGTTCATCGTAAAAGGGGCATGTGTTTTTTATGTCAGAGGATTCTCCGCTTTTTCTCATTTTGTCGCGTGTGGTCAAGTACTTTTGACGTAGTATTTTTTACTCTGATACGGCACTGCAGTGCGGTCCTGATGAATCCCCTCGCTTTCATATGAACTGAAAACTGGAGGAAAACCTTAGTGTTTCTATGCGTTGTAGACAGTTACCATTTGATGTGTTCTTTGTTCCATATCTGGAGAAGCCCAGTAGTTTGCCAGTGTTACCAGCGGCCTTGGTTCCATCTATTTGTTTTTTGGGGCGCTTTGTCTTCACAATGCCCAGGTTAAGCAAACCACAACATGGACTTGAAGTGAACCGTACTCAGAACACCTCCCGAGGAGGTCTGAGTATGTTCGTTTCAGAGGGGTCTGAGTTCTTTTGGATTGTTCACATAAATGCTGACTAATCACTCTGAGTTTGTTTGGATGACTGAAAGGGACCAAGTGTGAAAACACCCTTAACACACTGTGCAAAAACAAAAATTTTAATTAATCGAATTTCCCAGCATCAATATTTTTACCAGCCCTATGTATGACTCATATCACACTCCGTGTGTGAGTGAAGTGAAGTGACCTTATGTCAGGTTTTTAATTTGCTGGATTTACATTTTCAGAAAATGCACTATATTATGACACATAGCATATTACAATATATACTCATTTACCAGTTTATTAGGTACATCCAACAAAAAACTAATTAGGTCTGATAAAACAGCGCTACAATAAATCCAACCTTCTTGAATACTATAATGTTCAGTTTTTGTTGAAACTGTTTCAGAGAGGTGTTGGTTCAACTTTATGGTCATTTTCATTTGTTTGTTTCCGACAGTGCCTATAATAATAACAGGGTCACTCAATTGACTACATATACACACGTCATACAATTTGCATCCTAAAAAACAAAGCAAGTTCATTACATTGCTGTGACAAAGGATTAATAGGTTGTTTTCAGACACCAGCTGGGGGACTTGCCCTCTTGGTCAGTAAGCCATCCCTCCTTCGAAACAAAGACAGTTGGGAAGTAATTAAGCAATTAATGAGCAATGAAAATGGAGGCCTCTGCAAGCATTCATACAATGTTAAGGTGCCCTAAGGTCACAAAGAATCCTGTTGAGAAGCTTGACAGGCAAAACTATGTTTTTGCTGTCCATCACCGATGGAGAGACTTGTTTTCTCTGTGTGTGGCCAATAACAACCTGCAAGAAAACTATGTAATTAAACCTGCAGTAACAACACTGGCTCTGAGCAGATTTCTACACAAATTCAGTTATATCTTGCTGGTTTAACTCCCTACATCAAAGGTAATGAGATTTCCATATCTGATGAGGAAATAAAATGCCTAGGTATCTCACACCCTCTTCAGGCCATTGAAATTACCCTGTTTGGAAGAAGGATTTGGGGTAGAAGGAAGGCAGTGGGAGTGCTTCAGATTTTATCCAGTTTACTTTATATCCAGAGAGCTAAACAAAACTGGGACCTCACCACATCAGATACCATCAACAAAATATCATCCGCATACAACATAAGCTTGTGACCTGTATTCCCTATTCTGACCCATGGGAAGGCGTCATTTCGGCGTATTGCAGCCACTAGCAGTTCCAATGCTAGCCTGAAAAGTGCAGGAGAAAGACCTGAACCTTGTCTAGTGTCTCTTCCTAATGTAAAATAGGAACAAATGATTCTGTTTGTCTGCACTGCTGCCTCTGGTTGATTATACAGAACCTCTGTCCTTTGCATAAACATCTGACCAAACCAAAAGGCTCTAAGAGTGTGGAACAGGTATCTCCAATCCACATGATTGAACGCTTTTTTGGCATCTAGTGAAATAGCCACAATTGGAGTTTAAATCCTGGACTGACCAAATTATCAGATGTGTGTATTTTACTAATAAATCCCACCTGATCAGGATGAATAAGAGGTCTGATCACTTTGTCAATTCCATTGGCCAGTACCTTTGATAAAATTTTACAATCTGTTGAATCAAGCTGATTGGTGTGAAGCTTTTGGAGTCACATGAATCTTTATCCTTCTTACAGTAAGAATATGGGTAATAATGGCTTGTGATAAAGAAGGAAGTAACTTTCCTTCTCTAAAAGCTACCTTGAACATCTGCATCATTAGGGGCATCAGTACAGTCACGTAGCATTTAAAGAACTCTGCTGTAAACCCATCCTGGCCAGGCGATTTATCAGAAGGTAATGCCTTTATCACATTATATAGCTCCATCTCTGTAACTGGACAGTCAAAATACTCTAACTGTTCCTCATTAAGCCTGAGAAGGTTCAAATCATCAAGTAAATAGGTTATATCTTCATCAGTTGCAGAGCATTCTGATGTGTAAACCCCCCTGAAATATATCATTAATATCCTTTGGATTTGTCACAAGATTCCCTCCCTGAGACCATATTGCAGGAATTGCTGAGCTAGATTGCTTCTGCTTAATATAGCTAGCTAATTTTCTGCCTTATTCCCAGATTCAAAGTAAGTTTGTCTTGCCCAGAACAAGAGAAGCTCCACCTTTTTGGAGAGTATACAGTTATACTCATATTTGAGTAGTGTTAACTCCCTCAAGTTAGAGGGAGACATATTCTGCTTCAGATTAGTCTCAGCTATTTGTATCTTCTTCTCTTATCGGGTGAGCTGCAAGGTATTTAGCTTTTTCCTGTGTGATGCATATTGAATGATATAGCCCCTAAGATAAGCCTTCATTGCCTCCCAGGCAATACCAGCAGAGGGTGCCGTGGGCACTTCTTCAAAACAGGGTCCTGTGATCTAATTGTTTCACAGTATGATAATAAGTCCAATGCAACATTAGCATGGCCAGAGATCAGAATGTTCCCAATTAAGCAAGATAAAACAGCAGGGAAGAGAGAACTGGAAATAAGAAATAGATCAGTAAGCATTAGAGTAGAAGGTGTAATCCCTGCCTGTAGAATTCAATATCCTCCAAATATCTGTAAGCCCCAGAGAAGTACATAAACCCGTCACTGTGAGAACTGAGTTAGTTGGTTTAAGAGCTACTCCAATCTAAAGACTGGTCCAGAGTGATATTCAAATCTCCACCAAGAATAATGGGTAAGTCCCCACTCTCAAGTAATTTACTCTCAAGGTCTTCAAAGATGGTGGGGCTAATACCATTTGGAACATAAATATTAGCCAGTATCACTGACTGTCACTGAATCCTAACCTCTCCATCAGATATTTCCTTAAGACATTTAAATTGCATGTTTGCAGATGAAGATAGCAACCACTTTGCTTTGACTAGAGCCAGCACTGAAGAACACCTCCCCCACCCAGTCCTTACACAGATTATTAGACTCATGTTGAGACAGATGAGTCTCTTGTAAAAAGACCACATCGTATTTCTTATCTTTTAAAGGTAGAGTCAGTGATTCTGGAGAAAGACACTTTCTGTCAAATTCAGTGACGGTCCTGTAGCTGTCCATTTTGTGTGCCTGCTGAAAAAAAATCTGGTCTTCATACACAGCCCTGGCTCTGTATGTGAGAAAAACAAACAAAGTGGCTCAGACCGAGCCACTCAACACTATTCTAGCCAATCAGCTGGAATAGTGCTTGTTCGTGCTTGTGCACAGGAGAGGGGGAAGTCATCAGAGCAGCTGCCTGTGTGAGAACATCTCAGTCTCCCGTCTCCAGCACCCACTGAATGGCGGTAGAGGGTTGGCAAACTGGAGAGAGAGGCCGTGGCCAAGTCACATAGAAAGTGTTTTCTCACAGAACAGATATGCTACCATTTTATTAATGTATCAATCCGCACTGAATCTGAGACAGTCTCACCGAGACCGCCCCTTGTTTTTTTACACAGGGTCTCCACACAAATATCCCACTGTATGGGTTTTGAACTTATTAACCATATCAATGAATGAATAAATACAAACACTGTCGATTTTTTCCCGTGGAGCTACAAACTATTTTGGTTCAGTAAATTTCTGCTGTCAGTCAGCCTGTGAAGGCAGTTTGGCTGGCTGTGGTCATCTAAGCCCCCCAGAAGCTAAAGCTGACATGCTTCTGTGGACAGAGACGCTGAACACAGGTCAAGTGAGAAGTGGGGAGGCTGCAGAGAGGCGGAGAGTGTGGCTGAACTATTGGCTAGATATTTCTCTTTTGGTCATCGCTTTGGCAATGCGTGTCCATGAATTTGGGGGACGGAGCTTCTGAAGGAGCACAGAGGGAGGGGTGTATTTGTTTAAATATCAACAATCTTTCTCCAGAATGATTGACTCAACCTTTAAGCTGCAGAGTTCCTTCTTTCGCTTGATATGGCTTCCCAAGCTGTTCATACATACATTCCACATACTGTAGCACAACTTATTACCACTAGCCACGGCAGGTAAGGACAATCTGGAAAGATATTGACCTGGCTACACTGACTATATTCCAAATGGCCCGAGGCTTTAAAACAAAAGTAAAATAAAATTGTAATCTCACTGGAACAGTTTAAGTTTTATCAAGCACCAACACAGCGCATAAACAAAAAGCTTAACAATTAACTCTTATGGTCAATGACTCATTGCTCAAATGGTGCACCTCAGTCTGCATCTAAGTGATATAGTAAGCATTGCATTCAACAGAAATCAGTCAAATATGTGAAGAACACCAATCCAGAAGCAAAACTAAATCACCACTCCTCTGTTTTTGTTATTATTGTTATAAGAAAAGGAAAAAACAAAAAAATGTATAAGCGTGGTTCATTGACATTGAGGTCCAAGGAAGCTAAAGACATAGCCTTAGGCCTATGAGAAAGAGAAAACAAGATGGAGATAGAATAGATTAATTGCCTAAACATATTATTGGTGAGGATTAGTAAAGTGATTCCAGAGGAACATATCTATCTAAATAAAACAAGGAGTCTGTCTGTCTGTATGTATTTATGTATGTATGTCTGTCCTTCATATATCTCAAGAACCATTCATCCGATCTACTTCACACTTGGCGGATGCAGTACTGGGGATACAAGGCAGTACATCATCAGAATTTGGTGCAATTTGGACACACAGCACATTTAATATTAATAACCTTGGAATAAAAAAGCAAACAGCAAGCCGCTACGCTCTGCGGCAGTGGGGCGGGGCTTCTGGGCTCTGCTACTGCATGTCATGGTCAGAGCTGTACAACCCTGCCATGAGAGGGAGGAGTGGGGGGAAACATCTCTCTTTGTTTCATTAAGTTTAAAGTTAGGCTTGTGGGTTTCCCAACACATTTTAAAAAAGACGAGAAAAAGAGAGAAAGGGTGAGAGAGTTGAAAGCACGAACGAGCGAGCCTGTGAATGACAGAAATACAACGTTATTTTCTGATTGTTTCATGGCGGTCATGTTCTAAAGCACAAATAAACAAACATCAAACACTCAACAGATGATTTACAGACAGACGCTCTTTAGGTGCACGTGACACATTTAATATTAATACACTTTGAATAAACAAGCAAACAGCAAGCCACTCAGCTTCGTGTCTGAGTGTAGTGGGGGCTGTTTGATATAAACACTGTCACATCACAGCGGGGCAGGGCTTCTGGGCTCTGACTCAACATCACACTTGGCGGGTGTACTGCTGAGGACCCAAGGAAGTACAACGTCGAGTGTGAAGTTGTTTGGACACGCAACACGTTTAATTCACTTTGAATAAACAAGTGAACAGCAAGCTGCTCAGCTCCATGTCTGGGTGCAGCGGGGGCTGTTTGATATAAACTCCATCGCATCACAGCAGGGTAGGGCTTCTGGGCTCTGACTTGCTGAGTGGGACAAAGGCACGTGCCTCGCTCAGTTAAACTATCCAAGAGAAAAGAACAAGCATACACAAAAGAGAAAAACAGGAGGAGGCAGTAAAACTAGCCTATAGGAGCACAGACATATTTGATTGGCGAGAGAATCAACGAATGGAAGGCCGTCAACAGCTTTTACGGTTCAACATCTGTTCTCACTGGTGAAGTTTCTGTCTGGATTTAAACCATTTAATTTATTAATTCCTTATTGTTTTAATTCATACATTTGTCAGTTGATACATACATATGCAGTTCAAGAGAAACAATAAGCAATCAGCCCATTCCAAACAGGCACATTTTGAATGGGCCGATTGCTTATTGTGGGCACTGCACTAGTTTTTTTTTAAAGAAAAACAAAAAAGGGCTGTCTTCCAAGCATCAGGTAATTAAAATAAAACATCTATAGAAAACTAAATACGATACTCTATTAGAAGAACAGCCAGATCTCTCTTCCCTGCTAATCACCTATAAGGCGAGTAATTGACCCCATTCTTGCATAGTCCCTTGGCAAAAATGTACTGGACACAAATGTAAGAAAAGGAGTCTCTTAGTGTCTTCGAATAAAGTCCATTGCTTTCTCCGAAATCATTAAATGTGCGCGGCTCGTCAGCTGTGTCGATCGTCTGCACTGCAGGACAGAGCATGGCAAATTTCATCCTGTGCTCGTGAAGAACCCCCTTACATTCTTTGAAACCTTCACATCTGGCTCTCTGGAATAGTGCAGGAAGATCAGCACTTGTTTACCCTCCTAGGTGATTTGTTTCTATTTCCTAGCCACTTGGTGGATGCGTTCCCTGTCTTGGAACCGGAAGAATCTTGCGACAATGGTCCTGGGTCTCTCGTTTGTAGCTCTGGGAAATGCGTTGTGTTGGATATCTCAGGCTAGGAAGCATTGTGTTTGCACTTGTCTTTGTCCATAGAGGTTGCTAGTGCCTGCGATGTTGACCTCAAAATCCTTGTTTCCTGCACTTTCGCTGTCACATTCTTCTGTGAATCCACCATTCTTCACTTTTACAAAAGTCTTAAATCAGTAGAAGACGTAATTGTCTAAGTTGAAAATAACATAACACAAAAAAGCATATTTATATTAGTCACCCAGAGCCAGAGTTTCATTCAACTGAAGAGAACAGCTGTAAGGGGTTGCATCTATATAAGAAGGGCTTTACTGTAGAGGAGCAGGAAAAGGTTAGGAGACATGTGATCAGAAGTGTCAAGCATGAAGCCTATTCTGAGGAGATTAAGTGCATCTCTGAGATGAGAAACCTACCAACACATAGCAGCATTAGAAAACTGAATCCAATCATTGACAGCAATGGACTCCTCCATGGAGGGTACATATCCCAATCTCAGCTGGTCTCAAGTGAGATAATTATCATTCCAGGCTAACAATACCTTATAAGACACCACCATGAGATGGTAAAGCACCAAGGTAGAGACTTTACAGAGGGTGCAAATGGATTATGGCAATAGACTGTATCAAAATAATGGACCATGACATCAGCCGTTGGTTTGTGGACACCCATTTTGAAGTCTCGAGTTTGGCATTTTGACCATTGCCATCTTGGTTTTCTGGAGCCAGCAGAGATGAGAAGTGACCATATTTGAACGAGTGTGGAGCTGAGGCGGGCTGAATGAACCCTGGTTGCTGAAACAAGGCACCTAGCAGCTAGCAACTTGTCACTCAAAGTGCCTGTGCCCTTAATTATGCATAACTTTAAGCCTTGATCAAATTTAAACAGATGACTTATAAAAAAATTCACCCCCCGTACAGTTGGCATGAACGTGGAAGCTATAGAGACCAAAACCGCATTTTGTACCAGGCTGTAAACATGTTTATTTCTGCTGTTAAGTTTGGTATTTTAACATGGGGGTCCACGGGGATTGACTTGCTTTTGGAGCCAGCCTTAAGTGGCCATTCAAGGAACTGCAGTTTTTTGCACTTCCACATTGGCTTCATTTTTCAGTCTTGGAGGTTGCCACTTGATTTTGGCTGATAGGAGGAAAGAGATGCATTCAGAGCACAATCTTTAAATGTGTAACCTGCAGAAAAATTAGGGGCAAGATTGAACAGCAGCAGATGTCAGCTCTACCAGCTGAAAGGCTGCACACAGCACCCCCATATCATTGGACCCTGGGAAGTTTCTGCACGGCGCATGCAGGAAAGTCACGCAAACAGCAAGAGGTGGGCGGTGCTGTTCACATGTATGTGTGTGAGAGCAGTGAATACTGAGGTTGCTGAATCTTTTAGTACCTCCAGCTTCATCAGCGCACTCAAGAGGTTCTTCTCTCTCCGCAGTGCTCCAAAGCAGATCAGGTCAGATCGAGGTACTAATTTCATTTCATCTCATCTATCTTCAAAAAATTGAAGATGGATGAAACAAACAGACCTGACCAAGTATTTTCAAGAGCAGAGATGCAGTTGGGTATTCACCCACCCCACTCATCCCATATGGGTGGGGTGTGGGAACGCCTGATTGGTGTTGCACGCTGCATAGTGGATTCCATGTTCTTGCAAATGAAATCCCCTCAACTTACCCATGTAGTCCTCACCACTCTAATGGCTGAGGAATGCACTATCATGAACTCCAGACCCCATCATACCTGTGTCGTCAGATCCTGAGTCTCCTCTCATACTCACACCCATTGACTGTATATAAATATGGACATCATGACAGCTCCCCAAAAGTGAAGCCACAATGTCTCGATCGCCCCCTGGTGGCTGGCTGCAGTATAGGTCAAAAGTTCCACCCCCTCCATGTTAGCACATGAGCCGAATTTAAAAAATCAGTCAAATGGTTTCCGTCATTTTAGGTAGTTCTGATGTTTGTCCAGGTGCTCATTTTTCTGATAATTTTGTTTTTAATTAGTTATTTGATGATATAAAAAGGGGGTCTGATATCATGATTAACAGCTGCGACAGCCGCTCTCAAACCTGGGACAGCTGAGGGGGCGTGTCCCATAGTCCGTCATCCCGCCGCCCGACTCTTCTGCACAGACTCTGGCTTCAAATGATGTCACACATGCAAGATGGCAGCTCCTGGAAAGGAGATATTTTGGCTTCACTTTTGGATAGCGATAGGAAGTGGAGATGCGTTGTCCATTTTTATATACAGTCAATGTTCACAACAGCCATGCTGCTGACACAGAAAACAAGCACTCCCCCCTCTCCTCCCTGTGAGTTCTGGAAGACAGACCTCCTCAAGCAGCACCTGCTGACACCTCCTGGGAAGGGTGGCGCCATGAGTATCTTACCACACTGCAAGTCAGGAGCAGGTAGCTGGACAAGAGACCCAACTTAAAGGAGGGAGATGTAGTCCTAATGAAGGATCTTCAAGTGAGGAAAAACAAATGGCCTTTGGCGGTGGTAATAAAGGCATTCCCTAGCAAAGATCAACTCACAAGGAAGGTGGAAGTCAGAGTCATTCAGCAAGGAACGCCAAAGGTTTTCTGCAGGGCTATTACAGAGCTTATTCTCCTCCTACCCCTAACAGACTTGAATGGAGTAGTCAAGTACCTAATGGAGTGGTGTGGTGTCTTTAAGGACACCAGGCAGGGAGTGTCAGGCCTGTGTATGCCATGTCCTAAGAAATTAATGTATTTCATATTCCTGTCTAATACTGCCACCTAGTGACATAGAGTGAAAATGCGGTTTTAGTTTTACTTTTGCTTTAGTAGGGGAGCACATGGCTGGTGCTGCAGGTTACTCACTTTTTTTTTGCACTGTGGTAGAACATTTTCTTCTGTGCGTTATCGAAGGCCATATCCTTAACTTGATATCTCAAGTCTTCACTGATCTATTGTGATTGTGGAACGTAAATATTGCTCATTTTTCATTATAAGAATCGCCTGTTTCTCAGTTAGCATGAAGCAAATCTGTTTAGCTACCAGTCTGTAGCCTATATAGCCTAGATTAAAAAAAATACATGCTGTTTTATGGCATCTTTATACATTTATTTACTCTGATTCCAATATTTCCATGAATATTTCCATGATAATTTTTGTTGTAAGACGATGTATGTTTTAAGAGCCTTTATTCATGGAAATTTTTGTATTGATTTGTGTTTCAGTTTCACAGTCAAGTCATGTCTCTCAGTAAACTCTGAGACATAACAACCCCCCTCAGGCTAAGAGTCTTTCTGAGCATATTTTAATTGTTTAGCTAGCTGGATAAACTGCTTCAACCACAGAGGCCAGCATATATACAGTATACATAGGTTTAATATCATGGCATATCCCACCTTCATTTATGCAAGATTACACTGATGCCACAGATCAAATACACAATTTTCTTTCCTGCCAGCTGTGTCTCAGTGGGCCTTCACACCATGAAAACACAATCAGACTCAGCAAATCTGTTTACCCAGGTGAATCCACCATCTGGCAAATAGATGTGTGCCAGCAGGTAGTTCATGCTAACTTGTTAACTTCTGCCTTGCATTAAACCATCAGTGACATGAAAGATAGGTAAGTGTATCAAGTCAGAGCAGAGTAAGTATGAATTGGGTGTACTACAGTCAGCAACGGAAGTACTACAAGGACTGCTGTCCACATTGCCTGTTGCTGGGGCAAGTTCATAGGCAAAACACACACACACACACAAAACAAATCCTGAGATACTGCAAACATTGCATTTCTAAACAAAAAAAATAATTCAAACACAGCTCTCTCTCAGTCGTTTTGCTCTGAGCACACCCAGTCATGCTCACTGAGAGACAGTACCAAGATTCATTCAAGATTTTTGCACCAATACTGATACTTTGACTTTGGTTCCTAAACTATATATTTTTATCACTTTCTTGTTTAAATATAATGATTTTTTTTTTTTTTATCTCCTGCCATTTTAAAATGCTACTAAATAGCAGTTTCAAGCTGTTTCGATGTATCACCACAGTAATATTGTGCAAATACTTGTGCAAAACAGACCGATTGTGTCTAAGGTTCACTACTGTGTCTGATTAGTGTACTATAATATAGCAGTCAAAACTGCTGTGTGAAGTGATAAGTCGTTGATACACAGATTTGTTGTGGTTAAGCACTCAGAGCTACTTTATGTTTAAGTGAGCTGACTTCTTACCTGTACAACATTTTGAAGACTGTTAATCTGACTAAGCTTCCCTGTTGTGGACTCTTTGCTGCCAAGATTAAGCAACTCTGCTCTTAAATGTGTGCAGCACGCTAATAAATGCTTAATTGAATTTAATGGGTTGCCAGCCTTGATCACCACAGATCCCAATCCTTTTGAGCATCTCTGGACATCCCTAGTTTCAAGCACTACTTTCAGTTTGGGCTATGACCTACCTGCTTGCAAAAACAATTTGAGCTGTTGATGCTGCTGATGCTGCTGAGTTACTAGACTGCTTCTGCCCTCAGTGCTACACAATTATATAGTAGGCTTGGGAGCAATGAAGAAAAGGTGTCATAAGGGAAATAAGCTGCAAAAGTGAGCTATGCCTGAAGTCAACTTAACAAGGAGCTATACAGAATTTTCTTCCAACAAATTTATTAGCAGCACTGAAGGGATCTTGTATTACCCACCAGAATCTGATCTTTCAAACGGCTACAGTTTTAGCCTAGTCCACGACAGCAGATTTGCAGCACAGAGAACTGTGTAGGAATGTGCTCATCTTAATATGTGAAACACCACACACACATCAAGACATTGTTAACTTTTGCCTGATTTTGTTGCTCTTGATGACATGACTGAGATGCGAAACCCTAACCAAAAAATTAAATCTAAAATAAAACTGTTCAATTTTTCATCTGCTATTATTTCTTACCATACCGAATAGCAATAATATTTTTGCCCTCCCTGCCCTTAAGTTGGTGCAGAATCTGATCAGCATCTGCATGAGAAGATGCTGACTTATCACAATTTCAGTCCCATATGGACAAATACCTTGTATTCCAAAGTGTATTTCTAACAGTGGAAAGTATTAGTGACAACGGTAGGGTATTGTCTGATGGAAAATCCTTGTCCACCATAAACCACAATGGCTAAAATGCAGTCCAGAATGACTGTTTAGTTAGACTCAAGACAAATATGTTATCAGGCTTGAAACTTCACCAGGTGGGTAAAAAAACTGAGCAGTCATATATCAATTAATAGAAAGTATTGGTGGGGTTTTCAAATATGAAAACAGATATAAAAAGTTTTTAAAAACTGACCCAGGTTTAGTTACAAATAGCTGCTCTTCTCTTTCTTTATATTTCACCAGGCAGCTCCACTGAGATACAAACATACAGTACAATGGAGACCTGGCCAGCAAAGTGGTATCATGACAAACAACATGCTCCAAACAAAACCACATACAACAGTGGACACAATTTCAATATTGCTGCTTTTACTCTGTTAAGAACCAACAGGCGTAGATGGCTGGAGAGGCTCTCAGGGCATAGAAACTGCAGCCCCAGAAATGGCACTATAATCAATAGCTTCCCAGGCCACTTGTTAAAAATGCCATTTCCATCTCCAAGTCGCTGAGAGGGCCCTTTACCAGGAAAGAGCCACATATCATTCTCGCCAGACAACTGGCGGGATGAAAAATAGGGGAGCACTGTCACTGACCAATATTGATTATGAGTGAAAATGTGATCATTTTGTATTACCTCGCCCCTAGGAGCCCTGTTCTGTCAGGTTTGCTGGTGGAAATTAATGTTTTCATATCATGCTTAACAAAAATATGGGTCGTTGCTCATTTTAGCCTCCAGACAAAGAGGTATATGCCAATCACAAGAATTTAATAGCTTCCACAGGAGAACATGATGATATGAATTAGATTAAAGCCATTATTTAACAGATTTGTTCCTACTTTAAAGATATTTATTATTGCCCCTGACACCACTTTAATGAAGCTCCAGACTTGGCATTTAAAATATCAATTTCTGATGATTAGAGTTGTCATTGTTAAAAAGAGGAAATGTGTAAGAGGAAGGGGCTTTGCTATCCAATTGAAACGTCTTGCCCTGTAAGGTCTAGATCAGGATAATAGTGCTATGTGAAACAATTTCTTAACGTGTGACAATGACTGAATTGAAGTCCAGCAATCAAGAGGAAAACATTAAAGAGAGAATTAAGAAACTCTGAGACAGAAGCTGAATTATTTGTCAGTTTTATAAAGAACTTTAAACATGTACCTTAAGCCTGCCTTCACACTACTTGTTTGGTGCCTTTCAGTCAAACTCTGGAATAGCCCACGGTTCGGTTCAATTCGTTTAGGTTGGTGTGAAAGCTGTCAGTCAAACTCAGGTCTTGACTAAACAACCTGAAAAGGATGGTCTTAGTCCACTTTCTAGTGGACTCTGGTTTGGTTTGTGAAAGCAAAGCAGACCAAGCACAAGATTTTACGATAGATTTGTGCATGAATTCAAAGGTTATACTAATGTTAAACCCATCTGCAGATTGTGAACTGTCAAGCATGTAAGCATAAATATTTATTCAAATAATTTAGCAATATAATCATACATTTGTAAGTGAAAAGGAATAATAATAATACATACACAAAAAGTTAGTAAAACTTAGCAACCATATAGTAATTATTTCTGTCTTTTTCATCTTGTTTTTACTCGTTCATTATTTCTCATACCATGAGGCTGAGTTTCAGTATCAACTAATAATGTTCATAATCAGTTATTTCTTTGTACACCAGAGACAATAAATAAACAAGTTTGATTTCCCCACATGGGTCCAAGTAGCATTGATGATACACAATGACAAAATGGTCCATTCAATTAGGTATTTGTTACTCCAAAAGTCTTCATGTTTACTCCTCTTTGTTTGTCTGTAAAAAGCCACTGTGAACCAAAGCTAAAAGCTAACAATATATAATTATTGTTACAAACTAACAGATGTGAAGGTGAACTTAAATATGTTAAGTCCAAAATATACAAACAATCTCAAAATCTGAAGGGCAGATATTTGCATTCTGTTCACACATACAGAAAGTATACCCACCCCCACAAACGTAATACAGCAGACATATTATGTACACCAAAGGAACTTCATTCCTTTGTTTCACTTCAGCATTTTCTTTCCAAAGTGCTGCATATGTAAATTGTACTTCAATAAAAGGAAGCAAATGAAAAGAAAGACTGAATATAACTGTGTCAGCATGACAGGAGAATAAAAGCAGCACCAAAGTCATTTTGGATGCAGCGTGACTGGCCCTCTCTCAGCCCCTTCTTGCAGGGCGATTGGGGGTTTATAATTACAAATAGCCAACAGACAAATGCAGAAACTTGTGCCACAGTACTTATTGAGGGCACTTTCCCACAAAAGGCAAAAGTCATAAATACTGCCCTATAGGAAAATAGCCCATGGTACTTTATTAGTTTGAGTGTTTTTTTCCTCTTTTCCTATTGAAAATTCAATAAATCTGTACCAATTCTCTCCCGCTGTCACACTCAAACTGCCATGTGCAGCTTATCCTTGAAGGCATTTTGTCCCAATCTCAGACACTGGCTAGTAAAGTGATGGGTACAGCAGTGATATTACACTCCGTGTCACATATCACAGACCTTATCAGGCCTCATAAGCACTTATATTCAGAAAGTAATGCATTAAACATAGAAAAAACAAGAACTAATATCTTTTGTTTGTTTCAAAGCAGATCCATATGAAAAATGTAATATACAGTATTTCTTGAGGACAGAAATATTGTGTATATCAGTCTGGTTGACTGGTAAAGCATGAATGAATTAAAATGAAAGCTGAACACATAATTTTTGTCACTAAACATCTTATTTGGAAAATATATATATGTATATATATATGCATATTCACTGAATGCAGAGTGGTTCTTAAGAAACAGTGTTACGTGATGAAAAAACACAGTAGACGATGAAGAATGGAAAAAGGAAGGATACAAGAAGGACTTTAATATTTTGAGAGATCAATCATTCTTCAGCCTGTGATGCCTGAATGAAATTGTGTTGAAGTGTGCGTGGGTGGAGGTGCTGGCTCTGACAATAGTCAGGTATATCAACTGCACTGTCATAATCCCTCTCAGGCTGCTGGGGAGCCACTGAAGTTGTCAGGGTGCTGCTCCATACAAATACATTGGATTACCCAGAGTACCCCGCAACAGCAAACAGATGTCACAGAACACTGCACTGTCAATTTCTCAAGACAGGTGGGAATCGCTCTCCAATCGGTGGTGCTGTAAATCAGGTGAGCTAGTGAGTTACAGTATATTGAGACAACCCTGTAGAGGAATATCCACACATTTAGTGGAGGGGTAGAAAATATCAAAGACCAACATTATTCCAAACTAAAACACACATTTATCACTGACATTTCTCCTGTTGCTCCTCTGACCACACACCATTAGTTGCTGCAGGTTTGCATGTATTATAACTAATCACGTCACAGTTTATGGGACTGTTGTGGCTCAAAACAGCCAGTAGCCATGTAGCCAGCTACCGTCTCTGTTATTTTTTGACTAAAAATAACCTTTTTGTGCATATTGTAATAACTTGGTTTAACGATTTAGACATTTTACACCCTGAGCAAAAACTAAAATTTGAATTAATTCGAGATATTGCCAAGCCCTAATTGGAATCAATTACAAAAAGACTCCATTCCCCTCCACTGCGACTGCTGTCCAACAGTAATGTCAGCTTTCAGCTGATTTGCTTTTTAAATTTTGTTTTAGCATTTTAACCTTGCTGTATGCACCTTGTCTCTTAGGCTACTGGGAAGCCCCAGCTGATGTACACTAACAAGTACTTTGAACATTCATTTGGTTTAGTTTTCATTCTTTTAATTAATCTAATCCATCAGTATCATCCATCAAGTCTAAAACCACATACAGTACCAGTGAAAAGTTTGGACACACCTTCCCATTCCCTTGAATGAGAAAGTGTGTACAAACTATTGACTGATATTGTACATAATTTAATAGAAACAGAAAAAAACTGTCCGTGGTTCTTACTTCAGGATGTCAGGGTAAAAGTGCCCAGTAATATCAGAGCTTCCAGACGGCCCTGAAGCCTTATTGGCCAGAGAGATTATATTGACCAGGGTCTCTATCAGTCGCATCAGTGTTCACATCAGTTCAGCTCTAAGGATCCAAGGAAGTTCTGCTTTGCTGGAGTCAGGATGATACCAATGAGTGAGCTGGCTGAAAAACACATGGAAGCAAGGCCAATAAAATGCTAAATGCCACACTGTGTGACTCCGCTAGGTTTAGTAAATAAATAAAATTTACTTTAAAAAAAAAAAGTCATCGTTTGTATGCGAAGTCTTGGCTTTGAACAGAGTGAAAACTCTACAATGACAACACTATCAGCAACTCACCAGAATCTCATGAGCCCATCACAATCTGTGACAATGAGTTCTGGCCAAGAAAGTCAGGCTTTTTTCCCCCAATCCTTTTTTTTCTCTTTTTTCATTTGGCTTGGCATGGCATGAAGTAAAGTCTAATTAAACAATCAAGCCCATGCAGTCCCATTCCCGCTCTGTCCTATTGACTTTGTCACAGCACTCATCCTCTCCCCAGTATAAAGTCCCATGTCTAATGCCAGCCAGGGAGAAGGGCTGTTGTCACACACTGTTTGTCCCCATATCTCTCTTCGTCTCTGTGAGCACAGAGTGAGCATCAAAGCAGCAGCGTACTGAGCTCTGAGAGAGCAAACCAAAGCTGTGAGTGTTGAGTTTAAGCTAAACTGCTGAGCAGAAATATGACTGAAGTTGTATTGCGGACTTGCATCTCTAAAAGTGTCTTTAAATAACATTCTCTTGATGTAGTGGATGCAAGAAATTAACCATTTGACACAGCACTTACTCATAACAGGGTGCAAAGAAACGCAGGACCTTGTAAGCAGAAAAAGTATACTATTCTATATAGCTATTCAAAAACAATGTCACCCACAGTAAATATCAATGTCACTCCATCCAATGTCAAGTTATATAGCATTACTAAAAAAGAATACAGGTTCATCCTAAGTCACAGTCACAATAAATGTTTATATGATCTAAATGTCACTGTGTATCCTTTAAATTCCTTTGACCTGCAAGTTCTTTTGAAACTTTCTGTTGTTTACTGTAAAATATTTAAATTAATGTAAAATGTAACTTGTAATATACAGTAAAAGATGTGACAAAGTTACAAAAGTTTTAAGGCAGAGTTATTCTTTAAACAAACTAGTCCGTACAATGTGTCATTTGACCATGTCAGAGATCAAAAAGTGTTTACAGCTGTTCAGATTGGCCACACTTGAAGGCAGACTGAAAAGTCTGCTGTCAGAAAGGGGCGAGACAAGATAATTGTTCAAATGGGGATAACAGCGCACACTTTCAGACAATCTCTCCTGGATGGGATTCACAGTGTTGTACTTGTTTGTACATGCGCAGAGTGACAGAAATAGTTGTGTAAAGAACGAAAAAGAGATCTTGAGAGAAAAATTCAAATCTTACATCTTTCTTGAGTCTGCACACCTGGCCAAACACTGCATGGAGTGAGTGTGAAAGTCGGATTGTCGGTTTCGTAAGTTATGGAAATTGTCCGGGATGAGTGAGTGTCAGATGCCATTCATCCATTCAACAAGCACTTTGGGGGGAGCATACTGACACCTTAAACGTAACTACATACAAGTTGAATATCCTGGTCATGCTGCCGTCTAGCAGCACCCTGTGGCCTTCCTCTGAATCCCACAAAAGTCCCACCCCTATTTTTAACCTAACTTTAACCACACAGTCACAGTTATTATGCCCATAATTGTGGTGGAAAACATAATTTGTACTACATTCACAATATGCTATACAGACTTGAACAAAATTTGACCCATAAACAGTCAGCACAAAAATGCCTACAGACAAGACTGAAAGGCAAGTTGCACTTAAATGTGAAAATTAGAACGTGGGAGACAGTAGCATGAAAGTGAACTGCTTTACAATGTGTTGGACATGAAAGGACATTGAAACGGTTCAATATTTGTACATTGGGTGTCTGTTGAGTATCTGTCATGAGGCTTTATCACATCTGAAGGTGTCTAAGATCATGGTCCCCAGGAATTTAAGCCACTCATTCATGTAAACAGTCATGCCATTTATTTCTAATGGGAAATCATCAGGCAGGTTCTGAGCGATCTACTTTGGTCGGCTAAGACTGCAGTAAAAGCAGGTGGGTTAGCATAGGGGTGGAATACGCTGTCTTGTTTGTTGCTGCTTTAGGGGTGGTGTCTGTTGCAAATTCAGCTAATTTTAAATGGGGGCATGCATTCGTTCAACAGCCCACAAGAAGTAGGTAAAGTCAGGAGCATGCAACTCTGGTGCACCTACGGTCACCAATAAGGAATAAGCACTCCGTTTGCTCATGTTGTCTTATGTATGTATGTATGCAGAAAGTCACAGATTTAATTGCAGATAAAATAAGCCACTTATTTAGTTTGTTCTATGGAGTGACTGTGTTGACTGCAACACTGTCTGAATGTCGTAAGTTGAATATATGCTCTTTCAGGTCAAGGTCAGAAGCACGTCATCCACACATCAAAAAAGCCGAGTTCTTCATACTCTTTCAAAAAAACTTAAGGGTGGGGAGGAAGCTGCTGTCATAGTAAGTAGGGGAATTATTAAGCATAATATTCAGTATAAGACACCAATAAACATGCTAAAAAAAAGTAATATTGGGGTACACTGGGGTGTGTGATAGGATATATAAACATGGAGAAGCAGTGAATACAGCCCCTGAAGTAGGACTATGAGCTTAAGGAGAAAATAGTTTGCACAGCACTTCTCCAAGTATCAGACAATGTTAAGTATCAAGTGGCCTTGAATGCTGGGTCAGATTCTTAGTCTTGTTTACTAAATCTGAATGAGTTCCTGATCCAAATAACAACTTTACTTATTTTACTTCATTTTTTCATCGAGGTAATGTTATGGTATCACAGTTTGTGTTGAGAAAATATTTAACACTGATGCATTGAGAATATTGGCATATTTTTAGAAAAGGGTTTTGTAGAAAAACATGTTTATATTCCTCAAACTAAGGTGATGAATTAAGTGTTGTTTGAGTAACTGTACTAAAACTTATTGAAACATTTTGAATGATACTCATTCCTGATACCCGTCACACGTGCTTTCCACAGCAGTTTGCCATGTATACTGCCATTATCAGATTTACAATTCAAGATGCTGACCAGAGCTCACCCCCATTCTCTGACGGGGCATATCTGGTGTTAAGTAGCTGGCTTTAAGGAGCACGAAAGGGTCCTTACATTCTTGCCCAGCTGAATGTTCCGGCATGGCCAAACCACTGTATATGTCTAGAGGTATGTCAATGTTACATGTATGACACTGAATAAAGCCTTTAAATAAACAAGTAGACATATAAACCTAAAAACCTAAAAAACCTAAAAAAACAAAAATTTTCAAATTCAGAGTAACAGGCAATTTTGATTATATGTCTCATGTACATTCTTGGGTTAATTTAAAAATTTGTAAATCGTATAATCCAATACAGCAATCATCACTGACACAAGAGCAGTAAACCAGGTGATGTTAGTGCTGTTTATGTAACAGTGCCCATGATTACCACATTTCCTTGTCAGCTGTCACGGTTGTTGCTGCAGCACAGTTGGAGACCACACCCTGTCTCTCTCAGCAGTGGCAATGAGTATGCACACGTGCCAGCCCTGGGCATCAGCAGAGAGATGTGGTAGAGGAGTGAGAACACTCAGTCGTACTACTCAGGATGGATGTTTCCCATCATGCAGCTCAATCAGCCGCCCAATGATTCATTTCACAGACACTTGGGTAATTATAGGAGTCTGCTCTTCACCTCTGGAGATGAAACTGCATGAGCGCAGCCAGGGTGGGGAGTGGGGGTGGGTGGTTGTTGGCGGAGGAAGCAAAGACAGAGTGAGAAGTGAGTGAGTGAAAACAAAGAGACAGGAATGATGAGGGTGAAGATGGAGTAGAAGATGTAGTGAAATTCATTTAACTGGTGTCAATGGTCTTGTTCAGGAAAAACGTTTTCGGTGACTCAACAATGAAGCAAACTAATCGCTGCTGTGTAAGCCCTGCAGACCATTAACAACTAATGTGACAAAACAAACAAAAGCAATGAAAATATACAGCATATGACCTTTTACGGTGGAGAGTAAAACAAAGGCTATAAAAAAAGGACTATATGGAGGGGCATGAATAAAGATGCATGACGAAAGACTGAAAAAGAGCTTGTGAAGAACACAGGTAATGGCAAGTGTGCAAGCTCCCCCTATTGGGGAAACTGAAAAATCATTTTTACTCCATATACCTCATCACAGTCAAAGATGGACATACTGTACATAGCATTTTTGGCTCAAACATCCATTCAATGAAACAATATTGTATGCTTGTATATGCGGAATGTTTCTGAATCAAGCAGCAACTAAACAAAGCAAGCAATGGGGGGAAAAGAAATTTCGAAGATTTTCATAAACTCAATAGTCTTTAGTGAGTTCAATGGAGTGTACAGAATATTGACTTAGATGACAATAAATGCATGGAAAGGGTGTGGGGAGAAAAATATGCTTGTGGGAGCTGTTTCAATCGTTGAGAAGTGCAAAGGCTGTAAAGAGAGCCCATTGATTTTGTTGTGTTTGTTTCCAAATGTGAGATATTCATAGTGGATTTGTGTTTAAGCGTATCAGATTTAGGTGGCTAGCTAATTCTGCTCAGTGGACTGTTCATAGCTGTTAATGACCAAGGACTTCACTTCCATGTGAAACACAGGAGGCCATTACAGTGTACTGTATGTAGGAGTCTGTACACCACAGGGTTTTCCCTTGATTTTTTTGAGACAAAGGTTACAAAGGCTGGAGAATGTGCGTGGTGCAGCGTACACAGTTTGTGCATGCACCTTTAGAGGGGACCATATGCTCATCAAAACAGATTGGCAATTGAACCAGTAGAAAAGGGGACACTATCTTCAGTCTCTTGCTCCAGTATACTGTGTGCAAAATCATTCACTGATGTCCTTATTCTACTGAAATACATATGAAACATAACTGGCAGATAAGATAAATGGTCCACAGCCTTTTTATTTTAAAAAGTTAACTGCATTAATTAATGAATCAATTAATTTATACGCGTCTTACAGTCTTCTGCCTGCATGAGAATAACAAAATGAGGGGGAGGAGGAGTGCTCCGCTGTGTTGTTATTAACTTCATGCCTCCAGCAGTGGAGAGCAGCCTCTCTGCTGCACCGTTACCTCTGGGAAAAGACATCGCTGTCCAAGACGCTGAGCAAGTGCAGGGTTTTTATTTTCTTCACCTCAGACTTGGTTTAAGTTGTTTAATGTTGCAGTGTATGTTGGCCAGCCACTCTCATTTGTTACTGCTGATTGCTGCTCTGCTCCGCTAACTTTAGTCTGTGAGCAGGGTGCAACATTAACTTTTTTGTCCACCAGCCAAATGCCTGGTGAATGTTCAAATCTTACCAGCCACTTGCATATTTTACCAGCATTTGGCTGGTGGCCGGTGCTAATTTTGTGCCCTGTCTGTGAGTGACAGCGTGGAAAGTATTCACAATATACTTCATATTTGTCTTGTACAGGTAATTTTTTGGTCAATAAATCAAAACATGCTTGCAACCGCTGCCTGTTTTGAAGATGTACATCAAGATAACTCTTGTGTGTGCACTGTAGACTGTCCAAGTGGACATGGACCTCGCAGTTGAGTTCCGCCTTCTTCGGTCTGTCAACATCACATGCCAGAATTTTCAAAAAAGGTGGCAGCCAGTAATACAAAGGCAGCCTGCCTTTGAGTTAGATAGGCAGAGAAAACCCTGCACCAACTGTAACATTCGGTCCCATTAACATCCAGTACCCATGTCAAAAGCCAAATGTCGCGTTGAGAGCAGTGTTTCCCCTATAATTGTACAGGCCTGGTGGCCCACCAGGCCAAGGAGAACCCAAGCCAGGCCAAAAAAATGTTTTTTTCAATGCCAATAATAACGCCAAATACCCATTCATTCGTTGCTTAGGAAACTCTTGGTAGTGTAGCTCCTTTTAAGGAATAGGGCATTGTGTATTTTGTGTGCGTAGCATGTGAGAGGTTACGTGAGAGAGCCAGCAGCAGAGAAGTGACGGTGAATGCCAGCGGAGCAAAGGAAAAGATTAACAGTAAATTGTCAATCTAGCAGTAAATGTACAGTACAGTGTGTCAGTTAATAAATGCTGTAGCTTGTCAAGACCGAAAAAAGTCACATCTGTTGTTCCCCCAACTGCTGGAAAATTAAGGGGGTTAGCTCCAAAGTTTGCATCAGTGGGTTTGTGTAACCTGCAGATGCTAAACAGAGAAATAGAGAGTGGGGAAATGTAGTCTGAGTCTCCTGTCCCAGCAGCCTCCCCCCCCCACCTACAGAAAACACTGAAGTGTCTTGAGTTAAAACAGTCTTCTCACTCATTGGAAGCAGTAAAAATCTCATTTGTAGCTCGTTATCTGGAACGCTGGGCCAGACATGTAATTTCAAAGTTAGTGATTCAACGTTTTGTTTTTGTTGTTTTTTGAACAGAGACAGTCAAAGCTAATTTCAGATGACAAAATTAAAATTATATTGTACAAGATACTGAAACATAGAACATCAGTGCCAATAATTGCAATTAGTTTTTATCAAAACTGCAAAGATGGACTTTGTGAATAATATATTTTCACTGATTTATGGGGCATTCACAGGTTATCACAGCTAATTCAAATACTGAATTTAACAATAAAATTCTACATAGGAAATCACTGTACTGTGCGCACAATCATACAACACATGTGCCAGTTTAAAGGAGCAGAATGTAAGATTTAGTGGCATCTAGCATTAAGGTTACAGAATGCAACCAAATGAATTCACCTCCCCTCACCCTCCCCTTTCAAGCATGTAGGAGAACGTATGGCGGCTGCAAAATTCGTGACAAAGTTTCGCAAGGGCGTCTCATATAAGTTCAAAATGGTATGGAATATAAAACATCTGAAAAGCAAATTTTTTTTCCAGCTTGGTCCAGGTACACTAAGTGCCAAATTTGATGCTGATTGCTCAAAATTTGTGGGAGGAGTAGCCAAAAAAAAACAAAAAAAAAACAGATGGACAAAATTCAAAATGGCAGAAAATCTATCTAGGTGCAAATGGGTGTGGCTTATATGGATAGATTCATCTTGACCCACAGAATCCAGTAAAAAAAAAATGTTTGTGAGACTTACGATTCAAAAGTTATAGGCCAAAACGTAAAGTTTATTGTCATAGTGACCCATCGTTACAACTTTTTTTGTTGTTTGTTTGTTTTTTTTTTTGTCTGAGTAGTGGGTGAGATTTCCCACCTATCTTTCAAGTTTGGGAACTGTAGCTTTTATGGTTTCCGAGACCCAGATACTTTTAGGGCACAAGAAGGAGAAGAGGAAGAAAAATATTCGTAACAGATACAATAATAATAATAATTTAGAAATCTTTCTGGAGGGACATGTACTGTTGTGTTCTTTCATAAGGTATGATATATGTAAAGCAACTACTAGGTCCATCTGCCTGTCTTTCCTGCGTTTCTATTTCTACCCTTCGTCCTCCCCA
Source organism: Thunnus thynnus (assembly GCF_963924715.1). Lineage (NCBI taxonomy): Eukaryota > Metazoa > Chordata > Actinopteri > Scombriformes > Scombridae > Thunnus > Thunnus thynnus. The sequence goes on from NC_089523.1 coordinate 25,286,876, forward strand.
ATCCCCCCACATCCTTCTCAAGCATTTTCTATCCATGTTGTGACTCTATTTTTTTATAGCCCCGAGTGCTGTGTTCAGAAATGTGATGCTTTGTTAGAAATTCCAAGGCTATGGAGAGCAGGTGCAGGGCCATTGTGACAAGCGCAATTTATCGGCTGCTCCCAAGCAAGGGAACACATTCAATAATGTGCTGGGAAGATTAATCCATCCCCCACACAGGGCTGGGCTCACAGGGTGCGGCGACAGAGGTAATTTACACATGCAGGTAGCCCAACTCAGCAGTTAAGGCCTTTGGAGTTGTAAAATACCTGTATGTTAGCAGTTCCAATCCATTTAATTACACTTTAAACTTTCCAGTCCGACACTGTCATAAATTAAGACTACAAGGCTGTCACACAGACCATACATTATGACTTTCGGCACATTTTTTAAAAACATTATTTGTTCTCGGACATTCCACAGATGACTCCCCAAACGTGCTCTTTCTGTACACTGTGTCTCAGCATAGTTCATTAATATGAGATATGTGTTTGTGAGTGTGTATGAACAAAGGCCAGTAAAGACAGATGACTTTGCAAGTGAGTATCAGGATAGTGGGGAAGTTTCACCATACCTGCACTTTATCCAGATATAAATGAAAAACAGCTCAACCACATCATATTGCATAAGTCTGAGGGTAAACCACAAGAGTCTTTCTTGCTGAAGTCAACAGTAACAGTTTCTTTTTTTTCCATGGAAAGAAAGGATATGGGAGGGTAGATCATTGACAGGCAGAGAGAGCAGCAGGCAGTTAGACAGACATGATGTACAGCCCTGTATAATCAGCTCTCAGCCCCATTAATCTAGGCAGACTGCAACACTTGATGAGACTGTGATGCATTTGGTGAAAGGTCCCTCCCTCAGATGTCATTTTGAAGAACAGTGTCAGTGCTACCGCCAAAGCTGGAGCCCAGTCATGCAGCCACACCCCCTTACCACAACATGATCACGCTCAGAGGACAAACACCCTAACACTCCGAGGACATCTGGAGTCTTCCCACTCAGGCAGCACAGCTAAATTTATAACCATACAGGTGAGCACAAAGAAAAAAAACTCACAGGCCTAGTCAGCATCACCTGGTGCAAGCACAGGCACTGGGTCTAATTTCAAAAATCAAACAAATCTCCTTAATGATCATCTCCCCAAGGGCAGGCAGTGATATGCCTAAATCCTGAGTCCACAGCTATTATGACCACAGGATCACAATGAGGGAATGCAATCTCTCAAGGGGGAAAGGGCATTACATAAGAGTACACAATGCAGGATGACAAAGTTCCCCAGACTTTTTCCCTCAAGGCAGGTTAAACTACAAACAGTTGCATGTTCCATTACAGCTTTAAAGGTCCAGTGTGTAGAATTTTGTGGCATCAAGTGGAACGGACTTGGCAGAAATGGAATATAATAGTGTTTCTCCTGCATTGACTGCTTTGGGGCGGTGGGACTGATCAAAACTCGGAAGACACTCCGGACATTTTTCCATTCTCTGTTTACGAGTGGTTGAGATTGACACTAAAATAAGAACAGCTGGTCCACCTTAAAGGTCAGTCCACCTTAAGTGAGCCTGGTCAGGTTAGGCTAACACATTGTTGCTAACTTTGGGGCTAACCCCCCCTCAATAGATGAGTCTTTTCTTGGTCTTGAGAAGCTGCGGCATTTATTAACTGATTTACTGCTAACCTTTTCCTCTGCTCCGCTCACATTTACCATCACTTTTCTGCAACCCGCTCACCTACATACTCAATACACACACATTACACACTGCCCTATTCCTTAACGGAGCTACACTACTCTTATAACAGGACCTTTCATGTAGATGTCCTTTGAAGAATGAGGAGAGGGAATATGACTCAAAACAATTCCACGGTGACGTAGGGTATTATCATGCTTGCACAGCGTGTGAGTGAAAATCATGAGTAGCCCATTGATGTAAATGATCATGTGAAATTTTTTCAGTGGTGCTCATGACTTTGCAGCAATGGTGTGCCACTGCAGAATAAATATAGGGGAAACACTGTAATATTCATTCAAGTATGTTTTAATTAGTATATCACATGAATCACATGAAAATAAGAATTGTTGTTTTTGTTACCTTAGAATGAGCCCTTTATATCTACATAGGGAGCCGGTCCCTTCTATGGAGGCCGCCATGTTGCACCGCCATGTTTCTACATCAGCCCAGAATGGACAAACCAAACACTGGCTCTAGAGAGGGCTTTTCACATTTTTGTGAGTTTCGTGGCCAATGTAGGTTCTCCTATATGTTTGGAAGGGGAGGGTGAGAGGAGGGGTATTCAGGTGGTTGCAATCTGCAACCTCACCGCTGGATGCCACTAAATCTTTCATACCAGTCCTTTAAGTGTTTATTTCTGTAATGAAATGACAAAAATGAATTCAAATGCAATTTTTTTTGTTACACTCTATGAAAAGAATTTAAAGGGCACAACCTCATAATACACATTTAGTGTCACATTTACATAATTTTTCTCTTGCAAAATGGAAGACATGTTATTATCGCAGCAATTTTAGTTGGAAAAGAGGTGCTGCTTGTGGGACGCATAAAGCCAGATAGTTAGACTTAATGGGCCTTGCTGTGTGCAGGGAATCAGAGGCTGTGACTGTGACATAGTCCACTGGGACATCACTCCCCTTATTCTGTGCTAGGCGGTAGATGTGCCATAGCTTTTATAGCCTTCTGTAATATTTCACGACCCTATACATTGGTAAATCAGAGCGAAGCAGATGAAAAGCACAGCAGCAACAGCCATAGTCTTCTAAAATAAACACTGCCACAAAAACCCTTCCAGCATGATGTCTTTTGGCTCAGTGACATTAAGGACATCAAAATAAGCAAGTGCAACCAGGCATCCTAAATGAACTCCCTAAATGGTGGTTTTCATAAGATGGCTTTCTGAAGTCATTTGTGTTGTAATAGAGCAGCAGCACCCTGCTGTGTTGTGGGCTTTTTTCAATTGACTAAAACAACCATGTTTGGGTTAAAGAATCTTAGATGACTCCACACTTTCATTAACAAAGGAGACACTGCAGCCCCATAGGTCTGGAAAACACAAAAATCAACCCAATCTGAACAATTATGCAGTCTGCATTTAAATATACACAATAAATTTAAGCTGTAAAAATATGAAGTTAAATCTCAAAAGACCCCTATGAAACAGACAAAAATAAAAACAGAGCTAATGTGTATACAAAAAGGTATGACAAAACAGATTCAATCAATGAAGGAATGTTATAGGCTTTGTCACTGCAGTAATTATCAATTAATTAAAGCCTATATCCTTTTAACACTTAACTGTTCCCATCTGGAAAAGAAGGTTGAATTACTGCTTTGAAACAAAGCAATACTGCCATCTAGTGTGGTAGGAAATTTTGAAATAGCAAGAAAAAAGAAAAAAAAAAAGTTGAGATGTTTCTGCCACCTGGTTTTCTTTCAGATGTTGATCCTATGTCTTGGGGAAGATCACCATGCATGCTACAGTGTAATGCCTTTATGACAGCTCTTTGTCTACCTCTGAATAAAATATGAGTACATTTATGTTAATAACATGTGTAGGATTAACAATTTTATAGTGCTTGTTTGCTTAAAAGCCATTATAATCAATTTATATTAACAATAGATCACATGACTACTTGTAGGCTATGTTTAAAGTCTATGTTCATTCCCACAGCCCTCATCAGCATCGTTTTAGGGCGCAGCAGGCAGCTGTTTTCAGAAGAAAAACAAACAAAAAAAAGCTCTCCTCCCGCACACTACCTGCCCAGCATCAAACAGCAGACAGTCAAAGTTAGTGACTATCTGGTAAACACAGTGAAGCATTTAGCAGCTAAAGATCCAGTTATTTGCCTCAGCAGTTTGTGGAGATCTGTAGAGTGAGTATTGGACTTACATTCAGCAGGTGGACAGAAACATGACTCCAACTGAATGCTAACATTGCTCTGTATCTGCTGGATGTCTAAATACTGCTAACACGTTAATCACATCATCTTAAAAGGGGATAATATGTCAGTGTAGTGTTTACATAAAGACAAAAATACAATTTTGTATTATATAATAACAAAGGTCAAATGTAACAAATCAACCTATCTTCATAAAAAAACATTTACATTTGTAGAAGCACTGAGATATATGATAAACAAATAGAGGTCAGGTGTGCAATTTTCTGTAACTCATAAGATTTTGTGTTTTCTACTGTCATAATCTGCCCAAGATTGTGCTGCCTACAGATCCTGCCAAATAAACCAGCACTCACTTTATTACAGATTCTTGTCTCAACAAGGCTATGGTTCAGTTTCCTCTGTGCCACCACACTTCCACTTTGAATGTCTGCAATGTTGTCTCAAGGTTTTGAACGTGGGCTCCAGTGTCAGGTTCAACTAAATGCCTGCAGTGACAAACTGTATGATAATCGTATCTTGCCTCTGTCTGAGCCCTCCGGTATGTTTGCTGCTTATCAGTAAATCTTTACTTTACTTGAAGTGAGCTGTCAGGAAAGTGTTACTGCAAGCCATAACCACACTTTTCTTCCATTATAGTGACAGAAAGCAACATGATGTTCATAACATCTTTAATACAAAATGGGTACTATGATTGTGAACAAGAATTGCACTTATAATACCTCATGGCTGTTCTTACATAACATAATGCATGAGAAAGGTTTGTAGCAAGTCCTGTGATGCTTTATTAAGATAGAGTTTGTTTATGGGCTTCATAGAAAGTGACAGAGTTTACTATTAGTTCAACACAAAATGGAGCATGACAAATCAAACAGTACTTACAGAAGAAGTTGAAAAAACATGACTAGTGTAATGAGTCTCTCAATGTCCCTACTCGTAGGTTTGGGCACTTTTCATTGTGTAAATGTAAAACACTACACCTAATATAATCAGCTTGGCTGTCAAACTGTACTTTCCCACACTAGACTTAAATACATTAGTGTCTTCATTGCCAGGTCATTCCGTTACTCACAGATTCAATATCCATTTATTCTTTGTAATAAAAAAATCAATCTGTAAGGTGGTTGGCAGGCTTCCACAGCTGCTGATGAGGCAGAGTTGGCTTTTGGCACATTACAAGCAGCTGAAGTGCCGCCAGTACTGTACCCAGGGTTGTCCAATGTGTCTGAGAAATTACTTGTATATCATTCACATTGATTCTTAAAACAAACAAATGTACAAGAGTTGTATGACAGTTAAATGTGATGCCAGGAGCTCGACAGTACACTTTTTATTTTAGGCATTTATATGGTGCTCTTGGCCGGTGCAATTATGAGTGAATGAAGCAATATGATGAGCTCATATTAGTAGACCACAAAGATTTGCATCAGCAAATAGTACGAAGTGCAAAGCTTGAGGCTATATTGTGCTGACTATAAATTGTCAGTCCACAGAGTGATGACTTAAATAAAAATAAGTTGGTGATGTGTTAACTTTTACCGCGGGGGGGGGGGGCGGCCCAATGAGAGCATCCCCCTGGCCCCACACCACCAACCAACACAAACACCTCCAAAAGGACATTGTTGCAGGATGCCTTAACCATAACTGTGACATTTCAAATTCTACAATTCTACTTTATCCAATACCATCTAAATTCCTTGAATATATAGCCAGTTAAAGTTAGTTAATGTCAGAAGAACTCATTTCAGAAAAAACTTGAACATTACTGAAAATAAACATGAATTATTTGCACCTGTGAAATAACCAGCGAAGGGAGTGGAATCTATGAAAAAAGAACAAGTTTGTGTTCTCTGTGAAAACCATTATATGAGCACAATATTAGAGTCTGACTCCAATTTTCACTATCACTTCAATCATTTAGCTCCTCATAAGAGACTCCATATTGGCTCATAGTCGTGTTTTTGCTGTTTGTTTTCATGTGCTCTTGCCTGGAGGTTGCTAGCCAAGATGTGTTTTTTCTGAAGCCAAGACTTTACATAATATCTAGGGGGAAAATGTTTCACAGGAGGACTAACATTTAATGAAAATCAAAACTGATAAGCTTTTGAGTTTCAGGGTAGTCCTCATTCCTCTTAAAATATTCATTTAGCTGAAGCCACATTCGCATTCTGCAGTAGAGACGACAAGTGTGTTGACTGCTTGTAGCAGAGGCTTTAACTCCTTTGGAGGCCTACTATTCTCACCACTGGCCTTCACTGTGCCAATGTATGCCCTCATGCTTCTCTGTGCCTCTTGACTCTCAAGCTTGAAGAAAGTGCAGAGCTCCAGTACTTCTGCTTCAGCATATCTCACCCCACACTCCTCTGGCCAACTGGAGGGCTGCAGGGTTTTGATATTGGCGAGGAACTGCTGATGTCTCTGTCATGCAGCTTTGTCTGGTAGACACCCAATTCTTCACTCAAGACTTCCAGCCAGGATATTAGAAGACAACCCCTAGTTAATTGCACGGTCATGTCTCACATTTGTTTGTTCTAGTTCAACTGCTTTGAAGATGTTTAACTCCGCTGCCTGCTGTGCCACTTGTGTCTTCAGACCCAAGGAGGCAGGCATGGTTTTCAGTACCCGATTCTGTCCACTGAGTGACGCATCTTCCCTGTGAAGTGTCATACTTCTATCTTGCAGGGAGAGGGGGAAATCATACAGTTCTTCCAAGGCATCAAACTTGAGTCCTAGGTTGAGCACAAAGGCTGGACTACAGAGCCGATGACATAAACCACAGAACATGACCCTTTCTGTAGAGCTTCGGTTTGATGTTTTGGTTCAGACGCTTCTGAAAAGTGCTTGTATAGGGCAGGGTACTGTTGACAGACAGCTTTTACAGCTCTGTAGCTAAAAGCTACCCATCTTGTGCTCAAAATTTGCCCTATGTCTTGACACTGCAGTGAAAGTGTCTCACAACAAGCAGCCAACTCTCTTCAGTTTTTAGCAGAAGCATAATAGAGGCTATACAGTTTTTTTAGAGAAAGACAGAAATTGATTGAGACCTGCAGCCTCCTCAACAGCATCTCCTACGCTCAACCCCAAGCGGTGGTTCATACAGTGCAAGATGAAAATGCCGGGAAACTGGTTGACCACTCTGGTCGCCACACCTGAGACACCAACAAATGAGCTGCTCCTTTCAAATGTCTTCTGTAACGCTATGGTGAGATGGGTCCTTTTTGATGCCATTCTGGCCACAAATTCACAAAGCTGGCGATGCTGCTTGCATTCCTGTGTGCCTGTGTGCCTCTGACCTTCTCCCATCTTCCCACCATTTTCCCCTTTCTCCTCTATCCACACACCTAGGAGGAGAGAGGGAGGGGGAAGGAGGGCTTGCATGTGCCTTTTTTATTCGGAGGGTAGCCTATTTTTTGTCCCCTATACTATTTTTAGGGGCATTTGCTAAGCTCTGAAATAATATATAATTGTTAGATTATATTGTCAAATAAATACTCAATTTTTGCTTTATTTGAAAAATAACAAGTGAGAACAGCAAAAAAAGAGTTTACGAGCGTTCAAGGGCACTTTTGCTCCAAGCTCACATTTACACAGGTGTACACCGCAGACATTTTAACCTGTCACTATCTCAGTTCATTCTGCCGATTATGCTCTTGCCAACACAGTTTGCTCCTGCAGCTCCCGCGTCCACCCCAACCTCCTCCCTATGTGTTATTTCATATTGTTGATTTTAACTAAGGTTTACTTTATTTATTTGTTTAGTTTATTGGAGGAATTCGCTCTGTAAGCAGAATTGTTGTTGCTGCTCAGATTATTTGAGAGCACCCTCAAACAACAGAGCCTTTTCCACTAAATATAACTGTATAAACATTTGCTATAAATGGTCAATTCCTTCACATAAGGGTCTCTGACAGAAATAGCGGTACTGATTTCTCGTTAGTATTACGGTTCTGACCAATCAGGAACCAATACCAATTTAAGACCATCCCTAAACAGAATACTGGGCAACATAGCCAGTATAATTAGGAAAACAGCCAACCAAGGACCACAAGAGGACAGTGTAAATATTTGAGAGCCTGACTGGATTGTAACAACCATTATTTTTGCAGTTTATATCAAAATAAAAACCTCACATAACATTTTGAAAACATTATTGTGATGTGATATAATGCATTTCTTTCTAAGCTCACACTGACACAACAACTATATGAACTTATTTATCTCTGCCACAAATGTGACTTGTCATTATTCGCATCTGGCATGGCAAACTGCAAGCATACGGGAAAAGCTAACTCTCCTGCCTGTGTCTCTGCAGCAGATACTGTAGTTCACCTTGACAAGAATGCCATATCCTCAGCAGAAGGCACAGAAGCATGGGAAGCAGAAAAGCTAATAACCAGATGTCAGCCACGAAGAAAATCTTTATCTTTTACACAAACCACAGTGCAGTAAGAACCTTCTAAGCATATGACTAGATTAAATTTGACATTAAATTCGACAGTAAATGCAACTAGTGGTATTTTAAGTGTAAGCAACTTTCATTTCATTGTATATTGATAACTCCTTCTTGTAATAGTGTATGTACAGTGTAACCTCTAACACTAACAGCAAACTCCTGACCACATTTGCTGAGTTATTCAAGTTATTCAGTTTTAATAAGTTGTACTATGCAATGAACCTGTCTCTTGTTAGAGTGAATTTATGTATACTTCTCTGCAAGGTCACTGAGGTCAGTTTAAATACCCAGGGATGCTACAGGAGGATTCAAGACAAATTCATGATTAATCGTAAAAATAACTGGCAGATTAATCACTGGTTGCAACACAACCAACAGATAAATGAATCAACAAAACAAACTAGTATAAACACATAAAAGTATAACATACAAGTGTGCCAAAGGACTGCATAATTTGAATTTATTGATGGTATGATTAATCCCAGAGAGTTCCCAGTCCATTTAAGTATTGGAAATGATCAACTTGCAATTCCTAAAATTGGAAAATATGAAGTCGATTTTTTCTGCTGAATGCTTGCTGATCAAAATTACCCTACCGAAAAATATTCAGTCTACAGAATATCAGTAACAGTATTAATGCCAAGAAAGCTGACTGAGAATAGAGTGGGAGTGGTACCTTGAAAAAGCGGCTGAAAAATTTCAAAACAGAAAAGGGTAACTGTAAACTCATTATTCCAAATGTCAGGTAAATGTTATGTTGATATTTGTTTCTGAAGATGCTTCTAATCTCTTCCTGGTCTGGCACTTGTCCTCTCCTGTCCTCCCACACAATTCACCCTGACATATGCCACAGTTGAGGGCCATTAATCAGAGCTCATTTTATAAGGGCTGGATACACAACTCCCAATTCTTGTGCATTAACCTTGTTGCTGCCCCTTACCACCCCTGAAAGTTGGCACTTTTGTGCTGCATGTGTGTTTCTGTGTGTGTGTGTGTGTGTGTGTGTGTGTGTGTGTGTGTGTGTGTGTGTGTGTGCAAGCGTGCATGTATTTTGAGCCCTTGTCACTTGTTAGTGTAGCAATTCCTGCCATGCTATAAATAAACCAGTCACAGGAAGGGATGGAAGCCAGTGGAGTGCTTTGACAGCAGAGGGCATAGCGGCCTTGTCTCCCTTGGATATGAGGATTAAATCTGGTCTACAAACTGATAGCTTACTATGTACCTCATATACTGTAACTGTACACATTATACACCTGGATACAAACATCTATTAACTATTTGACTCAGTCCTGGTTGTTAAATATTCACTTATAAACTTGCAAAGTCTCATTCTGTATTATATTTTTGCTGTTTCACAAACAATGCATGGGCTAAAAGGTATAATAAACATAATTGTTTTCTTGATGTTTATAGCACAGGGGTAATGAAGTACCCCATGGTCCTACAACATTTAGTGTGTTTGTCTGACTGTCTATCAAACATTACATACCATTTGAACAGAAAAACACAAACTTGTGTTTCGTTGATCAACAAATTCCACTGAATTTGACTGTAAACTTTCACTGTGAACTGAATCAGACTGTAACCCTAAATTACAGTCCCAAGACCAACATTCAATAAAAATCTGTACACCGACACATTATTCTAGCTTCACCATAGTGACCCAGGATAACAAAAAAATTACTTTATGGGACTTTATGTGTGGTTATGTGGGGAAAATGGCCCTATGTACTCTTACTGTTTTTCAGTTGTGTCAAGAAGAAAAACAGAAAACTATAGAAAACATCAGATTCTTACCCTGGCCCTGGGCATGCAGTAAGCAACCACAGAGAATTAGAAGGAGCTGGAAGGTGGGAGACAGTACACCCACTGGGAGAGCCCTGCAACACACGCTGCTCCTGCTCCTTGTGGACATGGCACCATGGGTTACTGAGGGAAAAGATGAAGATTATTAAGATAGTGAGAGGCTTTCTCCATTTTACTCACACATTTCTTGATATAGTTGGTGAAAAGGCTCATTAAACACATGATGTGAAAAAAAAAAATGAGACTACTGGGCTCATGAGGCCAGGCAGAGAGAAGATTAATTGTCAGGCAGACATTAAATTCACCAAATGTTCAGCACTAAATATTAGTCTCCGGCCAAAGTATCACAGCCATTAATACAAAAAGCATTCACAAACCAACAATTTATGAAATTATAATAACACATTGTAAACACACTTTCAAGAAGAACATTTATTGTATTTCCATTACTGTACATTTACTGAAGTAGTATTTCTTCATGACCAGTCTAAGTAAAATATTGGTATTCAAGCAAATAAACAGACACAATGTGCAGATAAGTATGTCTTAAAATAATATTCACATGCCTATATGTACATTGAAAGAGTTTTTGTTTGCTGTATGTGTTCCTCCTGTCCATACCAGCTATACCATGCCTTAAAAGATTTGATTTCAATGTACATACATGACAGGGGACAAAATCTACAGTTTAGCTTGAGCTAGAATGAGGAAATTTTGTACTCAACAGACTTTAACTTTGGAAGCTCCTGACTGGATGCGACTAATTAAGACTGCTGAAGCCTGCCTCATTATAGCTTCAGCTGAATTTTAGAAGTCATTTTTACACTGAAATTGCTTTAAGAAGGGATGTCTTAGGGGCTGGTATGGACATGAGGAACAATTACAGCAACTAATAACCCTGCCAATGTACTGTACATATGGGCATCTGAATAATGTATTAAGATAGACTTGAAAAATGTGAATCTATCCTTTATAGTACAATCATGAAATTAGATTAGCCCCAGTAACAAAATGTTTAAAGGGGACATATCATGCTTTTGTGATTTTCTGTTATTTTTATAATGCTATGATGTCAGATATCTATGTTAAACATGGTTATAGTTCAGAAACTTGAGATGTATGTGGAAATGCATTTGTGTCGTTTTTTTCTACCTTGCTGACGAGCGGACGTTGGCTCACTGCGCATGTCCATAAACGGCCCATAGCCTTTGTTGCTGAGGTTGTTGCTAAGGTTTTTCCATGTGTTTTTTGCATTGTGCACTGTTATATTTGGGATTTCGGCTTGAACATGTACGGATGTATTTGAGAAGTTGTTTATTTAGATCCCGATTAGTGTCTGTATTGTAACAGTAGCTACTCTTCCTGGGGTCCCCACAAATATTTTTTAACAATATTATACATATATATATACATATACATATGTGTGTGTGTGTCTCTCTGTCTGTGCATGTGTATGTATATGTATAATGTACATAATATGTCCCCTTTAACACAGATCTAAGTCTTTGGGTAAGCATTTAGTCCTCTTGAATGAAACATATATCCTCCAGAATTACAGGTGGGTCTTACATAAGGTTTTACATAATGACACAGAGCTTTTTTCAGTGAAGTCATGCATAAAATTATGGTCCATCAAAACATGCTAGCAGGACAGATACTGTACCTTTAAAAACATCAGGCTATAATATCACTACTGCTGTCTTCAGTAAGAAAACAATTGACATTAAATGCAGACAAAGCTCCATCCTGTCACTTTAATAAGTAATGCAAACTACATGGCAAAGTTTACTAAGTGCTATCATTCACCCTGACATTTTACAACAAGCTTCCAGAGGAAGAATGAAGTCAATTTGGCCTACACTTTTTTACGCAGTAATTTATATTCACATCTTGACACCTAAGAAAGAGATGCACCACTTCATCATTGGACAAGAAAATAAAACCAATTTGCTCTGCTTCCAAATACAAAACAGCATTATGCAAACAACAGGCATTACATTTGATCACCAGCCATTACATCTCACCCAGGAAAGCCATCTCTACGGTGTAGCAGCATACTATTTTTGCCAGCCTTGCTCAGAATTCTACTAGAATAAGAACTATGAACAAAAAAGGGGCAAATTTAAGTTTGTTTTACTTTAGAGGGTCTTTTTTTCATTTAGCAAATCTAAGTGAATCATATGAATGGTAAATTTTGTTGTATTTTTTTTGAATACATTTATTCTGTCTATTTTCACAAGCAGTATTTGTGTCTTACTTATCATCTTCCTTACAGCGCCAACACTTAAGATACTGGTGTATAGCTATTTAATTGGCTATAACTTAATTTACTAAAACAAGTAGTTACATGACTAATAGTAAAAGTGGTAGCAGTGGGCAAAAATGACCAATAATAATAGCTGCAGCAGTGGGCGTCAAGCTGGACCACAGGGACAGCGGGCAGTGCGCAGCCAAAGGTGTCCTGCGAGACGATCAATAGAGTACAATTATTATTAGACACTGCATTCTAAACATCTAAGTCCATGTGAAATTGTGATTGAATCTGGTTGTTGTACTTTCTTACACTTTACCTAAGCTTGACAGAAAACCAGGGGGAAAAGTAGGTTGAGGAGCTCAAACTAAGCCAGGCAATTTCTGTATTTTCTGCAATCAACAATGCGACAAGCAAGCTCACTTCATTGTTCAGTGACTGGCCAAGTGGGTGGAGGAGCTCTCTTTTTTATTCTTTACGAAACAATTTCTGAAACTTTTTATGTACACTGTGTACAGACGAGTGCAACACTTTGAATGCCTTCCAGGAGAGACTGTCTGAAAGTGTGCACCATTATCTCCATATTTAGATGATTCTCACGGTTCCCCCAAGGTTTTCACCCTGCCTTCGAGTGTGTTTGCTCCGAACAGCTATAAACACTTTTGCCCTCCATCATGGTCAGGTACGGCGCACAATCTAGTTCTTTTCAAAACATACCACCACCTTGAATCAAATGCTTTGTCCAATATTCACACTATATTCTAACACTATAGAGTAGAGACCATACTAATCTTCACAATATACTGTATTTGCAGTTAGTTTGTGAGAACTTAATGCATTTTACAGTTTTGTACAAAACAGAACTTATGTCAATTAAATTGTCTTTGGAGCATGACTGCTAATTCCAAATACAGAAAAGAGAAATCTTTTTTTTTCCCCTGAAGATTTTATAATTTTTTTGTTTGTTCGAAAACGGATCCCCTCAATTTAGTTAGTAAACAACTGTGATCAAGATGTGTACTCAGACATTTTACAGTTAAAAAGAAAACTTGTCAATGCCCTCTTGTTGACAAACTATGTAAACTAATAGTGATGCTATTTCTAAATTTCTTCAAACACATCATCAATACTTCTGCACTGCAATTAATGGACATATACAAATAGGTCCCAAACCCAAAATGACAACTTCATGAATGTAAATTAAAGGTATGCTTAATTCATCACAACAGTGACCTGGGAGGCTATTTGGGGCTCTACCGGGCACTACAACGAAGTCGGCACCTCTAATGTCAATAAAGTTTTTTTTCAAAAGACATTATGAGTGTGATGAAATATAGCATATGCTTTGTTTGGATAAAAAAATGGATCACAACATGAACTAGATATCATAACTGGTCCCAAAGCAGAGGTTTCAGTGATCTCACTCACAAGATAATTCATCCCACAAACAACCTGCATTCAGATACAATATGCAGCACATTTTCAGCTACTGCATGCAGCTGTGATTGCCTGAGTGGTTTACAGTTAGTGCCAATGTACCAAAAACAGCCAGTGGACAAATTTCACAACTAAGTGCAAAGGCCCATGACAACAAGGACAAACTTCATGCGGGACAGCTCAGACTGTGTGACAGTTTATTTCTTAATTTAAGAGTCTGCTCTTGACATTTTGCTCCAAAAACAATATTACTAAGTATTGAATGCTTAATGAGAATGAGAATGTCTTAAGTGGAATAAAAAGAAATGTTCTGCTGTCAATAGTTTGTTTTGTTTGTTTAATATATCGTCAATACATAGAATTGTGATGATTTTGCTACACTTCTGGTGACACTGTACAACCATCAAGAAAATTCATGTTTGAGGTCATACCTTTTACATAATCTTTCTCAAGTCACTTACTGCATATCTATTCCCTACTAACATTTAAAAAATTTAAGACATTTACAGAAAGTGCCTTGCTTGAGATTTAAGCCCGAAGGGCAAACATATATGGTTTTACCCCAGAGATCTTCTACTGCTAGCAATTTATGAGCTACAGAGTCAGGGCAGAATGTTAGCCAGAACTGAAACCTAGTCAGCCGTGCAGCAAACAAAATTAACATTCAGAAGAATAACATTCCTTCATGTCATTCATACAGGGATTAAAGCAAGAAAAGTGAGCCTGAAAAGTTGTACAGAAGGAAATGTGTAAAATGTATTGAATTAAGTATTATGTGAATTTAAAACTGCTCTGAGATCAGGCATGGTGCCTGATAACTTTAAGCGCTGTACATATAACGTGTATTGATTAAACCTAAACATAACAGTTTGAATTTAAACAAACAGTGCATTCCTTTAACTATCTTTTGAAATATGTTGTAAAAATATTGAGTCTAAATAGTAGAAAAAAGGATAGTTTAAGATATACTGCAAGTCTTCAGTACTGCAGTGAAATGCTTTAAATTTTTCTCATTACATACCATGAAGAACTTATATTTCAGTCCTACAGATGACTACATAACAACCCAGCCCCCAAAACACACACACAGTACCTGCACTTGCACATCCACGCTGTGTTCCTGCTGAATATCCCACGAACAAGTGCAGCTCCCACCGCTGCCTGAGTCAGTTTCTTCTCTTTGCTTCTGCTGTACTCTCACAACTGGCACTGTGGCAGAGCTCTCTTCCCTTTCACCAGCCAACTACCCCATATGCAAAGACAGAGGGAGGGAAAAAGCGAGAGAAAAGAAAAAAGAGAAAAGGAGGGGAAAACCGATGGATGGGAATGAGAAGAAAAGGAAAAGAGAGACAGATTGCTTTGATAATGTAGATTGTCAGGGGCTGCATTGTTGGTAAGCCAATGTACACAGAGTAAAAATCACAGAGTTAAACTAATTTGATTTTTACATTCCCTCTGTGCTGCTGTTTCCTTTTCTATTCATTTGTTCGCATTTCAGCTTTTGAGCTCCAAATCACAAGCCTGGCTGCTGTGCACTCAAATCACAATCTATGCAGCATCTCATGAAGCACTCATTGAGATGTTGGACCCTTTAGCCTCTCAGTGCACAGTAATACAGGACATTTGAAATTCACAATAAGATGCAGGAAAATGGGAAATGGGGACAACAGGGTACTCACTAGATGAGAGGTGGACAGATGTCACATGCCACTGTGTTATACATGATTTAAAAACAATAAAACCAAAATGGTGATGATAATGTGAGAGAGAGAATAATCAATGGGGACAATATATCAGGCAATATTGGCATATCACAGATTAATCAATGTCATGTGTCTGCAGATAAGTGAGAGATAAGTAAGAGATGACAATACAGAAATGCTAAATTTAAGAGATTTTTACCAAAAATGTTTGTTTATATCGTGTGTTTATGTTTTAAAAACATTATTAGAATTACAATTAAATATTAAAAAAATATATTTAAAAATAAATTAACATCTACTGATGTGTTGTACTCAGTTTTTTAAACTGATATATTCATATCAGCCTAAAAGTCCAGTATGTTAGGCTATACAAACAATTGCTTTTCAAAATACATATAAACAATATGTCAATAACTATTCCCGGCAAAGTTAAATTGTGAAGCACTTCCCACCCTGAGAAACTTCTGTCAACGTGTCCTTAAAGTAACAATCTCAAAGATCGCTGTTTTGTTCTCTTTGGCGGCACCTATGGTGATAAGAGGTAATTGCAGGTGTGTTTTTGGACCTCACCTCCCAGAGATACAAACAGTGGAGCCACACAGGTGAGTTGAAGAGCAAGTCTGTTGTGTTAGGTCCGCATAGCCGCTCTGGCAGAGCAACCACAGCTGGGTGATGGAAAATGTGTCACTAATTGTGCACCGCTCGAGATTTTTCCCCGGAATTTCGGCACCGACACATAATTAGCGATACTCATAATACTGCGAATGCAAGGGCTTTCATCAGTGGGCCATAGGCTCAATCACTATTGTGTTACCTCATTCAGCGATAGAACTTGACTTAACAGACATTTATTTAAATGAAAACTTCCGAGATTACTTTAAGCAAGGCATTAACTCTCAACTACTCTTAAGCAGTAACTCAATAAAAAGGTTGACTGTGTTTAGCATGGAGAGCTGTCAAGTGTGCATTGTTTACATTGGTTGTAATGATTTTTAAACCAATGCTTTTGCAGTTTAGGCACAGATTTGGCCTATTTGAGCTCTGTCAGTTGTGTCACACTGGTTCTGTGCTGAATTCTGTACTTTTTAACTAATAAAGGCTTTGAAATGGTAGACAGCCAAATTCAACCTGCAGTACCATTCTAACAGTGTTTGTGATGTACTTTAATCACTTTAGAGTTTAAGTGCTTATCCTTGAGGTGTTTACATTATTTTGGCAACCCCCTGTAATGTCTACACCCCTGTTGACCACACGAAGGTCAGAACAGAGCACAAGTCAGTTGGAGAACAGAAAAACTTGAGGTCATAGGGATTCAGCAACTTTCATAAAAACAATAGCTGACGCAGGGACTTGAACCCAGATCTACAGCTGAAGGACAGCCTACCTGCTGACTGCACACCCTGCTGCTCAGAAGGTACATTAGTCATATGCCATCGTCGTCTTTTAATTCACAGATCCTTCCCTGAAAATAGAAAACATCGACTCTGTGTAGCAATATTTCAACCCCAGTTTTAAGTATAGTCGATGTACAATCAAGCCTAAATTCAGCATATGCAAAATAATAATGCTGAGTGATACAAAACAGCCCAAAATATCACCTCTCTAAACACCACTCTCATGGTTTTGTGAATAATGCTTGTACATTTTACCAAGAATCAGTGTGCTCATAAGCAGGTCATTTATTGCTCATTTCTTGTTGTTGTGTCAAATTATCATGCACAATATAATAGTACTGTATGTATGGAACAGGAAAAATGTTAAAATAACCAAGTGAGTCTTGGCTTTCTCTGGTAAGGTACTGTACCTAGCAAGTATTTCTGGCATCATAGCTCATTTTTCTGTTTTGTTTTAAAAGGCTGAATCTGAATTGTACATTATGTGATTCCCCAAGAAAAATGTGGCTTTGTAGGTGCTTGTTTTGTATCCATAGAAAACCCACATAGCTCTGTTTAAGGGTAACTGACCTGTCACTTCTAATTCCTTGTTTATTGTGTAGTTGTGTTGTTTCCGTCTGCTGATTGTGTGAATGAATGTTTCTTGTTCACAGGTCTTTCTAGGGAAAGAGATCTTAATATCAATGAGACTGCCTGATTTAATAAAGATTTTGAAAAATGCAGAAAGGTGAGTGAAATTCTGAAAACACCAGAGAAATGATTGATGTATGATGAAGTGAAAATTGAATTATTTGACTCCAATCTGAAACTCCATTGGAAACCTGGGTTAGCTCATTATCCATGTAACACCATTCCTACTTTATAAGTTTAAGTTTTATATTGGAGGAGTACGTTTCTTTCACTAAAACTAGAAGACTGGGGAAAAGAGACAGAACAATGAACAAAACCAAATGCAGATAACATCTTTAGGAAAATCAGCTTCAGAGTGCCGAAAAGATTAAGAAGACTGAGTAACAATTAATATTAATAATAATAATAATAATGTATATTAGATGTAGTATACAGTATGTAGATGACATGAAAACATCAGCTTCAACACCCCAAACGTCTAACACACCTGCTTTCAGTCATATCACTAATTGTATTGGCCTGTGCTTTTCCCCTTCTCTGCGCAATTGCTGCCACGCCACTCATATAAAACATTCAAGTCAATAGTGAAATTGAACCCATAAAGCTGGGTAACTTCACAACACTGACACTGACACCAGTATGCTTCAAGTTTAGCTAAAACTGTTGGGTCCAATAGAAATCAGCTAGTGTTTCCACTGCAATCGCCTAACTAAAGTAAGCTGTTAGCTAATTAGTTAATTTAGTTTAGGTGCCAAAGTAAGTTACATTACATTAGTTTTATTTGCTTTCTCAGTATCAATAAAACAGTGTTTCACCTACTTTTCAACTTTTCTTCTTGCTGGCAGAAGCGTAATTTGCGTAATTTTCACTGAGTCTGTTTTTTCGAGTTAAATCAACGATAAAAGCTAATTGTTAGAAAAGCCTCGCGCTCCGTTAATTGGTCACAACACGTCATGCGCAGTACCATAATCAAGCAATCCATATTTTTTTCCAGGATGGCGAAGTCATGACCCGCCCTTCTCTGCATCTGATTGGCGTATCCTGATATTCTTACCCTAATCCTGGCCAATCTCACTCCTCATGCCTAAACCTAACCAACCCAGCCAACGAAGGCAACGAGTACTAGCCAATCAGAGGCAGAGTAGGGCGGGTCATGACTTCACCATCCTGGGAAAAAAAGTGCATCACCTAACAAGGAAGTCTGAATTCTTAAAATTATTTAGGTTTATTGATGTATGTACATATTGAGTATGTAAATTTTATTTCCCAACATAAGTATGCTAAAATCCCTTCCCATACAACCGGATATAAAATTACTTTGGGAAAATACTAAATCCTAAATTCATTCTTTTTAATTTTTTTGGCCCAAAAGTACCCTTCTGTATTCAAATTTAAATACATTGGGTCTAAAATTACTGGAAACTCTGACAGACTATTAGGATCACATAATATTTAAAGAAAAAGTCCCAATCTTATAAGAACAAGTCGTACTATTGAGAAAAAAAGTCATAATATTTCAAGAATGAAGTCATAATATTATCAGAATAAAGTCACAGTGAAGAAAAGGTTGCTATGTTTTAAAAACAAAATATTGTTGTATAGATTGGACTGGGTAGAACCAGATGACACAGTTTATGGGCATGTCAACATGTTAGTGTATAGTCTAAACACATATATAGTGTTTTACTATTACTTTGCTTAGTTCTCAAAATTTCAAATTTAGTTTTTCCTGACAGTGGCCCTAATACTATATTATATGAGAATCACCCAAAAAATACCCACCATGTGTACTTATAGAAAAAATACTTTGGACATGACCTCAATGTCCTCCGTTGTAGGTACAGTCCTGGTCACACGATACCAGGTGGAGCGTATTAACTGGAAAATGATTGTCAAGACTAAAGAGAGTCTATGGTCACAATTGTGAAGTTAAGTGTTTGTGGAAGTGTTAGGCCCACAATGTGCATCCATCTGCCATGTACATTCTTTTAAATTCAAATAATTTGCATCGCAGTTACATGATATCCATGAAAAGTAAGAATTTTAGAGTTTTATGCCATCCTGCTTCATCACCTACTCCAAAGAAATATTCTAAATCATTCCTACAAACAGAAGCAAAGCAATTAAACTTGTCTTCCAGAGTTAATAAGATGTAGAGTGTTGAAAGGATTGTGTATCCCAGGAAGTGTCTGAAATTGCTTGCTTGATTTTGGTTAGTTGAATATCAGCTGCTAGAAATTATCTGGGAGAGTTGTTTTTCATACTTGATGAGCACTTCTATGTTACATGTAAACAATATAAGATCTGATTTTAAATATATAATGATAAGAAAGGTATCCTTTTAAACATTGCAGGATTAAATTCTGATGAGTGGATTAAGAGAGAGTCCACACTGAAAACAGTACATTAAACTTTAGGTAATGCCAAGCAATGCTTTTCAAGTTTAATACAGCCTATCTATTGCATAAGAAAGGCATGGTCCATATGACCTGTTAGATACTTGTTCAGTAAGCAGTGATGCTGGTGGTGGTCCTGAGGCTACACCAGGGAATTCATTACCTGAAATCCTGTAGTTTATCTTACAGACTGCCACAGGGTGAAAGAATCATTAAACTGAGATACAGAAGGACATCCAAGAACAACATCTTTGATCCACCGACAGTATCTCAAAACAGATTTTTTATTCAGGCTCTTTATGGTTCGATCAAGTTAATGCTTTCATGAGAAGTCAATTCTTTTGACAGGAGGAACATACAAACCAAAAACATTTCAGATATGTACAAAACAAGCATTCTCATTACAATTAAAGTTGTTCTTTATATTGATCCCAAAGTAAACATTCACACATGTAAACTGACACAAAATATTGCTGTGTTGTTGTGGTGGAGGTTGTTCTTCAGTCTGTTGCTCTGACAATCCTGATAGGAATTTTGGTTCTAGTTGAGAGACAAGACACGTCTCCTGAGCACACCAAGGATGAATAAGAATATCGCTGGAGCTGCAATTACAGCAATGGCGGTCGAATACTGTGGAAAATGACACAAGGAAAATGTCAACAAGATGTTACAATAAAAGAAGGTTTCTTAATTGATGGAGTCATTGCAGGAATCCTGATTTTCAATATATGCCTACTGACCTGTTGCTAAACTCTATTCCTTTTTTTAAAAAAAATGTACATTGCCAGCAACAGCAAATAGCTAAAGTAGTAACTATATGTATGTAGGCAGATATTTGCACAGATCACCAACCTTAATAGCAGCACTGTAGTCCTTTTGGAATGATTGTATGTATACATTAAAGAGGGCAAGGCTGCAAGGCAAGTAGGAATCTGTATCTTCTGTGTCTCTGCATCTTTTTGGAAGAAAACAGGGAAAAAAGCTTCTTAGAGTTTATATGTTGTAAACAATATACTGCACTTTCACAACTGATGTACATGCACATACAATCTGAACATACCTTTTGTACAAAGCACTTAGAAGCACAGTTTTGTCTGCCAGGTACAGCTCTGAAAGGCCGAGTTCAATCAATACTGACAGCGGTAGCCTGTAACCCTCTTCGGCAAGGAGGCCAAGGTTGTACCATCCCTTTGAAAGAACAGTACATCTTACTCAGACATGTACACACACTCACAATTATGAATAAATACAGACTTGGGAAAATATACACACAGCAAGAAATCAATTTAAAATAAGGAGACCTGCGGCTCATTCCTTTGTGCTGCCAGTTTGTACATCTCTGCTGCAGAAAACAAGTCTTTCTGCCCATCAATCTGCCCCTCATACCACAGGTCACCCATCCTGATCAAGGCTGAAGAAATAACAGAATTAGAGATCAAATGCTTATATTTGTGCCTCCAAATCTTTAAGTTTCAAAGGATAGTTATTTACCATAAGTGTCAGGATGTTGACTTTGGATTGTAAGGTTGTAATATCTCCACATACAGCGCGATGCAAAAGCAGGATCCAGAAAACCTCCCTATTAGCATACAGAGTTAAAATAATTTTAAAAATTGACTGAAAAGTTAATAAAACAGTAACATTACCATGACACTACAGTTAATACAGAATAATTTCATATGTACAGTACATTTCAATAACTCACTGTATTTTGTTCACATAGATATGCCACATTGAATTGTGCAGCTGCGTACCCCAACTCAGCAGCCATCATGTAATATAACAGTGAGCTGAACCTGTTGAAAAGCTGGAACGTTAATTTGATGCAAATGCAATCAAGTAGCCTGACAAGGATCATGTCAAGTGTGAATAGAGGCAAAAATTACGTGTCACTCTTCAGATAGGAATCCAAGGCTCTCCGTAAGATGCTGCCCAAGTATCCATTGTGCTCAGCTGCCCACTTGACCCACCTGCAGTCAGTTAAAAAGAGATCTCAGAATATCATAAAGATGCAAAGAAATGTGAAGTGAAATACATAAAAGGGTGAGTAACTCACAAGATGGCATCGGATGGACGCCTATTGACGAGGCGGGGAATCCCAGTGTTCCAGATGTCAGCGACTAGAATTGCTCCCCTGATGTGCCCTCTCTCTGCAGACTTCAGATAGTACTTATAGGCCATGTACTGTTGGAAGAACAAATTATTTACCTCTTGATATAAGCACTCAATGCTATTGTGCAAGCATACTAGTATATAACTACAAAATGCATTTTTACAGTAGTTGAGCTAACCTGGTCAGCAGCCTGTCCCGGATACAGGCCCTGTGAGTACATGATACCAAGGTTCAGAGCAGCATCTGAGCTCTCCAGGAGATCAGCCTGCTCCCACATCTGCACTGCCTGCACATAGTCCTGCTCAAACTGTTCATAGTACCAGGCCAGGGCATTGATTGCAGGAACAAAACCCTGTGGGACATAAGATTGTGAGAAACACTGAGATGTGCAAATGCTGAATGGGATTTTCAGAAGAGAAAGCTCATAAACAAGTGGTGACCTGGTCCTTTGCTTTCTTCAGGAAAGTGAGAGCTTTTGGGATGTCCTCTTCAACCCCATGGCCCTACAGAGAAGCAAATGAATATGAAACAATACACAATAATAATAATCATGAGTTGGTACTGTTTCTGCTGATCGCATGTAACTGTACAGGAAATGTAAATCTGACCTGCAGTAGGGTTATTCCATAGTTATACATTGATTCTGGGTCCTTCCACTGGACAGCTCCCCTTTCATAGTGTCTCACAGCCTTCTGGATGTTTGGAGACACTCCCTGCTGGCCCCAGAACAGCATTTGTGCAATCGCTTGCTGCAAGACAGTTGCTGAATTATTACTAAAGACAAAATGATAAAATGTCCTCACTAATGTCTCTCAAATTTTCTTTACTCATAGTTTTAGAATGAAAATGGTGGGAAAATGTGTGTTCTGCATCTGGGTCCACTGAACAGGGTACCTCAGCCTCAGCTGCACCACTGCGTGCCTGTAATCTCAACCATTGGAAGATATGATGGTCTTCATTGGTCTGGAGGTTCAGCACCTCCTCATTGTTTAAGAAAACAGCCTCAACAAATGTCTAAAGAAAGAAAGAAAAAAAAGAAAACAAACATGAATGCCAATAAACTTTGATTTTCTTTTGTTCCCTGCTTTCCTAAAGCAGTTCCGAATAGTCCACAAATGCAGCTCTACACTTTAAATAAAAAGCATATGACTTATGAACAATGTAATATTACCAAGTTATCATGCTGTCATCTTTTTTTGTATGGACAGCAGAGACAAATGTATTGATGATGGGAATCTGTAAACTATAGTCATAATAAGGGGAGCAGAAAATATGTGTCTGAGTGCACTGTGTTTACATCACATCACATATCACAGCTCATATGCTGTAATAAGCCCTCAGCTACATATTACAAGGAAAATATGTGTAGATTTGATGTGAGCGTTTCCTCCCACCCTCTGCTTTACAATTACTATATGTCTGACACTGCCAGTGATAATAGATCTCGTAGGATACTTTAAATGATGCTGTTGGAGAAATGTGCTATTCAAAGAAAATGTCATTTGAGAGTCTCTATGTGAGTGTATACCACCACCTATAATTCAGTAATGTAAAAAAACAAATCTTTTTGTATCACATGTTGTACTTTCAATTAGGACTAAACAAGATATGCAAAATCCGCACACCAAAGCATCTGTTTACCAGTGTGTGTATTACCTGCTGTGGTGAGGGATTGACACGGTCTAAAGTTGTTTGTTTAGCAATGTTTGCATAATATGCATAGGCCACATCTGGGTCTGCGGGGACGCCATGGAGACCCTGGTAGTGCAGGTGCCCAAGGTGCAAGAGTGCCAATCGATCATCCTTCTGGGCTGCCAGCAGGGCCAGAAGCCAAGCCTGCACCAAACACAGGAGCATGAGAGTATATAAAATAGTGGACATGTTCATCATAGGCATACTTTTAACTGTGGCTAATCCAGTAGCACACACCTTATTGGGCTGTTTCCTGACTCCCATTTCAGTGCTGTAGAGGACCGACGACATGTGCAGAGCTCGGTTGTCAGCTAAGCAGCCAGCTTGGAGCAGCAGTGGAAATATTCTGCTGATCACTTCGGTACTGCTTGCTCTACCCAATTTATGAAGCGATAAGGAGTACAGTGCTCTGCCTACAGCTGGCAGGCTGACCCTTTTTCCTCCTGCAAGTCAGGAATTGAACTGATTTTAACTGTTATCATCAGTGATAGAAAAAGTATTACTTATCCATTTAACAAGCAGCATATTGCCAGTGAGTCAGTCATTACAAACCCACAATAAAGTAGAGTTCCCAAATTTTCCAAAGATACCAAATATGTCAGGCTGAATTTGGGGCAAATGTGTATAAAATGTTGCACAGAACAGCTTCAGTGAAGAGGTGATACTGAATATTATTTTGAATTGAATTATGAATTATTTGGGGAAACTGGATCATAAGGGGTTACGTTAATGTACTATACCACAATGAAAGCATGCTCCTTTACAAATTTAAGTCCTGAATTTAAATACATACTTAAGTAAACAAATATTGACAGTCAAATATACTTAATTTTTAAAGTAAACACACTCATTGTGAAGAATAATCTCCTTAGGGTGTTAAATCTTCTATATGATGACTTGTAATCTGTATTTCAGTGTTGTAGATGGTGCACTTATCTCAGGTTTTTAATATAAATGTTTAATCTGAAAAGCAACTTAGTGTAGCCATCAGATAAATGTAGAAGAGTAGAAGTTTTAATATAGTAAAATCTCACAACACACCATACTTTTGTACAAAGAAGCAGCGTCTCAACATTGTACTCCAGTACTAAGTCCAGTACTTAAGTAGACATATTACTTCCCACCTCATGAAATTATGTACCAATGCAAATAAATTTAAGGCAAATTATCTCTTACTGTGTTTGAAAGCCAATAACTTTGCCAGTTTTGCAGCATGTCTTCTGTGAGGGACAGTTGCCTCCCAAACCTCACATTGTGACTTTGATGGTAGTCTGTCCTTTACCATCCACTTATGGAAAGCATCAAAACAGCTATCTGAAACACAACATAAACATTGCAAATTCATAGTGTAGGTCTGCAATAGACTCTTGAGAATATTTCAGATTATGTTAGCACCACCTAGTGGAATAATAAGCCTACTACCAGACTCTGTGCTCTGTCTGGCCTTCAGAGAATAGCCACTAATTTTCAAGTTCATCTGGAGACTAAATTCTTGGCAAGTCTGCAGCCATCCGGTCAGGTTCACAATCTTAATGACATCTGGAATAACGACTTCAGTCTGTCGAAGAGAGAAATGATCAGATCCAATGGAAGTAATTAGCCAACACAAACAATAACTGTGGGCAACTGCAGTATTATGTATTACCGTGCTGTGAGGTGATATTCTGTTGCGGTGGTAAACCAACGGTCCAAAATAACCTTCAACACCTCTTATGTATTTCCCTCCTCCAATCACAAAGTATCCCTCTGTGTCATCCAACCTGACAGTTTGTCTAATCCTGTAAGACATAATGCTGACATGTTACAACACATATGCAAGACACAAAGTGCTTTTTTTTCCCTTTCGGTAATATGATTTATATACTTTTTAAACTTACATGTTTTCTATTGAATGAACCAGTCTCTGCTCCTTATCCATGCAGATCATGGAGAGAGTTACCTGACAAACAGTGATAATGACCACTTTATTGTTCAGTATTACCATTATTTATGTACTGTAATAATATCCTCTGTCAATAATTAGACAACTCACCGTTCTACCCTGTAACATAACACTGATCTGGCACCACTCACTTAAAGGCACCTTGAATGGAGAGAGAAATGCAGACGATTCCTCAGACTCTCCACTAGTTTGGACATGTATCTGGCCTGTACAGAGAGACCAGTGTTAATCCACATCATGGTACAGTACAGTTACATACTAAGAATATTTAAAGGGATGGGAGGAAGAATAAACTGTTATTAATACCTGAATTTGTGAGGAACAGTGTCGGTGTGGCGTAGTTATTGCGTGTGTCTATATGATGAAACACTCCACACATGTTATTCTGGCAGTATTTGTTCACAAATATCCAGATGGAAAACATACACCTGACAAAGATATAATGCACACTTGGTTAACTGACTCTAAACAGTGATTGCATTAATAGAACCCAAAGCTAAATTATAGGCTATATAAGTTACAATCTGTCTCTTACCATGGAAAAGAGATGGATTTCAAACGCAGATACTCCAGAACCTCACTGTTGTAGGAGTGAAGTGTCTTTATGATACCAAAGTTTTCTCCAGTTGAAGCATATACTGAAGACAGCAGATGCACTGTCTCTGAATGACACAGAGATTTTAGTTGGGGTTTGCAGGACTACAAGTGAAGAATATCATCCCATACCAGTCAAAGGTTTGGACACATCTTCCCATTCCCTTGAATGAGATAGTGTGTCCAAACGTTTGACTGGTACTATATATCTATTATGACTATTTAATATTGACCCATCCTGAAATATTTTATATGCATGGTTGTTCTAAGTGATTTAGAAATGTTAAGAGAAAAACATTTGAATTTGACAAAAACTTCTGATCTCACACTCTCTACTTTAACCTTACTGTACTTTTGCTTACCTTGCTCCAAAGGGCATTGTTTCTTCAAAAATTGTTGTGTTAATTGCAGCATTAGTGTACTCCAGGCAAAGCACAGTTGATGCTGTTTGACAGGTCGACTAAAAGGAGGCTTAGGCTGCAAAGTTGCCACATCCTGAGCTGCACTAGACCTCTCAGTGTCATCAAATTCACTATATCGGACTGATGCTTGAAGGATACAGCTCAGCACCCACTGAGAGTCTGGAACAATCCCATCAGCTTGATACACCAACCAATCAGGCAGGTTCAGCTTCAGAATCCTTATTTTAGGGTCACCGGGGACACAGCTCCACTGCCTTAGCAGAAGAGTGGAAGTGATGCCAGTGTCAAAACACACAACACAGTTCAGCTGTACTGTAGCAGACTGATCACAAGAGTAAAGTATTTCCAAATCATAGTCTGGCAGAGGCTCCTCTGGAGGATTCAGGAGTGTCACTGAGTCTAAACCCATGACAACCTGAACATGACAGAAGACATGCAGATAGTTGCTACTGACATCTATCAACAGCACAAGAGACCAGTGTATCACAGATCACGAAGGGAAATCTGTTCCTACCTGCATACTGAGGCAAAACTGACAGATATATTTGTACAGTGTATGGAAATCCATGATCCAGTGTTTTCATTAATATTTCCATTAAATGTTTCCAAGCTACAAAGAAACAAGAACATGAAATGAACCTCAAGATCCGCACCTCATCCTGTTCCACCTCATGTAGGTTGGTGCTTAGGTAAATATTTGACAGCACACAGACCCGCCCAATTTGTGTATGCACAGTGCAGTGAGGGTGGATCATTGTGTTGTAGGTTACATACCAATACATCACACTTGACATGGTTGACTAATTTATTTCACCTGTTCTGTTCAAATTCTACATTTACATGTAATAATAATAATACACTGCCATCTTGAGAAATGATATTTAAAAAGAGACAATTGTATATTTCACCAGATGTGAAAGGTTGTGCAGCATGTATGAGGTGTAATGTCTGTTGTATGACAAATCAACACATCTTTCATTCAAAATAGTTTATTGCTATCATGCAGGAGTGCCATAAAAGTCTAGACCATCACAGAAGATGCAAAATTATCATTTTCTCTGTACAAATATACTGTATGAATTCATAAATAGAAGCTCAAAATGAAGAAAAAGAAAAGTAGGGCGGGGAGTCAAATGCTTAAGCTGATCCACTCTTCTAACCCAATATAGGTTTTGTTACAGCAGTTGACATGCATCAACATTACAGTGCATTATACTGGGAGCAGACAGACACACGCACACACATACACACACACATTCAGATGGAATAATCCATTTATAGCTGTCGTGCAAAAGAGTACAAATGACACTTTAAAAAAGTACCAGTAGGAAATTGTTTTTTTTTTTTTTTTTGTAGCTGGTTTCTAAAATAAAATATTTAAACATGTCTTATACATCCAAACCACCTGTTACATTATGAGGCTGGGGGAGGCCAACTGTGTCTCTTGCAGCACTTTTTGGTTGTTCATTGATCAGGAGCACCCCAAGTGTACCATTCCTTCTACTTTACTAATCTTCTACAACTACTGATGCATAGTTCTGTGCTCATACAAAGTTATTAATAGTAAAACTGGCACAATGTTCTTTGTTGTGATAATCTGAGGACAGTACTCATTTGCAAAATGTAAACATAGGATAACTTTTTGGATCAATTTGTAATTTCAATCTTATATTCTTTTTTTTTTCTTCTGGTGACTCTGTAACATCTGTCCAGGGAATACAGATGAAAAATAGCTCCTTGGCTAACTCTGGTGCATTTACAGCAACGTTTATTAATGTGTACTGTCCCTGTTAAATAAACCAACAAACAAATAAAATAAATACACATACTGTAGACAATACTTGAATACAGAAATGATACCCCTTTGACATTCAGGATTTCAACTAAAGACATACAGTGCTGTGTATACTGTATATATCTTAGTGGATTTGTGTTCTGTGTAAAAGGGGCTCAAAGGGCCGAACACACTTTAAGTACAAAGGCCTCTGACAGTAATAGTGATTTGGCACTTTGATGTGATTCTTGGTCTTCTACTTCCACAACTTATTGATCTAAATCTTCCATAAAAAGGTGATTTACAAATTGGTTACAACATTTAAAAATTCTTTCTTACAACGAGCAACTGATTTTGCTGTGTAACTATAGCCCTTTCCAGCGCCCATTCCTCACTGACAGACTGTAGTTGCTGTGAAGTTTTCATTGACCAACTACGTAATCATTAAAATGGAAACAATAAGACCGAGAGTCGAAGGAGCCTACAGTCGAAATCCAAGCTGCACTCACACCCTTTTCACTGATGAACATTCAGTGGAAAACACTGGATCCCCAATATCTTGTAAGAGGATGATTGTCAAAATCAAAACATAGTTACGTACTTTAAAAAAAAAAAAAAAAAAATTGTGTTAAGGTCTATGCTAAAATCAGTTGTTTTAAAATGTACCCAGATACAAGTTCATTGTGACACAGTCTCTGAGTCGGGTATTTTGAGCTTTGTAACACATTTAATGTTTTAGTAATGATGTTTTTGGTAACATTTCTGCCAAACGATGAGAAAGTATCTACTGTACATCTACGCTGGACATTTTAGCGCTTGTTCATCCCCTGTTCTGGTGAGGAAAAAAGGATACGTCAATCAGTGGTTAAACTTGTTTCATAGCTGGACATTTAAGCAAAGCACTTCTCTCTCACACACTCATGCACACATGCACTCAACTGTAGATACTAAAAATAAAGCATCAGGTCTAATGTTGCAATATGATGGTCCTTTTGTAACTTTGTAGGAAGATTTTCCTCTTGTCCAACTCCCTTTGTATACAAGATGATGTCATTCAGGTATTGTTGGATCCTAGGGTGCAAATTTAGCTTTTTTTTTAAAAATACATTTTTCCTTCACTTTTGGGGAGTCTAAATCAATCACACCAAGTAGCTACTATTGCTGTAATGTGCCCAAATCACAATTTTTAAAAAATAAAAATTAGTCACTATCATACTAGTGCTAGCTTACTACTACTCGTCTTTTTGAGGATCTCCAGAATGTGTCATTTGCTCTGCTAAAGTGAATACAACAAAAGACAGAAAAACTTGTCACCATCAATAAAAACGAAGCAGTCAGTGAAAAAAAAAATAATGGAGTGCGCATTCACTTTGGATTTGTAGGCTAGGTGGTAAGGTAGTAATAAAAGAAACATCAAGTTGTTGTCTAAGCAGGTTAACAACAAGAACCAAGCAAACACTAAGAGCATTCAAGTTATCAGTCAAACAAAAGTGAAGACATGCAAAATGTTATAGATTGTAGAACAAGAAAGAAAAACCAACTGGGAGACACATTTCCCTTTGAGACTGGCACAATTTCCTGCAGAATAAATAATACTTTACATTCCAATATACAAACCTACCCATTCCCCACATATTCAACATTGACCGAATAAGCAGATAAAACTGAACAGCTGGTTGCTCCCACAGTTTCTTAGAGTAGGCATTGTACCTACAAAAAGATGCAATGGCAACAAATTGTGCCATCATTAGACCATTAAAGAACCACCCAAAAAGACTTTTTTTTCAAAAACAGACCAGAGGAATACAGTCAGACAAATTTGACAGTTCATATAGCCCTTATTTCCTCTGTTTCTTGAAGATCTTGAAGGTGTGTTTCTTGCGGCTGGCAGTGGAATCTGTGTCTTCTCCTGTTGAGCCACTGTCCTCCTCCAGTGGACTCTTCTTGGCGGACAGCTGTGGGATGCGGCTGTTGCCCTTTGCCCCCATGGCTCCTGGTTGACCTCCTGTAGGCGACGGTGTGTCAGGTTCAGTGGAGTTGGGGCTGAGAGAGCGGGACGACTCTGACAGGCTGTTCATCTCTCCCGTGCTGGGTGACTTCTCCATGCCGTACACCTTCTTCATGAGTATGGGGCTGTCGGGGATGGACTCTACAGGACCGCCTTCATGAATGCGGTTCCCTCCATTTGGAGTGTGAGCATGCAGTGAAGTGGTGTCATCTGCGCGGCCGGACAGGCCGTGTATGAGAGAGGTGGGCTTGATTAGGTGGCCTTTGGAGCTGTAAGCAGATAGCCGATCACCAACTTGGGAGAGGGACAGGGAGGAGTCAGAGTCAGAGCGATTTAGGTCCCTGTGGGGAAAAAACACAAGTTAGAGGAAATGAGAAAAACAACAGACCAAAACAGTTTAAAGTTGAAGCCTTGCATGCCAGGGTTTATCTGCACTACGCCTGCAAAGCCATGGACACACTGGGCACAGCCTGGACACTGGAACTCCACACTTGTTAGTGTTGCAGGCAAAGAACACCAGGAACACTGCGACAGGTTGAAAAAGAGTAAATGCACAAATACCTGCATTTAATACCTCATTAGGTGCAATAATGTGAAAGCAAAATGAACAAAAGAAAAATGAAAACTTAAGAAAACATGGCAAATATCTGTTGAGAAGTACCTACTATACATTTGTTAAAAAAAATAAAAATAAAAAAATAAATGATAGCAGTTGGTGAACAAAAAACACCCACGCACATGCGATGTGTGTGGAGAATTGGAAATAGATGGGTACCCGAAACTGCCGCCGCATGAGGAATGCACTTTGGAGGCATCTGAGAAGGTGAAATCAGGAATGGGGTCCATGGGCTGGAAAGAAGTGTGATATATATGGGACGAATGAGGGCCTACAGCCCCACCCACAGAGCTAGGTAAGCAGGAGGAGGAAGACGACAAGGGGGACAGGGACTGAGGATTTGGGTTCGAGGTAAAGATGATGGAAGGGTGAGACACAGCAGAGGACAGAGGAGGCAGGGAGAGACTCTCGAGCTGCCCAAATGACTGACTGCGTGACTGTCTGAAGGTAGCCCTAGACCTGGATGGGTATGGGGATCCCTCTCCCTGCTGCCCCGCCAACAGGCAACTCTCTACCAACCTCTGGGAGCCCATGGCCAGCTGGGGGTCAATGTGGCGTTGACGCAGGGACATCATACTGGGAGCTGTGGGCACAAAACAACAGCATTATCATCAACCACTCATGGAATAAAGTCTGACGGACAGGATTGTACTTGGGAGATCAGTGGAAAGATAGTCAGGTGCTGGGATAAATTTCTTTTGCACTCATCTTTCAGAAAAACTGACTTTAAACTAGAGCAGTGGTGGAAGAAGTACTGAGATATGTTACTTAAGTAAAAGCAGCAATAATTCAATGAAAATACTCCATTACAAGAAAAAGTCCTGTATTGAAAATCTGAAGTAAAAGTACATAAGTATTGGCAGCAAAATGTACTTCAATGTACTAAAAAATCAAAGTAAAAGTACCCATCATGCAAACTGTTCTCATTTACAGTGTTATATTTATCATAAATATATTATTGGAACAGGAATACTGATCTATTGATATGTACATGTAAGCAGATTTTAAAGTTGTAAACGCAGAGGTCATCTTCACAACTTATACTGTTAGTTAGTCTAATCTATAACAATGCTATTTTATAAAGATGATCCTATGTTTTTACCTGTAAAATGTGGATATGAAGAGTAGCTAGTAACTATAGCTGTGCTTGTACTGAACATTACGTTATTATAATGAAATCCCAACTCTTCTGTCTTATCTCTCCTTACAAGGAAAAATATTAAATAAAACAAAAGGAGACGACAGTGATGAGTTACCAATTCAAATAAGCAAAATATTAAACAGTAAGTAGCCAATTATGAAAGGAAGTGCCCATTTACAACAAGAGTGAGTGACATCTCACTTTGGGAAGAAAGCAGGAGTGTACTGGGTGGTGACAAGATTAAGGAAGTATATGTGGCAAGCAAGTGACTAAGGCAAGGTCAGGGGTGTTTTAAGATGAACACAGCATGGAATAGTTTTTCCTTTTCAGCTGTGTTCATCTACAGTCTACTTTGTCAATTACAAATTATTACAGCTCTGTGTGAATTTGAGACAAGGGAGGAGACGGGGGATGTCAGGATTGAGGGCGGAAGTGGTGCGTAAATAAACGGCCAACCGGAATATTTCCACATGGGCTGACAGTCTGAACAGACTGACCACAGGTCACTGGCTCGTCGTTCCAACAGGCGGGTGCCATCTGTAGTAAAGCCAATGAGACAGTAGTAGGGGCCAAATTCAAGAAAGGTGGTGGAGGGAGAGAGGGGAGTGAGATAGGGAGTGCAATTAATGCTGATTAAAAGACTTACTCACTATCGAAGTTGCAAAGGGATTCTGGAGTACAACTTTCCCCTGCAAACGTTCTAAGTGTACAGTTCTGCCATAATAATAAGTCA
The DNA here is from genome assembly GCF_963924715.1 of Thunnus thynnus. Lineage (NCBI taxonomy): Eukaryota > Metazoa > Chordata > Actinopteri > Scombriformes > Scombridae > Thunnus > Thunnus thynnus. The sequence goes on from NC_089523.1 coordinate 25,319,930, forward strand.
AATATAGACATGGTTACAACGCATTATGGTCACCTGACTTATATTGGTTTGCTTGATCAGATAAAGATGTGACATGTGTGGTTTGCTCAAGAGTAATGCTGTATCAATGAGAAGTTTTTGTAAAGAAAGAATAAGTAAAAATGGTGGACGATATTTTTTTGTTTACATCTAAATTTCATCTGTTCTAGAGGAGGAGGTAACTGGGTCCTGACTGCATGTAATATTTCTACTTTTGTTGCAGCTGTTTGACCAAGAGCAGATTCAAAAGATGATGTAGAACATGTTAGGACACAACCACTACAAATACGTCAGCACAAAAACTTGTTCTCATTAAGAAGTATATTTTTTTGACAGTTCAATATCCAGAAGGAAGTCACAGGAGTCTTCAGTCTCCATAACTGACTCAGAGTCAAGTAAACACTTTGATCCAAAATGAGAACAATTAACAAAAAGGCATTCATGTGGAATTATGTGTAAAAGAACAAGACAATTATGTGAATTTACATGGTACATATTATACAAATGCAAAACAACACTCATTCAGTTGTAGACATGAGACCCTCACTACCTCCATCACCAGGGAGGTCATAAGGACAAATTCAGGTAATTGTGGCATAGAAAAGGTCCAAATTCTCATGTGGGCTGATTTTTGGATTTCCCCAGCAGGGTCTTGGAATGTTTAGGGGTTCGTTTGCCAATACCCACAGAATGGCCGACAGATTCGGTTGAACTCTTACATTGCAGAGTTCCAGGCATGATATCCTCATCCAAGTCGTCCATGTCGTCGGACATGATGAAGTGCTGAGGCGTAGCTCTGCCGCCCATGAAGGTGGGGTCAAGGTTGAGGGATGAGGCCAGCGAGGGAAGGCCTGGGTTGTTGACGATGGTGAAACCTGTGAGGATCTCTATCTGCTGCCAGCGATGCAGCCTCTCCCGCAGAGCAGCGGTCACCTCGCCCAGGGCTTGTCTATGAGAGATGAGGAGAGGAAGTGGAGAGAAAACTTATTAACTATTCCTGTATGCCAAGTATAAATAACACATTTTTACAAATGAATATACTGCTTGGACAAGTTTTCTAAAATTGGATGAAGTATTGAACCCTTAATATTTCTGACTTACTTTGCTGCCAGGATTTTGTGGTCCACATCATCCAGGGAGGAGCTGTGAGCCACATGGAAAGTCCCAAAGAGAGTGTTCCTCTTTTTCTTTATCTTCTCTGCCTGTGGACACCAAAGACCCAACATTGATCTCTGCTGTATTGATATTATCCACACACTATGTTAAAGGGGCATCTTATTCCCAGGTACAACAGTTCAATAGTAATTCAACCTGCTTTAATTTTGAGTATCATCAAATTTATTGCATTAACAACTAATTTAAACAAATTTAAATCCAGATATTAATCTCTTCCACTCCCCTCCCTCCTACTACAGACCCATTTTTGTCTTTTTTTGGGGGGGGATCTTTAGGGGGAAAGCTGGTCTCACAAGTTGCTGTAGTAATTTTTGAGTTGATACCATTTGAGGCGCTATTTAGCCTCCTTCCTGACAAGCTAACATGACATGGTCAGTAACAATAGATGCTAGCTATAGCCTCTGAAAGACAGGAATGTTGGCCGAGGATGTCCTTGGGGAGTTTAAGAGGTTAAATCTTAGGTCTCTGGAGACTTTGCAACAGTTTCTCTGGAATAAAATTAATAGATTTTAAATGGACTGTAACAATATAACTATATATTTTAAACAGAATGGCATACCCCTTCAGGTTTTTACATGCTTACCCCTTCTTTGGCCACCAGGAGCTGCCGTTCAGCATTTTGCTTCTTGATGTTGTAGTACTGCACCTCCACCTCATGGGTGAGCTGCAGCCACTTCTGGAGAGACTCTGGTGGTGACCAGCCGCTCCGTGACTCCAGCTCCTTCTCTGCTTTCTTCAGCGCCATGCGTACCTACGACAAATGTCAAACATTAGGTGACAAATTAACACGTAAAGCTTGGTATGATGTAGCAGCATTTTCTTGGCAAAATTTATTTGTGTTTTCTGAAAAAGTAGGAGAATTGCAAGAGTTCTGTGAAATTCTGTGACTAAGATACAAATATCCATAGTTAAATTAAACATTTAATATATAATTTGAAAATTCTAAAGTAATTAAACACTGATCAAGGAACATGACCAGTAAAAAAACTGTGACAAAATTTTTATAACATATACAAGGACCTGTACTCTCAGGGCACCGATGTAATTAAACAATAAAATTGCAACAGAACAATGAATCATATGTTTTCAGAAAAAAAGGACACATATGTTAAACAATACTTACAAATGTGACATTTTTGCCATGTCAGCTATAGGCACAGTATGCCAGAAGAAGCAACTATACATTAATTTTATTCATTTACAAAACTAAATATGAGCTTACTCTCTTCTTAGTAACAACTGCATGAAGAGTTATAGTAGTACTTTCAGTCACTGAGTGAGGCTGCATTGATAATATACATTCACCGACCAATTTATTAGCAACACTTGTGCAATCTAATGCATTCCAATACAGCAGCTCTGCCAATTTTACGTTTACGAAGCTTAGAAGTTTTTGTTGACATTGTCAGAAAGGCAGTATTACTACTTTATGTTTATTATTGAGGTCGTAGAGGGTGGTGGTGGTGGTGGTGTATTGCATTAGACTGCACAAGTGTTCCTCACAAAGTGAATATATATTCCAAAACTCAGTGAAAACATGTTTATAGTTAAGGACTGAAGGATCCAGGGAGAAGGCGCTGGACACTTGTCAGCATATGCAGGAGTGCAAGCAAGTGGTGAGTGGGCCATGCCACAGATGTGTCATATTAAATCTGAACGCCTTGCATGTTTCCAATTTATCACTGTGTTTCTGAATGAAAAAAAGAACTGTGACACAAGTGTCTGATTTAGATCACTGTGATAGTCCTGTTTTGCTTACTTGTGTGGGCTGTACTCTGCTGGTCCTGCCAAATTATTAATGGACAAAGACTTCAGTGGGTGTATTTATACTATAGCCAATGTAAATATGACAGACCTAAACATACTGTGCAGATGCCACCTTGGAAGTTAATAACACACTATTCACTCAGTTTCCGTATCCATGTTTAAACCACATTCATGATTGTACAATACAGTACCTGTTCTAGCTCTTCTTCGGCATACTTTTGGCGACTCAGTTCATTCTCTGTGCCCTCACGCAGTTCTCTCAATCGCTGGGCTTCCTGCTTGGCTGCATTAATCTCATCCCTCAGCTTCTGCTCCAGGTTCACCTTCTCCACCTCTACTGTACGGTGCTCCTCCTGGGCAATCTGCAGCCTGAAGACAAGAAGGGTGACAAAGAGGAATATAATTATTTTTAAGTTTGCACCAGTGCCTGCTGGATAAGGTCAAACTAAAGAAAGGTAGCGTAGTAGGTGTAAGTGTCTTTTTCTGTGGCTAGGCATGACATGTAAGCATGAGAGTACCATGTATGTGTAGAATGTTGGACTTGCATCAGCCGTGCATCACCGGAAACAATAGCTAGCATGTAGAAGGCAAAGAACCACAATCAGCTGCTAGGCAGCTCACAATAAACTGACATCAGAAGGAGCGAAGCCAAGAATGGGAACAGCTGTCGGCGTGCAATTTTAGAACAGTACAGTGTGATACCCAATGCCCCTGTAGTATCCAGAACATATATGTGTTGGGTTGTAGGCGGGATATTTTTAGATGAGCCTCTTAAAAAAGTCTACTTTCAGAACAGGGGCTTGTCACCCATGACATAATTATTTGTGCTTAGACACACACACATACACGTCAGTTTAGGATTTCTGTCAAAAGACCCTAATCCTGATCCAGCTAATCACAATAATGAAGTCTTAATTGGTTAGGGTTAGCATATTACAGTGTGACTAAACAAAAACAAAACAAAATTCTATTTTTAGACTCCAAACGTTTTTTCTTACATTTAATGACAGTAAGTTATACCATCTTTCAGTCAGTAGGGAGCAGCACTCTCCTCTTATCTGGCTAAACTCAACAGCAGGGGGAGTACAGAAGCACAGAGAAATGAAAGGTGATCTGGACGGCTAGCTATGGAAAATGTGGGTGGTGGGCGGTCTTGCTAATGCTTTCGACCCTGACCTCTGCCATTCTCTAGCTAAGATTCGAAAGCACTGGCAGAGCTACAATGCCCAGAGAGAAGATGCCAAATGTTGTTTCAACTGACCAGCATTGCAGGGCTCTCAGCACGCAGACACAATGTCGCCGCAGACTTTACAGGAGAAGGTAACTAATAACCCACACGTGTTTTATATACTAATGATATTACATTTGTGTTTATCACCCTGGGTAACATAAAATGTTTGTGGAAATAAAACTAACTCATTAATCCCTATCACATGCAATGTTGTTGTCCTTGTTGCCAGTCCTTTTCCAGGATGTCTGTCTGCACACCACACCCCAATCCAAATGTGGATGAATTAGCACTAGAGCTGACATGTTAAGCAGTCATGCTTAACACCATCTCCCACCAGTGAGGCAGAGGTTGGGTCAAGCCACGTTGTAAAAAGGCACCCAGGAAATCCAGCTCCAGTCAAAGCCTCCTCCCACTGTCTCCCAACAGGGAAGCCATGGCTGGGCCAGGCTACTTGATACCACCACAGGATCTGCTTGAAGGTATGGAAAGAGAGCAGCTGGCAGCAGGGATCAGGAAGAAAGGCACAGCAACAGACAGAGGACATGCCTCTCTCCCTCCCTCAGTTCAAAAAACATGTACTATAGAAGATACAAGTCTCTCCTAGTCTAGTAACAGTGACCTCTAAGACAAGATATACTTACAATATCCTTACATACAGCCAGTGCTTGGCTGTCCAGACTGCAACACATGAAATACCAACTGTGAAGACTCCTTTCATTATGAATAGAAAAGCTACAAATCCTCAGTATAATGAAAAGGCATTTCAAATTATGCTACTTTGTGAGAAACAGGCGATAACTGATAAAACAATGACAGACACTTGCAGCAGGCACAAGACAATTGTTTTGCTGATTCTTTCTAAGAGCTCTTACCCACCACAGATTAGATTTAAATCCAGTTGCTCAACACTACTGAATTGCAGCAGAGACATTGTACTGTAACACTGAATAAACCATAACTTTGCGATATGAGGGAAAAAAAAACATTTGCTGCACTGATTAAGGTGCTGTATGTGAAGCAGTAAAGCATACAACAAATTGACTAACAACGCATTACAATCAGCTAAGGTAGGTTTAGGTACCTGGTGAGTTCACTGATTACTGTCTGCATTTGTTGACCTTTAAGGATTACTAAAAGGTTGCTAGTTTGATCTACAGCAGAGAATTAAGCATGAGCAATTAGCTTAGCTAGAGATAAATGTCACATCCCACTTCAAAGTTGGCACTGACAGGTATGTTCTCACAACCGATCGAAGTTTAAAGCCATACAGGCAACAGACTGACCTGGCAGTCTATCAGAGGGACAGAGTTTGACCTCAGTGGTTTGTCCCCACTGGAGCAGTGAATGGCTCTTTCAGTTGGTATTCAGCAAACAAATCCTTTCCATTCCTTTATTGTACTGCTCTAACAAAGAAATGCACATGCAACACCTTGTGTATGTTATATAAAAGTATGCACACACATAAGCCATGATTGAGATGCCACAGGAAGAGGTGTAACTGAACGGAAAATAATGACTCCAATCTCAGTTCAGTGACTGAAACATTACGTCCTGTCTTTTCTGTCTATTTGCTGTTCATCAGAGCATGTCGTCTCATATTTCAAAAAGATGTCCCCAAACAGCCAGCTGATACAAAGAGCAACTCATAAGGGTAATAAGGGTAGCAAAATAAGCTGAAAGTTTTGACGCCTACAACAGCTCATCTATCCCTGCTCAATGTCCCCAAGCATCAAGCCAGGAATGTTTGCAGTCATGTGGCAAGGCCCGGTCACGGCTCCTTACACTGGACAGTGAATTTCAAAGTACAATTTCCATTTTGGCCACTCCGTGCATTTTCCTCTACCACTAACCTCAGCTCAAATTCAACTGTGTACACAAGATATCAAGAATTCTTATATTTTCAGTGACCACAATGATGCCACAACATGCTCAAACTGACCCCTAACTGTCACATTCACTCTGGAATTTTTATGTACAAATGCTGATTTAATAACCACAGTCTGTCATACAAACACAACTATGACAAGAATCCTCTTACGCTGCCTTTAATATAGCCTACAATACAATGCATTGCCATGTATCTGAGGCCTTGTGCAATACAACTATAGTGAAGGCAGCTCACCTTTTCATGTTAAGTTCTGCCTTAGTAACTGGTTTTAAAATCACCAATGCAAATCATCACAACATAAATTTCATTTCATTGCAATTGAGACAATTTGATGGCTTCATCTGTCATCATCTTGGTCCTTTGACAATCTGTAAAAAAGTGAAATGACTTGTGTATGAGATGAAGCTGTGTTTGAGTATCCTTTAAAGGTAAGAGACAGAGCACACTTAAAAGCACATTTCCAGCATTCCTTGAAGTATTAACTGGACTAAAATAGTTTGATTTTTCTTAAGCTTCAGTTATTAATGACACTGCTGATGGCTTATATGCATTTTGCTCTCTTTGAAATACTTCCTTTCAAACCATCTCTTTCAAAATATTTAATCGGGATGGCAGGAATACACCAGCTGTGAGCATGATGTATTCCATTTCAGAAGAGAATGTATGCTATACTGCAGACACATACTGCAAGCATTCACTTGAAACATCACCCACATGTTTTGTTGAACAACTGAAAACAGAAAATTGTCCGCTTTACTGTAAACTGAGCTCTTTATTTATTTAATATTTATTTGTATAGGGACAAGTATAAAACATGAACTAATGCCATATACCATAGAATTTATAGCCTAAGCTAATTTGCAATGCCCGCCCCTCTTCTACACAACAGAGTCTGGATTACTGTCTGCATTAATGCCACCAGCAATGACTCATTGTTTCCCTGTGGTGCTGCTGATGATTTGCACCTGCAATTCTAAGTATTTCTAACTAATACCGGTTATTAGGACGGAACTTAACTATGGTGCAGGCAGCCAGCTCACTTTTGAGCAGTTTCTTTTCATGTTTACATCTCAATGACGTGCAGTGGTTAATATAGAAATCCCCAGTGCATTCAACCTTAATATAAGAGATTGACTCATCATAATCATTTTAACGATAGAATACCACGCAGACCCGTAATTTTATGGTTATGCTTGAGAGCTGGGCCAATCCCTGATGATCCCCACACTCCGTGATACGAAGCAGCATTTGTTACTGAGATTATTGCCTATCTGCTGTATAGTATGGAACACCACTTGTTCTGTATACATGAGACTGGCTTTGATCACCATAGCTCAAAGCAAAGCTTGGTGACTTTATCCCAACAATCTGGAAAGGCTGTTCTACATTATCAAACACCCAAAAACCACTTTTATGTGTTTCTGTTTCTTTTCTTTTCCCCCATTTAAAAATCTACATGGAAATGTAATTTAAAGTGCGCCCTTTCTGAAAGTTCTGCTCAAAATCCTACACTGCTATGCAATTGTTGCACTTTGAAGTTAGCTTGTGAAAGCAAAGCTCTGTTGGGGCAAATTCTCAAGTCAGATGTTGGATTCTTTCAAACAAAACATGGTCTTACGAGCTGCAAAGGAAGGACACCCTGATTGGCAAGTTGTACAGAGTATTCAAACTGGCTTGAAAACCAGATGTTTAGGGAGCACACAGAAACTCAACACTCTGATGTTTCCATGAACAGTTCAACAGGTGTCTATATCATATTTAACTATTAACTTTAATTTATATGTCTTGTTTCAGTCATTTCATTTAGATTTTACAAGCAGAGTCATTTGTCTAAAGTGCCCAATGAATTATAGTGCAGCTCTTCCAGTCTCTCATTACTCAACATCCTTTCACTTCCCATTTAAGAACAATGTGGCTCTTACATGCAATCCTGTGAAAGTCATGACTTATGATTGTGGAAAAACTTTATGGCTTGAGAACCACTACAGTGGTTCTGCTATATTCAAATACTCTAGGGTGCACTGCTGCTGTAGAATTGTGAGCACCGCTGCTAAAATTTCACACGATCATTAATATCAATGAGCTATTAATTAATCACTTGCACACTGCATGAGCACAATAATACTCTACATTATTGTGGAACTGTCTTGAGTCATTGAATAGTGCATAAAATCCCAGAATCCTTCCTATTTTCATTCTTTAAAGGACATCTATGTGAAAGGTAGTGTTATAAGAGTGGCATAGCTCCATTAGGGCAGTGTGTAATGTGTGTGGTTGAGCTAGTAGAGCGAGCGGCAGAAAAGTGATGGTGAATACGAGTGGAGAAGAGAAAAAGGTTAGCAGCAAGTTGTCAATCTGGCAGTAAATGTACAGTATAGGCTACAGTGTATCAGTTAATAAATGCTGAAGCTTCTCAAGACCAAGAACAGTGTCGTCTGTTGTTTCCCCAACTGCTGGAAAACTGAAGGGGGTTAACCCCGAATTTAGCGACATTGGGTTAGCCTTTATTGACCAGGCTAACTTAAGGTAAACTGACATTTAAGGTGGACCAGCTATTCTCATTTTAATGTCAATCTCAGCCGCTCTTTCTGTAAACAGAGAATAGAGAAATGTCTGGCTGCTGAGTCTCTCCAAAAAGCAGTCAACCTAGGGGAAACACTGCACTATATGCAAATTCTTAACAATCAAGCACGCCTTATCTGCATGGTAAAATCATTCCGACTGACAGGATTTCCTGCAGGCTGCTTCCTTTGAATTAATACCTCTTTAGCTAACACCACAAGAAATACGCATTTAAGAAATAAAGCCTTAACCTTCAGGGAAAAGGAAGTGGGGCCTTATTTTGCACACTTGCTTTATACATAATGAACAAGGCTGTTGTTTAGACTGTCATCTAGTTATTAAACTCATAAGAAAAAAACAAAATGTTGTCAGAATGAGCTGAGCTGACAATGATTACTCAATCAGTCTTACACATTTTAAGTTTGCTTGATCAGCAGATTGTCTCAGTGTGGCGAGGAAAAAAAAGAGAAGCTGAATGGGTTTCTTCATTGAGTAAATGTTAGATGCTAACCACTCAATAAGTCAATGAAGTAGGAATATGTGAGTAGTAACTCTGCATGTGCAAGACATGTAAGCAAAGCCGCCAGTCCAGCATTAGTTAATGTTCCTTTAAAAGGAGTTTAAGGTAGTGTTTGAGATCTATGATGGTGAATATAAAATGTATTTGATGTACAAAAGTTCTAATGAGAAGAAAAAAAAGAAGCTGTGCCTCATTTAATACTGAGTTTTCTGTGGAGATGTAAAACAGATGGTATGAGTGCACAATAAAGTGCTTGTAGAGTATAAGACGGTTTGTTGTGTGGGTGGTGGGAAAAACCCTCACTTCTGTTGTAGGTCATGCAGACTCTGTTCTGCTCTCTGCAGGCCCTCCAGGTCTTTCATCATCTTCTTCATGTGGTCCTTGGAGTAGCGGTTCTGGATGTAGGCAAACCAGCAGCCACCCATTCCAATGACTATTGACACAACCAACATGAAGTCCTTCAAGTGGTTATGTCTGTTCACTGGGGAAAACAGAAAAATAAAGAAGAAGGGGTGCATTTTAGAGAGGAAAACACTGCACACCATTTAATAAACCTAAAGAAGAAGAGGTGCATTTCAGCAAGGCACTTGTATGAGAAAGAGCAAGCTTCACATGGATGTGGTTTGAAGCTCATATAGTCATACAGCAAGTGTTGTGGAGTGACACAAATAGAAGAGTCAGCAGCACAAGTTCAGGTTGCGGTGAGAAGGGGCTACTGCAAAAGACCACGATAAAGACAGCTTAACACAACCTATTTCAGTCTGGTAACTGGTGCTAAAAAAACAACATGCACAGAAAACCTAAATAATTGCAACAATAACATCTTGCGACACAAGTAGCTATGAGTCAAATCCAAACTCCCATTCCTCTGATCAGCTAGGAATTATGGGTGAGTATATTATCACTGAAAGGGATTTGTGACTATCAACAGTCACAGCAGCTAGAAAACAACGATCTCATTTCTAAGATTAGATTAGATTCAGATCATCTTTCAAGCAAGATGGACTTTTACAAAGGCCTTCTTAAAATTCAACCCAGAATCAAAAGCTTGATTCTGGGTTGACTTTGTCATTTGGTGTGTCAGAGAAGCACTGTAACACAGCCAGTGACACACAGTTACTGTGTTCTTGCACAACCTGCAAAGGGGTTTTGTCAGGAAAAGAGATGTGAAAAAACACTTTCTGACATTGACACAAAAAGATTGACACAAAAAGATAAAGACAAAAAAAAATAAGGATAAAGATAATATTAGGAGAAAAAAAAATCAACATTATGCAAACTTGTTTCTCTTTAGATAAGATCAGGAAGGCATGCCACATAAAACTTAGTTCCTTTTAAAATGTTCTTGTACCACTGGCTGCTACTGACAAAAAGCAAAGTCAAACCACAAAATTAATTAAAATTTCATCCCATTTCACATGAACACTCTATAAGGTAAAAACATCAACAAGTATCAAGCTTGTGTTAAATGACCATCCAGGAGAGCTGTGTATATTCCTCTAGACTTGCTTATAAAGTCCAGAACAAACACAAGTTCATCAGATTCAAGAGACTTGGACTGTCTGTGCCTGCTGTCGTGTCATAACAAAGCAAAGCTGCTGGAATCAGCAGAACAAACTGACAGACAGAAAATCTACAGAAGAACTAAAGACCATAGCTCCTGTCTCTTAATACCACTGGATATCTAAGAAAAACACAATAATTACACTTCAGCAACAATGATAGATCATTATATCTTAACCAACAAGAGTGCAACTCCCCAAAATGAGGTCACGATATTTAACTGAGACGCATTCCTGATTAATTTGTCTCATGTCTGCATTGTGATTGAGCAAAGATGCTAAACAGAAACATTGTGCGTGAAACTCCCCCAAAGCCAAATGGTTACTGCGGATGCCACAAAACTGCAAAATCCCTGGTTTGATTGCGGCCAGGGATCTTTCTAGCATGTCTAGATGTTGCTAGCTTGTCCATTTACTGCAATTACAACATCTGTCCTACACAGGAAAAACAGTTTGTCTTCTGTCATTGCCCAAGTCTAGTCTATGTAAATTGCTACATACATAATCACTACCCTCACTGCTTTGAAGAAATACCATCAAGAGTATTTAATTAACCACAAGACTGGAAATGTCTGGACCCTGATGCGTTTGTTCTATTAAGCTTGTGTTAATTATTTAACAAATGTTCACAGGATTAGGGTCGCCCCATTGTGAGATGTGTCTTAAAATGCTGCTGCTGCTATACACAGTCAGCGGGACCCCCTTGGCTTTGAGAGACTGTCAAAGCCAGACAGCCCCTTGCCAATGTCTTCCTTTGACTCTAACAAAAAAACATGCACAATGACACATGCCAGGCACAGATCACTACACACCCCTCCCCCGCGCAGTTTCTTTTCTGTGCAAATGCCTGCTCTCTATGAAGGTTCATTTAATTTTCTCTACATGCTTCACTAATGATACATATGTCTGCTTTCATCAGCACTCCACCTTTTTTTAATGCATCTTAGCTGTGCTCCAGTAAAAAGAGGACTCAATTTTCAGGCTAGAGAAGGCTCTGAGCACCATTAATATTTTGTGTAGCTTAATATATTTCACGAAACCTAGCCCATAATTTTCTTGACTGTCTATGCCTGGTAATACAAAATGCCTAAACACAAAGCTTTAAACAATAAACATGCCATTTATTTAAAAGAGCACTTTGGCAGTCAATCTGGGAACATGTTTTTCCCAATGTTAACATTCTAGTACTGCCAAGAAGCATAAGACACACCCCATCCATTGTGACGCTACAAAACCCAAAAGGTAAAAAAAACAAAAAACAAAAATGCAGAAAAACCAGAAGGATTACAATCTGTAGCCACAGATTTGGAGCAGTGATACTGGAGAGGGAGAGGGCGAGGATGAGTAGTGTTTATCTGCCTCAATACGCAGAGAGGTGTGTCTGGAATACAGAGCAGCATCGTCTCACCTCAGCTTAGCTCATGTCCTCAAACCCTGAAACTGGTACAGGTAGCAACAGGATTTTCTCTAGATATCAAACGTTGGCTGACTAAGGCTCTCAAGAACGAATCTGTTCATATGAGTGCTTCTTGATTTAAGAAAATTTGTGGCATTCTAGGGTTGTAGCGGTACACAAAATCTACAGTCCGTACCTCAGTTTTAGGGTCATGGTTCAGTTAGTTGAGCTGCAGTACTGAAACACTTTAGTTGTGCTGCAGTTGAAAAGGAAAACAACCTTTCTGTTTCTTGCAAGAAGTCAGGAGACCTGCTACAAGCTGTTTTATGCAGATTTATGTTTTAACTGTATATAAAGTAGTTGAAACTAGCTCCACCTCCAGTAGCTACAACTGCTGCTTATCATGCTGCTTACATACTGATCCTTCAGTATTAATAATCTAATGATGTCATATATATATGGAAAAATTTAAAGTCATATTAAAAGTCTATGTAACTGAGAACTGTAACTGCCTCATTTAAGCTGGATTTAGTCTCTTCCTTGTGTGTTTGATGTATGTGCTCCCTATCTGTTGTGTTTTATTTCTACTTAAACTGTAAATGGTGTGCTGTACTGGCCAAGTCTACCTCGGAAAAGACATTTCAATCTCAAGGGACTTCCTGATTAAACAAAAAAAATCATCAGTCAGAGGGACCAAACCACAACTTTTACTTTCATACTTTTAAACTCCATTTTTCTCTCTCAGCACTGGTTCTTATGTGACCACGTCAGAAACCAAATGTTTTTATAGTTGTTCTGAACGGCTTCACTCAAAGATGTCCTTTCAATACAGAGATAATTGGCCATATTTTAATAATAGTGTTGCACTTGGTCAGTGTTATTTGTCTCTCGATTGTCAATCTGAATGTAGTGATACTACAGGGTAAAGCGACAGATATACTCCCGAGCACACGCATACACTGGCAGCTGTGGACACCACTGATGCGTAGTAGTTCTGCTTATACTACTATCTGGAGTCCGCTTGGAGGACGCGTTCTACAAAAGCGCAGTAGATCGCTGTCTACAAGAAGGCAGTGTAGTGGCTGTGGACAGTCTGTGCAGTCACAACAAACTGGAGGTACATGGATGTCTGCCTTTCTTCAAACAGGAGGAACAACTGTTTGAATTAAAATTATAATGTCTTAATCAGAATGAATTTTGGGTTTAGATATGAAATTAACAAAAATTAAATATATAACTAATACAAACTTAAGCAAAATTTTTATTCTGTTCACCATATCATCATCATCATCATCATCATCATCATCATCGCAGCCAATTTACAGAGAGGGTTTTTAGATTTTAACTTCTACATTTCAGTAGTTGCTAGGAAACTTCTCTCATTCTGACAGCTGCCTCGGTGTCTCTCTGCAGGTCTCTGTCCAGTATCATCTTGTGTTGCAGCTGACAGTGTAACATCGCTTACTGTAGGATAGAATATCTTCTCTAATATCTCTATGACTGTCACATGACCGCCTCTCATATGAGTCATGGAGCGTTTTGCTTTAGAAAGACATTTTTTTTGCATCTAACTTCATGTCGAAACATTCTCTCTTTAATTCTGTCAAAGTACAGTGCTGCTCTGATAACACGTCGTTGGCAGCTGGATTCATATTTTTTAATTATTTCAGGTTCCCCACTAATGACACTCCTAAATTTATGTTTTTGTTGGCTGATTTCTGAAAGCAGGACTTAAAGCTCTGTGACGTGATGAATAAAACTCACACAACTGGAGCGGAACATGGAGCCTTCTGGCATTATGCTAATGATGAGATCTCACAAACGGGCAACTCCTTATGAACGGGTGGCATTCATCAAGCTGAAATGAGCGATTTACGACAAGTTCAGGCAGTTAAGAGAGTTTGGTGAATCGGACTTGGAACGCTTGTACAAGCAAACCTCACAGACAAAAGTACGTATGTTTTAGGATAGGAATACAAAAATGTTCTTGCAGGCATTAATAAAAAAGGAACATCACATACTCAGGGGCGCTCCAAACAGCACAGTGTCCAAAGATTTGAGCTGCAACTTTTGCACATGGCTGCGATCCAAAATCTTCAGAATAGAGACTGTCAGAGTGGTGTTCTTTACAGCAAGCCTGAGAGAGAACAGAGACGCAGTCGTGAACAACGTAGAAAGTGCAAAGGGTGTAATTCATTTTCAGGTATGTGTAATGCAACTCCGTAACAAATCTTATTAATCCAAACAAATCAGACTTAAAGCATTATTGTTATTAGATCCACTTATTGTGCTATTTTCACAGATGTACAAAATGGCTTCCTTTCATAGATTTAAAAGTGGGAAATACAACTGACAATGAGTAGAATAGGAAATCTTCAAAACATCTTTCAAAGGGAGTAATATATAAGTCTTTTTAATTGCTTCCACTAAAGAAACTGCATCACTTCCATTGAAAAACTCCATGTTTCTTCATGAGTACAAAAAGTTTTAAAGAGAAAATCATAGTCTAGCTAAAAGTCACACTTTTTCGCAGCTCGAGCAAAGTTCACGTTCAGTGCAAGTCGTAATTTCCCCTACCTTGGCATGACACTTCCATTAAAATTCATCTTGCGAAATGCATCCACATACTGTGGCAGTTCCACATAGGTGATGAGCCATTCCACCACCTCATCCACTGTCCAATTGTACACTGAGGAGGGGGGAAAAAAAAGAAGACACACAGTTAGACGTCTGTTTCATCTTTTTTGTCTGATATCTATCTAAAATACTGTACTCATAGGGCTGTAAACACATAGTATGTCTCCATCACATAGATATCCCAATGTATTGGTAATGTTTTTATTGTTTTGGCTATGACTATGAGGCTTAAGTGCTGACTTTCATTTTTAAGGATGTTCACATTCATATTAGGGGACAAAGTACTTGTAGCCCTGTAGTCTTTTATACAAAGTTCCCCAATTTTAGAACGATGCAGCAGGACAATTTCACTAAACTTACAGAAAAAGCCACAGAAACCAGCAATAACTGAACATGATCCTGCAGTCATAGACTGCAAACAAAATCTGCAACCAAATATGAAATATGATGACTGTGGTAAATATTGTTTTAAAAATGCATGATTGTTCTTTAAAATTGGGGGTCGATGTATAAAAAAGGCTTAACTCCTTACACTGTCCATTTGATGTGGATGCAAACATCTTTACGCTAAAGCTGACAATCAGCACCAACCCAATGTGCTGAAATGCAGAGGCAAAACAACACTGTCATAATACTTGACTGCACTGCACATTCAGCTTGACACATGAGACATATTATATCACCATGTGCATCTGTATCCTAAATGAGCTATGGAGGTATCCTATGGCATAACATACACATGCACAGTAATAACTGGGGAAGGGAAATCCACTCCCCAGTTATCTATCTTAATGTGGTGCTCTAAGGAACACAGTTTCCTGGCTCAAAACCTCCAGAGCCTTGTCAAGGAACTGCAATGCAGGGTAACTCAGTACAATGAGTAGAAAAGGGGAAAAGGCAGGCAGAGGGAAGGGTGTGAGAAGACATAAGTGCCAAACACAGCACAGCACATTCATAGTGCTCTCAGAGTACACGATAGTCCAGCCAAACAGATAGGCAGAAGGAGGTGAAAGGGTGTGTGTGAATTTTGTGCTGACAGATTCAATTATATCTGCTTGACATGACCTTTGATAAACTGCCTTGCCCCTTTGTTGGTGGAGTGAGAGGGTCAAGAAGGGATACTGTGTGAACCACTCTTTGAGTCACACAGAAAAACATGAACTCTAATTTATTGGCTATCTGAAACACTGCTGGCCTCTGGGACTAGCAATCAAAGTCACAAGAAGTGTTTCATAAAAAAATAATAATTATCAGTCTGATATCACACAGTCAGAGTTGGCAGAGTGTATCAATGCACAGTGTGCAAAATAAGATTCACAGTCTACAACTCAGACTCAAATACAAAGAAGAGCTCAAAGAAAGGCCCCATTGTAAAGCCAGCACTGGCCTTCAGGGGAAGAAAGAGGCTTCAAAGCAGTACCTTCAGAGCCTTTCCATGCGTTCCATAAGTCCTCCACACTGATGAACTGGTCATCCCCGTGGAAGCTGTTATGCTTGGCCTTGGGGTCATGGTAGTTTAGATCTTCTCTCAGGAACTGCAGGATGACAAGGATGTTTGAATGGTTACAAGGAACTTAGTTAACTTACAGAAAGCAGTTGTGACACTTGGAGGAAATGCAGGCACATGCCTCAAACATACTGTATTTAGCACTTTGGTTAGCTTTCTTTGACCAGTGCTGTTAAGTATTATTTGAATGTACAATTCAGGGAAATGTTTTTGCTTTTCCTTTCACCTTAATTTGGTGAATTACATATTATCAGATCCTAGCAAATGCCCACACATTAAACAACACAGAAACCGTGTCTGAGTAGGGTCTGGTTGAATTAAATGTATGAAATGTGGGAGGACAAAGACTACATTTTCAGTGGTGCTGGACATTTGCTGTTAATGGGTTTGAATTTATTGTGAACACCGTAAACTGTGACCTTTTTCACTACTGTGGTTTTTATGACACCAATAAAAGAAGAAAATGAAATTCTTGTGGCTTATGAATGCATTTCCTTCCCTCACTGTGAAACGAACATGAAACACTATAAATATCTCTACCATACATGACCTGAAAAATTAGCAAGATTTTCCACCAACTATTTAATGGCCTGGAACAGCACAGAACTTCCTCCTCACCCCTGTTAATAATTATTCTACATTACAGCATGTGCACTGATCACTTACAGCTAAAAGCCAGACATTATCAAAATCCAACAGAGCTTACACTATGAAACACAATAGGTTGGCATAATGCACTGCATAGATTTTTGATTAGGCCTTGTAGATTTCTAAAGAAAGGTGTCTAGAATCTGGACTCCATATTTGGTTCTGATACATTGCAAAAATCCAATCTTTAAGAATCACCAACCAATTACAAAGGCAGCACATTAGACTTCTTTAAAATCACTGAAACTTTGAGTTTCAGTCACTTGCTAATAACTGTGTGCCATCACAAGCGACTGATTCCTCTGATTCACCACAGACAAGTGCAGTGCAGTTGTTGCTTCCTGGAACAGCCACATCTGGGTTGTGTGGGCAAATCAACATGACTGATTAACACTAAAGCTCATAGTGCAATAGTCACCTGCACCACAAAAAAACAGGATGTCAATAACCTATATAAAGATGCCAAAGGTTGAGAGTAATTTTAGCCAATGATTGTGAATTTAAAATGCTGAAATAACTGTGGTTTAAGGAATATTTCATGAGCTATAGCCAATTAATTAATTGACTGTCATGATGATTATTTCTGAAAGTAATAGAGTATGTTAAATGTATCTCTAATGTAAATTGGTTGTAGCTACGTACAGGTTGAACATGAACGACTCAGGAGATTATTCTACCTTTTCACCCAACAAAACATCATCTGATTCTTGGTGGATTTTAGGTTTTGTAAGGACTTGGAAAAAATAGCCATAGCATGGGATGTTGAGGTTTACACTAAGGGAGATTTTGACATTTTAGCTGCCAAATATATGAAATTTCTTAAAATATGTGTAACAGACTTTTTGGTTTTTAAGTTAAGAAATGAGAACCCAGTATATTGTATGGCACTATGTACCAAAATGCATGGCTCTTTCCATTATTTCCCCCACTAGAGTGTTAATTGTCAAATATCCACCGATGGAACCACCTAACTAGTTGCCCACCACATTGTAGGCTAGCTCAGTCACCAGGTTACCACTTTTTTTTTTTTTTTTAAAAAACAAACCCTACACATCTTGCACACCCACAAAAGCCAACTCATGCAACACGGGTGGAAGACAATAATAAGTCATCATGCTTTTCTTTCTTGATAGATTCATGTGGGAGGATTTCACTACAGGGTAGAGAGATGGTCTGCACTGCAGGTGAAATATCACGCTCCTGAAAATATATTCAGTAGAAAATTAGCAGGACCTGTATAATGTAGCAAAGGCTCAAAGCTTATTTTCAAAAGCCAGATACACACTTTGATCTTGGTTGTAAAAAAAAAAAAGAAAAAAAAAAATCAAATCAACAATCCTCTTTCTTTAATCATTGTAATACAATAGGAACCTGGACTATAGTCTTGAAGTGCTTAATCGTTTTGAGCTTTCTGTTTCTCGGCTCAAAGCCACTACTACTCGCTGTACTACACTTGATTCTATGCCTTAGGGGTATTTGCATGCCAAGTGCCTCTTCTAAAATCAGAGACGGCTTCAGTGATGATGATGCCTGCTTTAGTCTGGCCTGAATCACATGACACAGACTGAACCAAACCGTCATGAGGCTCCAGACCATGTAGTTTAGACTAGAGATCTGGATGTAAGCTAAATGGACTACAGACAATGTCTTTAAGGCCCCAGTGATGTCTGAGAAGCAACAGGCCTGGCTTCTGATGGGCATTGTACAGTTGTAAATGCACATAATCTGTAACTTTAAGCTGTTTATATTGACTTCACTGTATTTAAAAAAAAAAAATACTCATGTTTTCAAAAATGCAAACCACATAGTCTGTTTCAAGGTGCATTAATACCCTTTGTTACACTGTGTTTGTACAAATGTGGGACATCAATGTCTGTGTCAGGCTGGTTACAACCACTTTATGTTAATTAGGTTAATTATTTAACAAAAACTTGAGGAAAAGAGCACTGGAGCACTAACAAGGAAAATCCTCTGGGTACTCAGAGTAGGTTAATGACATTACAGGGCCATGATTAACTGACTGTCTTGACGGCAAATCCGATGCCGAGTCAGATGACAGAGGATTACAATAATGATACCTGTAAGCCCCTTCGGAATGACTTAGCACCAGCTTTGTGACTGTACAAACCAGAATATTGCCTTTAATAGAGCATCAGCTCCTGCTCATGATGACTTTTTAGGGTGGTACTTACGCCGTCTGTCTCTACCACGTCTACATTGCCGTTTGCGTCATCATCCATCTGTTTGTGGATACTGCGGATCGCTTCGAAGCTGAGAGCGGCATTGTCATCCTTGCATAGTGGCTCATCAATGCGACAAAAATCTGGAGAAACAGAGTCATATCAAGACAGTGTTAGGAGGAAACTCATGGATCAGCACAGAATTGTCAGTATTAGTCAACTATCCTGGTTTTATTTCACAGGTGTCTTCAAACTACTACTGCTACTACTACTATGATTAGACGATTAATTTAGTCTACTCTTTCGCAATGAGCAAAGAACCATATACCAAGTTGGAAATTAGTGCCTATTGTGCAATTACACACACACACACACACACACACACACACAGAATGTCTTAGCAATATACTTTGGCTTAGTTTTTTTTCATTATTTTTGAAAAGACCAAAAAACTTGAAATTCTCCATTGCTTTTAGCACCTTTTGTCAATTATTTCCGTACTGTGCTCTGTCACCCAGAGTCCCTTAACACCTAAAACAGTGATCAAACTTGAATGTGTCTTGAAAACAAGCAGTCTTGTACCCACAGCTAGAATGACTGCAGTTTGCAAGATAATCCAAGGAAATCCTTGCCATGGTTCCTCCTGTTGCTACACGATAAGACCAAAAAAAAAAAAAAAAGCTATAGGAAACTGAAATTTTTATTTTTAGATTTTTGCAATTCAGCACTAAACATGCATTTCAAGCAAAAGCATAGTCTCTTCGCAGCAATGTCTGGAATAATCAATAACTATGTTATTCAAAATAAAATAGAAACAGCCAGTCATTTAAATAATCTGATCAAGATACTCAAATACTTTCAGCTCAATGCTACAATAAATCTCTTAACTTCAACTAATCCTATGATGGCTAAAGGTTTGTGACTTTTAACCTTTTGTGCTTTTAGCAGAATAGTCAGAATGTAAAGTCCCATGTTGGATTGCCCTCACTAAACCTCTCTCTTGCTACGATAACTTAACTGCAAAATTCCTTGGCTGCAGACAAAGCCTTGTTTACATAAGGCCTTTCACTAAATGTGGGGATGTTACAAAGAAGCAAGATACCATGGCTGTCAGGACTACTGTGTAGACCAAAAATAGGCCTCGTCCCAAGGCAAATAAGTTTTTAAATAATTATGACCTTTTAATTTATACTTATCATTGAATAGGATTTTACAATTCAGTTTCTTTTCAGATGACTTGGGTTTGTTAGTTTTAATATGCTTTATTTGTTTAAATGTGCACGTTTCAACTGTGCTTTTAGGATTACGTCAGCCAGGTATCAGTAATGTGTAAGGCTTTGTGTGTGTAAGGCTCAACAATTCATTGTAGATAATCAGAAATGTCTATTTTTTTGATAAATAATCATATAATTTGGCAATCTGTAAGTCATCTAGTGAGCCCTGTCTGCCCTGTGTTCCCTTTCCTTCCTGAGGGATTAGAAATCCTCTGCCATAGATCAAAGATAAAGCTGCCACGCCCACTAAGAGGAAACCTTGTTTGGCATGTGCTGCAGACACTCAGGAGCTGTGTGAAAGGGCATGACAAGTTACCTGTAGCAACACTAAGTTTGAAGTGTGTATTTTAATACAAGGTACCATGGTCGAGTACCCCTAAAATCTTAAGAATGTATTTTATTCAATTCATTATAAGTTTGTTAAATGCTTTGCAACTTCTAAGTTACATGAATGATTTCACTGTGATCATGACCACAAAAGGAGAAGGCAA
Organism: Thunnus thynnus; assembly: GCF_963924715.1. Classification (NCBI taxonomy): domain Eukaryota; kingdom Metazoa; phylum Chordata; class Actinopteri; order Scombriformes; family Scombridae; genus Thunnus; species Thunnus thynnus. The sequence goes on from NC_089523.1 coordinate 25,340,787, forward strand.
GGTTTAAGGGGGAAGCTTCCCTTGCTCACCACTATCAAAACTTGGCTCCTGCATTTCCTCTACATCATCTCCCAAAGATAGAACATATCATTTGTAAAATATTTGGTAACATGGGTATAGACATTAAACTGACTCTGTGTATTCTAAGGCTCTAAGGCTCAGTCTGCTGCTTGATACCGACATCAGAAATGTCAAATCTTTCTCCAACATAAATTGTCATATACAAATACATCATTAAATAAAAAGTTGGATATAAATTGTCTCAACACAGCACTACAGAATTATTAGATAAAATACTTGGTACTAGTTAATTCTGGTTTGAAATGGCTGTCGTTTTGGATTGGTTTTTTTTGGTTTAACACTTGGCCGATTCCCAAACAGACATTGCCTTTCATGTTGCCTACATCATCCTCACAACAATAGTATGTAGGCAAAAATCAAACTCCCCTTCATAAATGCCCAAACTCAGGTCCATGTTATACTGGTACTACTCCACTTGATAATGCTTCACCATTAATTACTCCCACCAACACAATAGTGTATAGTCAGTTCCAGGTATTAGGTTTGCAATGTGCCAGAATTAACATCTTATTGCCCAATAGCACTGATCAACTCATCAAACTGATCTATGCTTTCTTTATTCCCAGAACCACATGTTATGACAGAGTGGCTTAGTGGCTAGAGAGACAAAGCAGAAAGCAAAACATGTCACAGATTGATCCCTACAACTATGTCTATTTTGTGTATGTCTTTTGTGTTTTTTTACTATTGTTCTACACATGAAACCACTGACGCAGAACTAGCAAGGCACAACAGGAACTTCCGTGTGGTTAAAAGTTAATTTTTGAGCCACAGTAGGCAAGGATTTTAGCCTCAGAGAACTTGTACAACAACATACCAATAAGGCAATTACTCTTTCACACACTTACTCATTCACACTCACGATGTTAAACAAAGAATGACAGTTACCCGAGTGAAACTCTACCACCTGAAACACTCTCATACACCAAACCTGGCCCTGTTTCTCATTTGGCTTGCAAACCACTGGAGACACAAGATAAAGATATTTACATACCAGTCAGCCTGCCTTTTTTAAGAGCTCAAGTTACGCAAGTCATTCTCTGTGCCTGCATGCAGATGGAGAACACACTCCATAACTTCCCCACTTCATAACTGCAACAGTTACTATGATCTATCATCAGTCAAAATACCTGTCATGCTTTGGGGATAGAAAGAAAAAAAAAAAAATACTGTCAAGAATAAATTCTTTCCCACACTTAGGCCTCTTGGGACTCTTAAGACATGTGACACACATTAGTAAAACTGTGCCTGTAGCACAAGTGTGCAACTTTCCACATTTAATCACACTTCAGAAATACTAATAAAATATCACTACCACAGAATAAACCACATTAATAATGTCAAGTTCAGCATTTCAGAATGTAAATCTGAGATTTAACAGTTATGCCTTTTGTTAACAAATACAAATTCATAAACTAGTAAACTTCTATAATCTCAGTCAAGGTGTGTCATAACTGGCTCATACGTTTCCTGTGTAGATTCAAGTTTTATAGTTCATGATGGTTTGGTTGCTCAACTATCGCTTGACAGAGTCAACCGCTGTCATCATTCGTGTAAAATCACTCCATGGATTGTAGCAAGAGATTATGACAGTGACAGAGGACCTCACATCATAAATAAATTTCATTTACACCAATAATTTGTTAAACTCACTCGTAGTATACAGGCTATAGAGAGAAAATTTTCATGTTGACCACTTTCAATTAAAAAAAGGGAGAAAATCTGTTGTGTAATGTAGTAAAGACACATGAATAATTCCCTGTAGTACTGCGCATTCAATGATCTAATGATTGCATAAACTTGCACGAGACCAACTTTTTGATCCCAATTTACACAATTAAAAGTATAATGAAGAAAAACAATGTATGATGTAATACTGTACAACCAAATATTTACAATGTATTAATTAATTGATTGATTATTTTCATTCATTGAACAAGTGATTATTTTCTTGATTAATCGATTAGTTAATTAGAATGACTCCAAACGATTAATCTATTATGAAAGTAAATGTCCATTAATTTAATAGTTACTGATCAACTAATCGATTAATCGTCATTGTTGCAAATCTACATTAATTAACGATTTATTATAAACTCTCTGAATTAGAAACTACTTAAAGCCCTGCTCACCAACTATTAGATCAATTACCTCCTGTTTGAGTAGGTGGCTTAATATTAGCGAGGCTTAATAGAGAATGCCTGCTAGACTATTCTCAGCATCACTACATTTAGTGCCCGCACAATCACAAAGATTTGACATGTATAGTAATACTCCAGCTGTCAATCTATAGTTTGTATCAGGATAGCTTGATAGATTGCTACAAATAAACCCACTACAAATCAAAGGATAGGTTCACAGTTTTTCAAGTGTGTCTGAGAACAACAGCCAGGTACCCATATTAACACTGAAAGATGTTTTCCTTGCTGTAATCATTCCTCCTGTTCATACTGGCTATTAAAAAGATCCCCTGCTAAAAAGGCATTTAACCGTTTATCTGAGGCTTATATGAGACTTCAGCATGTCTGAGTTAGTCATATCAAATGGATATCTGCTACATTTACAGTCTTTTTAGCATCCAATTCCCTCTTTATGTTTCCCTGTTGAGCTGCGGTAGAAGTGCAGTAACAAAAAGAAGGACTTTGGCACTAAAAAGGCTGTAATGTTGAAAGATATCTACTTGATTTGACTAATGTGGACAGAGGGGATCTTCTAATGGTCAGTATGAACAATAGGAATGATTATGGCAAGAAAAACCTATTTCAGTGTTCATTTGGGGCACCTGATTGTTGTTTTAAGACAGACTTGAAAAATTGTGAACCTGTCTTTTAGTGCCACGATCACTCACCTGACACCCCATTTTCAACAGTCTGACTGTCTGGTGTTGGTGAACTTGTTTTGTCAGTCCAACTTTCGCCGATGAGACACAGGCAAAATATCCACAAGGTCACCAATTTGTTAAACTCCATGACTGGTGTATGCTGGAAAAAAAAGACAGAATAGAGCCATGGAAATTCTGATGATTCCAGCACAACTATTTGGCAGTGTTTCTAACTGGCTTAAATCAATTAAACATCGCTCATACTGAAAACAACGTAGATGTTTTGTCTCTTGGAAACATATGACATATTGACAAAAAGAGGTAACTCCATTAATTGGCTTCGTGCACACCAAGAAATACGGTTAGTTATATAAAGATCCCCTGCAGCAACATGCTAACTGTTAACGTTACTTCTCAAGTGAGATCTTCTTCCTGAATGAATCAACCGTCGCTAGCTTGCTAATACCTTGATGAGACTAAGGCAACATTTAGAGCGACATTTTGTCACTTTAGCGGTGTTTTGGAGGTGCTTGGCGGCATGTTTGCAAACACAAGTCACTTCTGGGAGGGATAAATAATAAGATTATGAAAAGTAACAGCTGCCTGGTTCGTCTGCGTCTGGTGGCTGGATGTCTGACAAACATCGGACAGCTAGCTTGAACATTTCAGCTAACTAGGAAATGAACGGAAATATTCAACAGAGATGGAATAACAATACGGAGCCCTCATAAAAAATACTCACATTAACCGTGTTTTTTCCAGTTATTTTATCTCGTGTCGAGTCACTATATTTTCTACAGTCGGACATTAGCCATCGTTGACGTTTAGCTAACTACAAGACACTGCGAGACCCACTATAGCTGCGTGGTAATGTTACTAACGTTAACTGACACACCGTGATGCTGAATAACAAACAAAATAAGTCACCTGTCATGTATCAGAGGCAGCAGATGTGTAGTTTCAGCTCTGAGTTAACATTGCAGCAGACGGAGTTGAAGCACAGCGGACTCCACCTCCTATAAATGGTCTCGGTCTTTCCCGTCGACCGAGAGAGACTGAACCGAAAAAGCCGCAGAATGTGCACGGACAATCGGAGGGCTTGTCTTCTTCTACACCCCCCTCCCTCCCCCGAGTCCCTGGTTGTTATCTGCAAGTGTCGTCCCCTAATGTCCGGAGTGTATACTGGATGTCACGACCAATGAATGAAAACAAATAGCTGAAGTACGCCATCTAGTGGATTTTACATTGACATGCAAGGTCTTGCAGGCATATTAAAGGAAACTTTCACCCATTTTCAACCTTATTTCTGCAGTATGTACTTAATATGAGCACATTGTAATATAATTTAATATAATTCTGCTGTAGGTATGAAGGCATTACTCCAGGTAAATTGTAATTAAAACTAGGAAATTTGTTAAAAGGTCTAATTGAAAAGTTTTATCTGATATAAAATAATTCAAATATCTTCAATGCAACTGTTTGTTCCAATGTTATGCTTTACATATGATTCTGCATACATTTGCCATATTGTATATATGTAATATCAGGAAACTATTCTTATTAATATCCTAATACTGATTTTAACCATGATGCTCAATCTTATCTTTCATACACTGAGATGCCTGCCTTAACTTTCATTAATTGACTAAAACACATCATTAACTCATTAAATACTAATATTAAAGAAAGAAAGAAGAAGAGAGATAATACTAAATACTGTTTTCTCAGTTTTGTTGTAAATTAGTATAATTTGAGGTTTTGCAGCCAAAGTTAGACTTCTTGCTAGTGCGTGACTGTCCATGGATCATTTGGATAAGACTGGGGGGGGGGGGTTATTTTTACTTACAGACCTAAAACTCAGTTAATTTTAAATTTAATTCCATTTTCCATGCCTAAGCTAGCATGGCATGCCAGTTTCTGGCATGCTAGAATACCTACTTTCGTGTGATACCTGGGATTTTATCCAGCAGCATTAACTTTGGGGTCATTGTTAGGTAAGCTGTGTGTAATCATAATATCTGCAGTAGATTAACAACAGTGCATTGAGGACACATGTAGTACAGAGAATTCAGATATCAAAAGAGTTACATAAATCTAGATATTTAATAATCACAGAATATTAAATGTGTAGATACTTTTGGAATATAAAAACATTTCATCAAAGCATAACTAATGGCAAAACCTGTTCTCACCAGTGGTCTCATTCTAAATGATAAGAGGAGAATAGCTCTTGGTCATTTTTGAAGAATTTGAATGGTTTAAAACATGAAAACATAATATCAGAAACATTAAAATTGTTATATGTGTGAGAAAGACTAAGAAAATTAGGAATGATCTAAACAGAGCCCAGATAGAAATTCAGAACAACACCTACAGTAGACTTTCGTATAATAACATTGTGCTTTTAGTCATTCATTGGACACTAAATCATTTATATACATTGTTCCCCTTTTTGTATTTAAAAAGGAAAGCCAAACATAGTTGAGAAACTGTCACTTTACTTTGGTACACAAACAGTATGACCACAAATTTGTTGTGCATTGTACAAAACTTGAAATTTCACATTAAAGAACATTCTGTAAATAGGTCAAGGCGTCCATGAATAAGAAACTAAGGCAAATAAAATGCACTTGCAGCTAATTAAGTAGAACATACTGTAGCACATATGCATATCTTTTCTTGTTCCATGTCTGTCTCTATCCTCTGAGGACTTGAGACCTGTCATCATGAAAACATGTGGAAAAGGCCTTCATCCTATTTGTCCTCTTGAACAGGAGCAAGGCTGTTATCACCAGGTGGTGTGGTTGTGCACACAGCACTTAGCACTTGAGTTTCTAGTCAGAAGACTTTGTCCTCAGAGAATGAAATCACCATGACCTCCCGGCTCTTAAAGTCCCATACTGCTGTGAGATGGAAGGCCATATTGGAGAAGACCACTAGATACTCAAACAGGGCAAACAATGTATAACCTGTGAGAAGAAGAAACAATTGTATATGATTTTTAACCTACAATTTTACAATATTGCAAATATTAAAAAACTTTTGCAAAGGGTTGATTCATATGTGTTTACTATTCATATGACAAGTATGTTTTTGACTATTTTCCTTTTAGCACTGTCAACAACCCTTACTGAATAAATCAAAATGATCAAACTGATGTAATACTTACTCCCTGATTCACAGTACATATTGTGTTTCCAATAAAAGAATCCAGCAAAAGCACAGAAGGAGACGTTGAGAAGTAAGAAACGTACTTTCCAATGGTGAGATTTAGCATCCTAGATAAAAAACAAACAAAACTGTAATACTGAATTGGACTGAAATACTGCAAATGACATGAGAGATTTCAGTGATTTGGCTTTCCTTACCTCAGGACTTAATGAATACCTCTTAATAGCTTTCCATAAACGGCAGGTTATTAGCATGTAGATAATGGAGCTGACAATGAACAAGACAAAGCCCTCCTTATGGACAACTGAGTGGAAAAATATACAAAGAGAGAGAGAGGGGGGTGAAGTTGTAATTGTAATATTTCATTTAAACTTTCAATCTATGCATCAACCTGCCTTTATCAATAAACAAATTCTGCATTGTACTCCAGACACAACTGACGACATAATATTTTGCTATTCCTTTTATTATTTCTAGTTTAATGTTGCCCAGAAAGGTTCTTTATATTGCTAAATAAAGCATGTTTTATTTGCAATTTTTTGTTAAACCATTAAAACTCATCTCACACGATCTCCCCTCTCTATTCAAAAGCATCAACAACAGACATTTCAAAGGCTACATTTAAAACCAAATAAAAATCTAAATTAACTGAGGAGATAGGTTGAAGCTTCACAGTGCACAGTGACTCACAATGAAAATGAAGGTTTGAATGAAAACATCTCCAATAAAAGTAATTGTTATTAAAGTGATCTCAAAATATGAATTACTCACAGTATGTTTCATTGGATGACACATATGTGAGGAGCAAGAGGCCAAGGTTCTCAGAAATAGAAAAGGCCAGGTTCAAGCAGCTGAGTGAACTCTCAAGGGACCTCGAGGCAAAACGAGTCTTGTAAAATTTAAAGTAGGTAACTGCCACCAGGAACCTCGGTGCTGAGTGCAGGCCAATGCAGAACCGCCATATGTGGCACTCAGGACTTAGACTTATTGAGGCACTGATAGATGGCAGGTAATTAGGAACCTAGAAAGACACAGTAATGCTTGTCAGAAAGCTCAAAACAAACACTGAGATAAGCCAAACATGGTTGGTTCAATTTGTTAAATATTGACATTACCTGACAATGTGTACCAGTAGAGTCATCAAAATGAAAAACTGAGGATATGAAGACACAAGTTATCAGCCCAAGTAGCGGTAGGCACACAGTACCCAGAACAAAGGTGGTGAATGATAACCTGATGACCACGGGCCTCTCATGCCCCAAGATATTTGAGCTTTGTAGCATCTTCGACTGGGTCTGCCACAGTGAAAAAGGTCAGTTTTAAACATGTCTTGCAAAGATATTGTTGCACATACAGGGAAATGTAATGCATGTGGCATAACTAACTTTCTCCAAGTCAGGAAACAACAGGCAATATATGAGGAAAATATGAAAATCATTGATGATGTCAAGTAGTGAATGTTTATTCAATTCAACTCACTTTAGTGGACTTTGGTTAAGGTACAGTCCGTAAGAGCACAGTACCATCAAAAACGTTGCTAATACAAGTATCACATAGCCACAATATTAATATCCACCTTGAATTACTAACATTTGCATACATTTGCATAGGCTACCGAACATCTGAAGTCTGAAAAACGAAACCTACCTCCACTCTGTTTGTTGTTTACCAAATGCCACTACAAACTACACGCACATTGGCCCGTCAACAGCTACGCTATTACAGTAACATTCATTGTATCAGGCTGCACGATGGACGTGAATATTCCGGACACCAACAATAGGGTGCGATGCCTCAAAAAAGCTGGGGATCATCCATACATACATCTTAAACGCCAGCATCCACTGGATTTCAGTCGAATAATACCAGAAGATGATAACAGGCCTGTGCTGGATGCAGCATCCTCCATGTGCGACTGATAGCTGGAGGAAATGAACATAAATGAAGAACAGAACATGCACCCGGAAGAGAAAGTGAGCGGAGGAGAATATGCTACTGAGGTGGCGTTGTTTATTAAAATGATGCATAAATCACATGTTTGTTAATGTATAAAAATGTATCTCTCAATAATTTGCTTCAGTGTAACAAATGAAAGCGCAAATAAGGGACCGGTTTGCTTATTGCGATCCAGTCTCTTCAATCTGCGCACAAATAACACGACTTTACACGGTCATATTGCGTGCAGTGCTTACACCAAAGTACACATTTGCGTGCAGGTGATATGCCAATCCTTCCCATTAACTTCTGTGGAGAGCAGATGCTTCCCCAGTCTCACATCAAAACGTGTAAAGCGTTGGTCGGGGAGCTCTCCGTGGTGCTGAACCGGAGCAAACAAAGGATCCATTTTTATTTCGTTTTATTTTAATTCTATATCCACTTAAACGCACTGTGTATATCTGTGCCGTTTGTGATCCTGACGATCTGTGTACATCGATAGGGTTAACATGTGGTGAAAGATCTTCGTCTTTCTGCCCCGCCTCTTCTTTTCTTTCCCAGCGTTAACAGCGCACTTTCTGGCCTTGTACAGGACAAGTCATCCGCTGCTTTCGCTATCAGTCTGCTTTTCTTGTTTCTTTTTTATGTGTTTTTTTTGTTTTTTGTTTTTTCTAGTAAATGAAAATTGTTTGGCACAGAGCAGCTCAAATGGTCGTTGGGTCGAGATAACCTGTTTCAGCAAGATGAAACGATGGGGAATGCAAACTTTATTTCGGTTGCTTCTTTGTGCCAGTATTTTGCCAAGTAAGTTTCCATTCATTTCATTTTTAGTTTACTTCATCGGGTCTAAAATTGTGACTTGATAGAGGCTGTCTTAATGCCTGTAATTACTCGCTGTTTTACGTTTCATACGTAAAAACAAAAACAAAGAACAAACAAACTAACAAACAAACAAAACCACTTAAAAAAACACAAAAAAAACCTCAATTGAGAGAACGCGAGAAAATATCAAACACTGTTCCAGCACTGATGACGACTAGATGTTTCAAAATTTACATAAAATGTTGTCTATCGACTCAGATCCGCATCGATTGCATTTCATTTTACTAATGTCATTGTTTTAATATTTTATGGATGATCCATTTCTTCTCAGATTTTCATCCCTCTTCCACGCAAGCTGCCTCCCAGAATCCGCAAACTTGCTGCCAGTTGTTAAGGGATTTTGCTGGCATCATAATCCCGTAGACCTTCTTTGTATCCAGCTCAGAGGCTTTACTGAAACAGCAATTCAGGGTTAACATCTGGCTCTCACAAATCCATTGTTGACACTGGAAACTCGCTCCGTTTAGTGTTTTTAAATGATAGTGTTTTCATTTTCACAATTATTCATATATCCTCTCTCAGGTTGCCTGGTGATTTTGAGGTATGAATGTAGGATAGCATAATTAAAAAATATGAAAAATGGTATTTAAAGATGGCATATAGTAAGATCTATTGGTTAATAATTTCTATCATCACTGTTTTCACAGCACATGGATGTTTAATCTTCCTGCTTAGGCTCATTTTGATACTCATATGTTGTGTGTCCCTTGGATTAAGTGTTCAATGAACACATGCTACATTCCTCATACACAAGTTCAACAGAGAAGGTCTCCGCTGGAACATAATGGCAGATTTGCCTGATCTCTTCCTAGAGCTTTATGGAAGGGCAATCTAGCCTGACATCCCCTTTTTACCCTTCCACCATCTGTCATGTGTTCACATTTTCTCTCATGTTCTTGCTTTCTTTGAACCTCAGCATCCACATCACTGGCTTTGCTTTGAATGTTCCTGCCTAGAAATGTTGTTATTTAAACTCATCAGCTTCCATTAATCCAAAATGATCACACCAGAATGCCCTGGCTAAAAATCCTAAGTAAAATGTAATGTGGCACAGTCAACTGAAGTACAACAGGTGTTTTGTGGTGATATTGTTGTAAAATTGTTTCTATCCCTGTTACAGCCTGTTGGTGTGCTCATGGCAAATATGCTCAGAAGCTCCTGAAGGATTTATTCACCAACTATACTAGTGCGCTGAGGCCCGTGGAGGACACAAACATCATACTGAATGTGACCCTGCAGGTTACACTGTCACAAATTATCGACATGGTAAAACACAAGTCACTACAGTATTGTATGTGTGAGAGTTAGCTGTGCAGATACCCACACATTAGCATTACCATATCGGTGATGCCATTTTGTTTTCTGATCATATTTCTGTTTTGGCACCTTACATTTAACATGCCTCTTTTCTTTGTCAGTTATTTTAAATTTTTTTTTAATGATTTTCAATCTTTTACAGGATGAAAGAAACCAAATTTTGACTGCTTATTTATGGATACGGCAAGTGTGGGTTGATGCACACCTCAGATGGAATAAAGATGATTACGATGGACTTGATACCATCCGCATACCTAGTAGTTATGTATGGAGACCTGATATAGTCCTATATAACAAGTAGGTCGGACTGGTATTGGGTTAACCATTATATCATTATCTTACTATAGCTCTAGTGGGTCAGTATAAAAGGCACAAGCTGAACATTCCTTGAAGCTATTATTCATGGGAGTGTCCAGGCCTTGGTCTGCTTTTTATGCACCAGTAAAGTAACCAATAATTATACAGATGACAACAAAGAAAGACTAACACATATTGAAATTTTAAAATCAAAAACAGTTGAACCACTTCGATGACAAATAGGAAGAGAAGGCAAGGAAAGCTGAGTAGGTATAGGGTCACAGCTGATGCCATGTAGACTAACAGCACAGTGACACACAAACACACACTTAAGCAATACTGGTAAGCTATAAAATGCAGACACAACACTGAGGAATGAGTGCAACTCCCCCAAAACGTGTTGACTCTTCCCTCAGTGGGTATACTTGTGCCCTTTTATCCTCATCAAGATTTTTTCTTTTGAATCATTCTCCAGCTTCTCCAGAAGATTCAACCTGCTTGTACAAAATCTTCCAAATCTGATTTGAACAATTTGTTACTCTAATCTCTTTTTCCAGACAAGTTTTCTTTGTCTTTCAGTGCTGATGATCATTTCACTGGGCCTATGGACACCAATGTGGTGATCCGACATGACGGCCAGATAATTTGGGATTCCCCAGCTATCACCAAGAGCTCTTGCAAAGTGGACGTGTCCTTCTTTCCTTTTGATGCTCAGCAATGCAGGTTCACCTACGGCTCCTGGACCTACAACGGAAACCAGCTGGATATCCAGAACGCCATGGATAGTGCTGACCTGGCTGACCTGGTGGAAAATGTTGAATGGGAGGTGCTGGGTATGCCAGCTAAGAGGAACATTATTCTGTATGGCTGCTGTGCTGACCCTTACCCTGATGTGACCTACACACTGAAACTGAAGAGAAGGGCTTCCTTCTATGTCTTCAACTTGCTGATACCATGTGTGATGATCTCATTCCTGGCTCCATTGGGCTTCTACCTGCCTGCTGACTCTGGAGAGAAGGTGTCTTTGGGTGTTACCGTAATGCTGGCGCTCACTGTCTTTCAGCTGTTGGTTGCAGAGATCATGCCACCCTCTGAGAATGTACCACTTATTGGTAAGTTCAACAAAACAGGGTCAGAACCAACATGTGGATGACTGTACGCTACGCCTCTGTATGATGATTTCCTTTTCTTGTTCTTCTTCCACAGGAAAATATTACATTGCAACCATGACCATGATCACAGCCTCCACTGCCCTGACCATCTTCATCATGAACATACACCACTGCGGCCCAGATGCCAAGCCTGTTCCCAAGTGGGCCAAGAAGGTCATTCTGCAGTACATGGCCAGAATGTGCTTTGTTTATGAAGTTGGGGAGAACTGCTTGTCACCACAGCCTGAGAAACAGGAACCTCCACTCGTGAAGAACACCAACTGTACCATGAATGGCCAGGCAGGACCAGGCAGAGAGGACTGTGTCTTCAAAATGGAGAGAGGACAGGAGACAGTGGGCTCCATGGCTGCAGAAGAGAGAGAGGACATGGACCAGATGATGAGTCCAATGGGCTCAATTGGGAAGAACCCTACCAACCACTACAGCAGTTGGAAGAATGGCATTTTCATGAGCATGGACTGTGTAGATTCAGGGGGTCCGAGGAGATGCAGGAAGGGAGGTGTGAGTGATGGAGAGAGAAAAGACAGAGAGGTTTCCTGCAACACTCAAAGCAATGAGAGTCCGCTGCTGCGTAACATTGAGTACATAGCCAACTGTTACAGAGATCAGAGGGCCACACAGAAGAGGACTGGGGAGTGGAAGAAGGTAGCCAAAGTTTTAGACCGCTTCTTCATGTGGATATTTTTCATAATGGTGTTTTTAATGAGCCTTCTGATCATGGGCAAAGCCATCTAAATGCAGGACTGTTTGAAGGAGTCTAAATGAGCTGGTGTAGATACAGTAGCATAAAGGAGATCAGAGGTTAGTTTATGTACTGAAATGTATCCATTTATTAAAAATAACCTTCTGACTGCACTTTTTCCAAATGTCTCAGGTTTTAAGAGTACATATACTATTTTTTAAATTGCTTTGTTACAATTCTGCATGGATGTTCTTCTTATTAGAGGAAAAACAGAGAAAGCAAAACCAGAAATTGTATGGTATGGTAAAGAGAAAAGCTCCAATCTGGAGGACACAACCCACCCCCCAGTTTTCCCCCAATTGTTGCTATCTAGTATCCCTAACTTTCTCTCCAATGCTATGTGAAAGTTATTAAGCTCAGCAAAGAAATGGCAAATCAATAAAATTTTCTACAGATGCAATTTTGACCACAAATCACTGGTTCTTAATTTACTTTAATCATACGGTTACTGTTTTTCTATTTTGCACAACTTCTGATTTATATTTGAAGTGATGAGTGTCAAATATATGTGATATCCATTGCCACTACCATTGTACAATTTTTAACGCACATTTGTGCACAGCACTGAAACCAATTATTGACACAAAAGGACAGTAGTAACATACAAAAGTTAAATTTTGTCCTGATGATGCCCTGTGAACGATACCTCTTAATGGGGTCAGACTGATCATTGAGAGGGTTCCAAGTATTTCAGAAAGTTGGAAATTTTATATATTTTATTAAATTTAACCAATGCCATTCATGCTAGAATGACAACGAGGAGTTCTCAGGCTCCCAATAACCCCTGGATTAGAATACAATGACAACCCAAGCCCAATTTTCTTGTATATGAATTTGTTGTGGCAAACTTGTATCCTTAACTTTCTGATGCTGTGTGAAAGTTATTAAGCTCAGCAAAGAAAAGTCTGTTGGCAGATATTTTTTTTACAGGAGGAAATTCAATTACCAATCACTTTTGTGTTCTAATCATATTTAATTACATAGTATATAATAATGCATTTTAATACATTCACAAAACTACTGTAGGAACACAGAAATTAAACACAAAAAGACTATACATTTTGTCCTAATAGTGCCCTGAGAGCAAACTCACTCACTGAGGTCTGACTGAACACTGAGGTTTCAAGATAATTCAGGAACTTGGGAATTTTTAATTTAAATATTTTACTTAATTCAACCAATGTCACTCATGATAGAATGAAAATAAGTAGTTGTCAGGGTCCCATGAATCCCTGGATCAGAATACAATGACAAAGCATGTATAATGGTCATATACTGTAACATGGATTTTTTTTTTTTTTAAATTGTTGGAAAATAGAAATACACACACAAACACACTATTATATATGTGAGGTAAAAATCACAATTTTGCTTGGGTGGAAAATGTATCTTTACTATCATGACAGAGAATTGCCTAACTTTACAGAGGAGGCAACATGTTAAGAAAAACATTCAGATAAGGGTCTGTACATACAAGCAGAGCAGAACATCTTAATGTAACTCACATGGATTATCTCTTAAATCCCCTGGATCACCACCATTTGCTTTGCTTTTGATGTGTATTATCCCTGGCCTTTATGTTGCAAAATGGGTTATAGTGGGGCGGCACAGCTCAACATATAACAGTTGTTTATTTTGTGATAAAAGCACCAAATTTAGCAGATGTGTTGATAGATATATTGGGAACAAAACTGGATAACCGTGGTTGGTCAAATTTTCCTTTTCCATTGGACCCATATGCAATAATAGACATAGTCTAAATCCTAGTAACCCTGAGAACCAAATAAAATACTCATTCACAATTCTATGGATTTTTACAAAGTAATTGGTCCTTTCATTATTATAACCATTCCATTGAATCTGTGCCTGTTCCGTCCCCAGGACATTACGTGCATAAATATGCATGAAAAGCATCTGTATATAACATTATATTATCAAGCAAAAAGTCCTGCACTTTGTCCTAATTGCAATTTGAAGATACATCATGTAACACCTACCTAGAACACTGAAAAAACAGGATTTTAGCCTGTCCCCACTCTCTAACACTACTTCTGCATGAAATATGATTAGAGTTCTTCAGAAATCTTATTTTTTTGTAATATTGTGCGACTCTATTTACAATTTAGATATAAAATACATTTATCATTGGAAATTCATAATATGTTAGTTAAAATACACATTTTAGTCATGTCCCCAGGTTTTCACTCAGTCCTGTCCCTCCTCTAAAAATATGGGACATTCCACAAGTCACATGATCAACAGGAAGTAGCATCATTTGAGTCTCCTGAAGGCCATGGGAAGACCAAAAGTAAGTTCTTTTCTTTTTTGTTTCTTTTTTGGTTCTTTCTTTTTGAAAGAACCAGCACTTGCACCAAGGTGGACCATGCAAGAAGGAAGGTCTTTCCTTGGAAAAACTCAGGACAGCAAATACTGCCTACCTGAGCTGCTCTAGTGGAGCTGTTGACCAGGGTGTTCACATCTGGGGGAAGACACTGCTACCAGACCCTGTGCTGCCATCAACTGACTGGGGGTGGGTGAAGACAGAAGCAATGTATGATTTTGGAAAATGGCTGCTATGGTCATCAGAATGCCGGTCTGCAATGGCCCAATATCCATATTTCTTCTAAATATATTAAGCTATATATGTGCCAAATTTGGCGCTTTTATCACAAAATGAACAATTGGTTAGCTATGGTGCCCCACTATTATAAGTCTTCAATCTGAAGGCAAACAGTTTGAATGCTTCATCAGCAGGACTGTGATTTGAATACACTGTTATTTCTATTACTGAAAATCTGCATTGTCAAGTTCAGATAAGTTCAGAATTAAACTTGGAATACACTCTCAGCAGTATTTCTGTGAATACTCAGTACATTTCTACTTATTCAGAAATATCTTTAGCCTAATCTTGTAAAATTCTTCTAGTTCTTCAAGTTTTTTATCTTATAGGTTTTCTAAATAACAGGTACATACATTCTGTTGAGGTCATGCATCTGAGTGTGGGAGTGGAGATAAGTAATGCTTCAATACAAACTGAAATGTTAGAACAAGCCTGATGTGTTTACAGCATCTTAAATCATTTTAGCCTAAACAAATGTTTTATTATTTTATTAGCTAAGAGACACTGCAGGATTATGTCCCGCACACATTCATAATGTGGCCAACAATCTTTATTTCCTTTTATCTTAAGTCACCATTTAGCATAAGGGAAGCAAAAAAAGTTAAAAGCTCACTGTGTAGGACACTTTAGGATGGATTCAATGTCATTCAATAAGTAAGTACAGTAGCCTAGCTGCTGTTAATTTAGGATATGTTGATGTAAAATGAGTAAAAGTGTAAAAGTAAAAAGTAAAAGTTGATGTATTCTGTGGAGTTTAAGGGCTTAAGAATGTGATGTATTGCTGTGTATTTGTGTGAGCTTATACAGTTGCACATTGCATGCACAATATTATATGCACAAGTTAAGTTTTTTGTATTGTATTATTGTACTGTAGTGAAACACAGTATTGACAGCCTCTTCAGAGTGTAGTCTTTGAGTTATAAGCTGTTAATAATGATTGCACAACATGAAACATCACCATAATCCCTTCAACTGAAAATTATTCTTATTGATAGGAACATTTCAGCAAAGGTCAATATAAATTAAGATTTCTGTAAACTTTCCAACAATAAAAGTTATTCATAACACAGAACAGAGCACAAAACAAGGCCCTTGATGCTATTCTAGCATTAAGACACAAGAGGTTGGTAGAGAGCTTGTTGTGGGTGTCAGCACACAGGAAACTACTATCAACACTCATGGATTTATCTACAACACCATGACATTTGGTAACATAAGATTTTGGGTTTCCTATCCTGTTCATAACACAGAGAGAAAGTTTTTAAAATGTTGAAACAAATGTGATTGTGAGCCAAACTTTGGTCTTACTGTGTAAGTCACATCATCTGCAAGAGAACAGCTGCTTTAATGATCTACAGGAGTTGCAGACCTTCCTGTCTTCACAGAGGCAACTGAAAATATAAATTCCTTGCTGGTACCATGTAACGCTTTAAAAACATAACCATCTGTTTATAACAACATCTTTGTGTTCCTGATATAGACAGGTTTTAGTACAGGTGAAAACAATTATCCGTGTGTATGTCTATGTTCAAGCTGTATACTAACAACAGAAGACAGGAGGTGTTAGGCTGGTGTCACTTCTCTATGAAGTATCTGGATAATTTTAGCTCGTAATGACCTTGTTTGCATTCCATAAATGACTGGATTCAAATTAGCAGGAACAACATGAAACAAAATGTATGCAATCTTCCTTAAATCTGGGTGATCTGGGAAACGGTGCAATATGATGGTTAAAAAACCTGACCAAAGCATAATAAGATAAAGAACAAGGTGGCTCGCACAGGTTTGCAGTGCTCTGTTATTCAACTCTTTGTTTTTCTTGATCCAGCAGATGAGAGCTATTCTGAAATAGGTGACAGCTATGCTTCCCATTGAGCAACTAAACAGCAGCACAGTGAAAAAGAGTCCATAGATATTGTTGATGGACACATCCTCACAAGATAGCTTGAACAATGATGCATTGTCACAATAAGCATTTTGTATAAGCGATCTACAACGGGACAGCCTTACAGTGAGTCCTATTAAAACAGACACAAGCGCTAGTGACAGCCCCCATGCAGCTGCAGACAGCCCAAACACAGCTCTGGTGGTCATAATTGAGCTGTACCTCAAAGGGTGACATATTGCTACATATCTGTCAATTGCCATAATGGTGAGAATCATATGTGAAGCTGATCCGAATGTGTGGCTGTGAAAGGCTTGAGCAACACACTGGTTGTATGTGATAAACCGTTCAGTTGAAATGATGTGAGCCATCAGCTGTGGCAGTAGGACTGTGTTACCTATTAGATCATTGACAGACAGGTTACAAAAGAGAATGTACATTGGCTGGTGCAAACTCTTCTCAGTGATGATAACCAATAGAACTCCAATGTTGGAAAAAAGCAGGGAAGAGTAAACAAACAGCAGTAAGAAAAACAGAGGGTATGTAAACTTTGGAGATATGTTAAAGCCTTGGATCTCTAGGATATCACTTGACATTGACATGTTGCTTTCCATTCTGTTTTACCAGGAGGGAAACCTGAAAGAGAAAAAAGTTTTGATGGTAGTGACAGGTGGAAAAATGCTGCATATGATAAGATGTATAAAGGCAATACTTATTTATGGCAATTATTCATGCTTTTGTCCAAATATGCATCAAGTAAAAAATCAAAAGTATGATTAAGGAAATAAAACTTTTAATAATTCAATATAAAATCAAAAATGCTTTTTGTGTAGACAGTACTTACTACTTCGACTAATATTTTCAGTCCCTTCTTGTGCAGAAATACTTTAAACATCTAAGAACAAAAGTGTGCTGTAATGACAAGTACAAGTATTATAAAATTAACCATAAAGATGCAGAGTAGTCACATTATATACATTAAAGTGACATTAAATGTGTCAAAAATGATGTTGACCTTTGTCTTGTACATATATAAAATAAATGCACAACCTACAAGCAGGTATGGTATCGTATGTTGAAATAACACAAGCAGTTGTTCCAAGAGATGACAGTACCTTCCTTGCCTGTGGAGTTGGGAATCCCGGCTCAGCAGCATGATCTTGAGCTCTTTTATCATCAGTGTGACATATGTCACTGACTCACTGTCTTTCCCATTTGAGCTCCAGTGTTTTATTTAACAAGGCTTAGGCTTCTTGTAGATTCCTACATGTTTAGGCATGGAAATCAGTAGTTTGAAATGAAAAAGAGACAATTCAAGAAACCCCTGAGGACAGTGTATTGATTAAAAGGGCATCTGACCTCAATTATCCAAATGATTGTTGCACAATGGCTTGACTTTAATGAAATTGTAGACAAATCGACAAATAGCATAACAGTCAGGGTTTAAAATGAAAAGTTAGCTCTTAGTTCAAGTGCACATCATAGTTGATCTAATATATTAGTAAATATCAAGACAACAATCAGTGATTGACCAAAGCTCCAATCAAACTTTTCTGAATAAAGTCAGCTTAAAAGTAAATCATTAGGGTTCAAACCCCAAAGTAATTGGAAATGATGGGCATATGCTTCCCAAGAAACATGAGCCCAATCGGCCAGATGGTGGTGCTGCATTTAAGAGTTAAACTACCTAAAGTGACTTTTTTTTTTACACCTTTGTGAAGCCTGAAACTTGTTTTTGCTCGTTTTAGCTTGCAGCTTTAATTTTTGACGATTGCGCTATGTCCTTCTGTTGAGCACAAAAAGGTTTGAACCCATGAACTGCCGCTTGCAGCTATATTTCTAATTTGATTTTAATGTATTAACATTAAAATGTTACAACTATTCAGTGACCCAAAACTGAAATTGAGTTTGAACACCAGTAAGAAATATACATTTTCATTTTGACAAAAACATTATATTGATATGTAAAAGCCACTTACAGTGCCTTTATATGTTGGTGTTGTTGTTATGTATATAGGAAAATTTATTATATTGGGGTACACCTCTTGAGATGTATCATCTGTTTTCAACGGGTTTTCAAGACAAGGCACGACACAGAACATAACAATACAAAAGAAAAAAGACAATCAACTCAATAACAAAAATGGAAAAGAGTTACAGCCTTAGGATAGACAATATTATAAGAAAAAAAGATCAAACTATAAAGTGACAGTGAGTGATAACATTGCTGAAAACACATGCAATTCCTTTTAAAAAACTAAACATTTTTAAATAAGCCAAATGTAGACAGAGAACAAATACAGTATGTACATGTAAATTATTCAAATTGAAAGGAACCATACTTCCTCGGTGACAAATGGCCTCATAAAGATGAGCTGATCAGAGCGTCTTAGTGAGTAATTTGAAGTATGAGGGACAAAGAATTGTTTTAAGCAATAGTTAAAATGAATACATTTAAAATAAGTTGATACCAATGAATTTGTCATCTTGTATCGAGAGAGAGCCATATGCTCATAGAGAGCCTGAGCATATGAAGTTTTGTACAGTAATGCATAAAGAACATTCTAATGCAAATCTGCTGAGTCTATTATATATGACATTGAGTGGAAGAAGACTAGTTTTAGAAGGATTATGATAAACAATGGTTGCATAGTCCAGTATAGTATGTATCTGACCTCATTTAGTGTAAAAGGTACCGTAGAAAGACCACAGAAAGTAATTAGAGGATCAAATCAATTATCAAAGCAGCTCAGGGTCCATCATGTCCGTTTCTCATGGGTGAAATGATTAGTCTTTCCTAATATCCTAATGTCCTAACTGCCCTTTTGTGTGCATGAACATGGTTCTCTTTCCCAAAGGCCTGATGTGACCACTGCAGTGCTGTTTCAATTACATACTAATTGAAACAAATCTTCTGAGAAATACAACACATATGAAAAGGCTAAACAGTGCAATTGTGATATGTTTTTAAGTTAATACGATGTTTGAAATTATTAATTAAAACTGTTGATTTATTGCTAAATTCACTGCGGATGAATGGAAAAAAATCAAAATAATTCAGCAGTCTATTCTGTGGTTCATAAACTTAAAACTGTGATCTTAATCTGTTAAATTAAAAAAAAAAAATAACATTTAGTGTTTAAAGTTAAGAAATCAGTGTCAACAAGTTATGTCATATGCAACCTCACATGTTACAGCTTCCCACGGGTATTATTAAACAACATCCTTCATTAGCAAATAACAATCTCATCATTGTCCAGGGATTAATTACAATGTGAGACAGTTAATAACACATCATTTACTCACATCTCAAGGGGGCTCATTAATAAATGTGTTTTGACAAAGTAATGAGACATCTTGCTGATGTAATTCTGACAACTTGTTATGTATCCAGTTACATAATACTGTTGCAGTAGCGCTTTAACTGAAGAGTTATTGGAAAAGATCATTTCAGCCTTCAAAATTCAGCCTTTTTATGGTAATGGAAAACTAAAGAAGAGTAGGCTAGCTCCAGTCAGGCCTTCCCAGCAGAGCAAAAGTATTGTAGCACTATGTAGCACTACTTTGATATTAGACTTGAGAGTCCACATTTAATCCAACTCAATTACATTTATAACATTCAAACTCTGAGAAAGACATATGGTAGATAAAACACTAATTACAGTTACAGTAAAAAGAAAGAAAATATAAAAACAATATACATAAAGCCCTGAAATGTGGTATTACAAAGATGATATCGATAGCCCAGTTTCGAGGAATAGATTGTCCCACAGTGCAGGAGCCCTGATACCTTCAGTAAACTTAGTAATAGCAAAAAAACTTAAATGGTCCTACCTAGGGGCCTGTGATCAAACACATTATACCCCAACTGTGATCTCACACAAAAGACATAATACTTTGACAATACTTCATTAATCATAAGAAACAATGTTGATATTTGGTATTATTTCTTTACACAGTGCACAATAAAACCTGACATTACTAACATATGAAAATATCCTTCCATCACAGATTCATGACTGAATGTCTGAGCACATATTTATCAAAATCCTTCACTTATACTCCTATTCACAAATTTAAGAATAAAAACTATTTATCAAACCTTTTTTGTTTTCTTAAAAATGTTCTTAAACCTAAGAGTGGTCGGTATGATTTCGGTATGATTGTACAATATATTATTGGTCATGATGAATAATATGTTACTGAAGCAGTATTGAGAAGAGAGTAGTATAAGCCTATGTATTTGCATTTGAACATTAAATTGGTTGTTACACCACTTTTTCTATTTTTATTTATCAGGGATACAAACAAACAACAAGAATAAATCTGGCATTAACTTTTTTTTACAATCTAAGCATCTTTGTACCTCTGTACCAGCAGAATGTCTTGCAGCAGAATCTTGTTTCCATTTCAGCCAATTCCCTATACTGTTATTTATATATTTATACATCCAAGTAGAGGTAAACAACATTGCGCTCAACCAAAAACAAAAAGGGGGACTGGGGTGTGTGCAACCAAATTTGACTAAAAGGGAAAAATTGCCATAAAAGGAACAATCAAACTGATTTGGGTGTGCAAACCATTATTTATAAGAGTGTGCAATATGGCAGTTGTATGGTAAATGCATAACTCTAATTGGTTGAAGCTTTACATTTCCAGTAACATAGAATACTACTTACCAGGCCATCACAGTATAAATGTAGGTTAGGGTAAGGGTTTAATGTTGATTGTCCATTACTCATATTCTGTTTTATCTACTTAATTTCAAACAGTTCCTCTATGTGTTTCTTACCTCTTTAGCTTATTCCTTATGGTGCTGTCACTTGTGAACTACCATAATTTAATGATTTTCATTTTAATTAAATGATCTGAGGACCTTCTTAATTAATTATTTAGGTCATAAAGAATTGTAACCTAAGTAATTTGTGTGTACAAATTATTTTGCGGGAACTAATCGAAAATCGAATTCAAATAAAGAAAATCTTACTTTTTACTTTAGTTGTTGTTGTTAGTTACAAGACCCCAATACTTAATGCAATTCTGTAAGTAACCCTGACATTATTCATCTTTGCAAAGCAGCTAACAATCCCAGAGGCAAACGGTGACGTAAACAGGTTATGGTTATCGTTATGATGCCATTATATAAAGCTAGGTGGGCAGGGCAGTCCTCAACACTTCGTGCAGCACTGCTTGTACTGCAAGTGGCTTGTTCTTTTGTGACTGCTTTAGACATTGAGTCAGTTTCCGGTGATGAAATTCCATGACTGTTTTTCTCCTTACTAATCAAGCTGAAAATGGAAAACAAATCTTTTGGGTTCAGCTTTGAATTAACCCTGGACCCATTTGTTATTCCACCTGGAGGAAAGTATCCTGTATTCTTTTTTGGTATTACAATTTATTGTTTTGGCATTTTTTGCAACCTGACCTTACTGACGTTGATCATTCTAAAGAGGAACCTTCATAAACCCATGTATTTCATCCTGTTTAATCTTCCTCTGAATGATCTGATAGGCATAACTGCAATGCTACCAAAAGTGCTTTCAGACATTGTAACCGAAACTAATAAGGTTTACTATCCTCTCTGTGTTTTACAAGCATTCTTACTCCATATGTATGGTGGTGGTATTCTGTTTATCCTAGCAGCAATGTCTTTTGATCGTTATGTTGCCATCTGTATGCCATTACGCTACAGCTCCATTATGACACCCAGAGGTGTTACTTGTATTATCTGTCTAGTTTGGGGTCTTGACTTTGTCTTGATTGTATCACTGTTCTCTTTGCAGACAAGGCTTCCCAGGTGCAAATCTGTTATTATGAATGTCTTCTGTGATAACCCATCTCTTCTGAAACTCACATGTGGGAACACAACTGTTAATAATATCATAGGATTATTTAACACAGCTGTCATGCAAGCTGTAAGTGTGTCTGTTCAGGCATTCTCTTATGTTAAGATTCTGATCACATGTGTGGTCACAAGGAGGTCTGATGCAAAGACAAAAGCTATCAACACGTGTGTTGCACAGCTGGTTATATTGATCATATTTGAGGTTGCGGGAACTTTCACAATTTTATCTCACAGGTTCAAAAATGTTTCAACTGACCTGCAAAAGATAATGGGCATGCTAATATTTCTTGTACCCCCACTTCTGAATCCAATTGTATATGGGCTGTATACTCATGAAATACGAAGCACTTTCCTTAAAGTCTTGAAAAATAGAGCAACCATTTAAATCTTTGCACAAGGTGGTTCATGGCATTGAAGTTTGTCTTTTTGAGCTCCAATCATGATTGTAACACTGTGCTATCTCAGGAACATTTTGGTAGTGTAAACAATATTGTGGAAACAATATCAGCTATACATGGAACCATAACAATCTGCATGATCTTCAAAGTGTACTAAAATCTAATTTTTGCTCTTTGTGAAAACTCTAAATTCTGTATGAAAATGCAGTTTTCTAATGTAGGACAGGACATTTTATTGTGAATTTGAGCTGTACTGGTTGAACATTTTGTAAATGAAATTCTTCTTCAATCCAACTTACAAAAAAAATGTTTTGCACAGTATAAGGTGGGAACATCTTTAGCCCAGTCAGTGACACCAATTCAAGTTTTAAGAGTTCTAGTCTGACAATTGATAATGTTCGGTGGAACTGGTTGAAATATATATGTGTTTTAGTTGACTATTTTTGCTTGTTACAACTTGGAAAAACCTTTCATTATGATCTCTTCTTTTGTGTTTCTGTTGGTGTGTACAGTGCTTTGTGTTGTTTAAGTGCAATAGCTTGTAATTCTAAATTGAGATATTGGTCTGATACTGCACATAGTCTTATATGTAGTCATTTAAATAACCTTTCCATTTATAAGTCTTAGTAAAGCTGCCTCTAAGCTTTACTTGGCCTTGTCCTCCTCTCATTTGACGGTATGTTTTAATGTTGTGTTTAATCTTTTTTTTTTTTTTTTAAAAAAGAGAGTGCTTATGTTTGCCTTGTTGTTTGTTAATAAAATTCAACTATTCTGAAAAAATTCACTTTTATAATATAATATATTAAACTCAGTCAGATGAAAACTCGTGTCAATAACTATTTTTTCATACATATCAAGAAGCGAAGTAAATAAAAGAGTAAAGGGGCTGTTTTGGGGCATCCTGGTTTGTGCTTGCGTTTCTGCTCAGACCAGACTACCTCTTATCACAACTGAATAACTCTGAATCCAGGACTTTATAGTAGATATTGATTAGCTACTATGGAAAAGACTTAAAGATACCATATTCCTAAATCATTACGTAATGGTTAGTTCATAGATATCTGTGAATTGGCATACTGACCACATTCTTCCTGAAATGTTCCTGATTAACTCCAAGTCAGACACTGAGCGGCACAAAACTAGTAAATACTCACTTTATTACTAATTATTTAAACTCTAGTTACTATTTTTGTGTCCCCCTGAGGTAAAGTAAAGCATCACCCCAAAAACTGTTAAGTAGCTTCTGAGTTTTTACTGGGGAATTCACAGTTAGTGCCTTAAATACAAGCCACATCCATGTAATATTCAGCAGCATTAGTAATATTTGTTTATAATAGATAATACATAGACAATGCTGGGAAATGATGGATTAAACTCAGTTTGGATCCCATCTGAGTCGTGTTTGTGTTGTATGTGAAATTAGTTTGTAACTCAGTGTTCAATAAATACAAGTAAAATCAATAAAACTGGCATTGACCATTTGTCCTTTACTACACTGGAGCTTAAACACTCCCTGCCAGTAAAACTGATATTTTCATGCTCAAAATCAGAGGTCGTCTTAGCAAAATACAAGGATGATTTGAAAGAAATGTTTCTGGAATGGCTATCAAAGTCTTTTCTCACTAGCTCTTACAGTATGAAATCAGATTTGATTGACAGGTTAGACTAGTGATTATAATGAAAATAAAATATATAGCCATTATGATTATACTAATTCAGTTTATGGTCCACACTGGATGAATTTCATACTTTTTTCATGAGATGGTGTTGGTCTACTATTCAACTCATAAGAGTGCAACTTTGCATTATTAGTTCAAAATAAACACCTATACCTTCCTTCTGTCACATTTTGCTTTTTTTTAGGAGTGGCATGTATTTATTTTGACAACAACTAAAGAGCTATAACATGTATATTTGTTTTGCAAAGTTGGCAGGTAGCTAAAAGAGTAACTAGTAAGCAAGTAAGCTATCTATCTAATATGGAAGCATATTGCATTCACCAAAGAAAAAAAATGGAGGCCTTATTTGTAATTATGACTTCTGTAGCTTATAATTATGACAAAAGATCTCATAATTATGACAAAAGATCGTATAATTAGAAGAAGCCAGATTGGATGCATTTCAGATGCATTACTTTGTCTCAATTAAGCATCCTGTCTCGGTTTAGCTGCTCACAAAGGAACAGTGACTTTGAGCAGGTCAGAATATGCTGTCAGCCTGAACAATCCCAACGATTCATCTACGTTGCTCAGTGATTACTCAGTTTACAACTCCCGGTTCAGAAAGAGAGTGGATAAGATCATGTCTGACCCCTCTCACCCCTGCCAGCCCCTCTTCCAAAAACTCCCCTCTCAGAGGAAAATAACATCAAGAGCCCCCAGAATCAAGAACACCGGCCACCTCCGCAGCTTTCTTCCCCAGGCAATGGCCATCTTTAACATGGACAGTAAAAGACTGTAAACATAGCAAGACTTCACCTCCATATCTCATTCAAATTCATATTGTGTATATTGTGTCTTTGTCTGTCCTGCACTGTGTAGATATATATAGATTTAATATTTTAATTGTTAACTGTACATGCAGTATATATTCTGTTAATACACACACAGTTTATTTACACTCAAATTTATATTTATATCTACATTAGTATTCATATTTCTATTTATATTCTGCTTTTTTGCAAGCACACACATAGAATTTTATCCTGTCAGCATGCATACACATAGTCTTTATACTTCTATTTATATTCTGCTTTTTTGCACACACAGTTTTTATCATGTCAATATGCAAGCACATAGTTCACCCCCACTCCTGCACTGTTATGTTTGTGTTTATTGTTTAATGTTCATGTGTATTGCTTTTTTCTGTTGACATCTAGACCACATTGAGTTCCTTGTACTTGCTAATTAATAAATCTAATAAACTAATAAATCTGATTCTGATTCTGGAGGGCTTTGTCATTACAACACCAGATGTACTTTACCTTTGGGTAACATCAGGAGCTTTGATGCCAATAAAAGACAGTCTTTTACATGCCAATCTATACCATGATTCTACTGCAGATGAGAACAGGTTTACATAATGTACTGTAAGAGGTAAGCTACTAATGGTACAGCTGAATTAATCCATGCTTGTTAAATGGGATAATGTTTATAAGGTGTTTCTGGTTCGTATTTGTTTTTTCAGTTGAAGTAGTAGTAAGTTGGCTTTTTTCAACAAGAGAAGCAACAGTAGCAACATTGTTGTGTACAGTTTTGCATAATTATGGACACAAATACATCTTCTGCAGATGTACTAACATTGGAAACACTGTGTTTATCTAATGCAAATATTTACCCAGCATTTTTGTCTGGGACTTTAATATATCTGTTTATTATGTTTTGCAACTTGTTGGTGTTAATAATTATTGCTGTGGGTGAAAAGCTACATAAGCCCATGTTTATCCTGCTGTTCAACTTGCCCATGTATTCAAATGCAAAAAAGAAGTATTTGTTTATTTGTGCAAATGTTATAATTTTGAATGAAATTAATTTAGTAGAAAGTGTGTTAATTGTGCGCATGTCTCAACACTGATTTTACATTTCTAATATGTGGACTATGATTAACTATTGAGGAAGAAATTAAAAATAAAAAACATTATTCTAAATATAAATCATTGTGATTTCCCTGACAGGGCAATAAAAGTATATTTTGATGCTAAATGTGACTGTGTTGGGTATGTGGCTAAATGGTGTAAAATCAAACTAAGATTGCTGATTTAAACAGATAAGCATATTTTAAATTCCTCAAGTATAAGCCAACGTAAAATGAATGGCAACAAAATATAAAGAAACATCAAATCATCCACTAGTCATTGTAATATGACAACAGGACCTAAAGAGTGAACAAAAGACATGCTATTGACAGATCCTTTCAAAACTGCTGTTATATTTATATTATATGATGAAAATAATGTCATATATGTGAAAGAAAAACAATAACACAATAACACACTCTC
Source organism: Thunnus thynnus (assembly GCF_963924715.1). NCBI lineage: Eukaryota > Metazoa > Chordata > Actinopteri > Scombriformes > Scombridae > Thunnus > Thunnus thynnus. The sequence continues at coordinate 25,367,950 of NC_089523.1, forward strand.
CTTGACTCACATGCACGCAGTTACCCCCCTGAAATGTGTATGTAGGTAGCCAGCCAATCAGGACATGCCTACTGATTATGTGTGTCTTATACAGTATAAAAGGCAACATCTCGCTGCTGCTCTCATCCAAAAAACACTTCAGCGGATGGTGTAGTGGCAGGGTGCATAGATCTAGGGCTCTGCCTGTGCTTATAGAACTACGGTTACAATATTGTATCCTTTGTTCTATCTCACACAGACTCTGCCCTCTATTGGACTCTATGGGTACAGTAGGCAGAGCCCGATGAATATTTGCCCTGCTGCAACATGTTATCAGACTGCCTTACTGAGCCCAACCGGCTATAGGTTAGTTGCTGTGGCCCACCTACTACTTTATAATCCAAGTTGCTTGAAAGGAGCAGTAGGGGGCTCAGCCCAGCCCAATTAACATGAACATGAACTGAATGTAACCATGGCCTAACCACACAGGTGTCAAAAATCATACAACAAACACCCTGCACACCTCATTCCCCAAGTCATTTTGGATCATAGGAGAATGCAGGCATATATTGCCAAGGGCGGGTTCAGGTGTACCACAGCTGACACTCACACCAACCCTTTCAAGTCCTAAGACACCCCTGCAAGCACGGACCTTGAAAAGGAGCCTGTCATGTCTAAGAGATAGAACCTTATGAACAGACAGGGTGTAGACCAAGACGCTGCTGTGCATGTGTCCTCGACACTTGCCCCATTGAATAAGGCCATCGACTCTGCTACACCACGTGTGGAATGCGCTAGAACCGTGGTGGAGGGATGCTTACTGCCTGCCTGTAGGCTTGGGAGATGCACTCACAAAGCCAACTAGCTAGGCACTTCTTGGGGCTTTACCGGCTACTCCCTCTCCATAGTATACAAACCACTGTTCAGTGCGCTGAAAGCGGGCCATGTGTTCAACATAAAATGCCAATGCACATACTGGGCACAATAGATGCACTTTTGCCTCCCTGACATCCACATGGAGTGGAGGACAAAATGCCTCTAGCTGAATAGCTCTTGACCTCACTCTCTCCAGCAGAAGGGGAATGAGACGAAGAGGGGGAAAGGCGTAAAGCTGACTCCTTGGCCATGGCGTGTGTGCAAATGCGTCCACCCCCAGGGGTGGGTCATCTTGCGGAGTCAGGGAGAGTCAGAGTGGGCAGTAGGTGTTGTCTCAACTGGCGAACAGGTCCACTTCCGCTCTCCCAAACTGGTTTCAAATCTGCTGCACCACCTCAGGGTGCAGCACCCACTCATCTGCCAGAAGGCAGCCTCTTCACATGAGGTCAGCGCCCCTGTTTTCTGGACCCGGAATGTGAAGTGCTCATGGAGATAGGAGGTGTTCTGTGGACCACAACAACAGGTCCTCAGCCATCTTCAACAGGGCTGCGGATTGGACTCTGCCCTGTCTGTTGATGTAGGCAACCGTGGTGCGGTTGTCTGTTCTCACCAACACGTCTCCCCTGAATCAGTCAAGAAGTATTGGAAAACCAAGAGAACCACCTGACGTTTGAGGAGGTTGATGTGTCGGTTTTCCCCTGAAGGCCATACACCACCTATCATTCCCCTCTGGCTTGTGCTCCCTCACCCCGTCAGGGTCGCATCTCTGAACACCACTACATAGGAGGTCACTCGACCCAGCAGTGTCCCCATTGACAGATGCTGTAGGGACCCCAAATAATGCAGGTCTTCCTGCACTTATGGGGGAGGAACGATGGATCGCCAGGCTGCGTTTGGATCTTTGGATCCAAGTGCGTTGTAGGGACACGCAACGGACAGCCTGTCTCTGAGAGAGGAGGCAAAACAAAGGCAGGTTGAGCTGGATAAGCCGGGACATAAAAGCCTTCACGTGGCTGGCTGACCAGTTTGGGTGGGATAGGCAGGGGCAGGGAGAACCCTACATGCATTGTCTGCATTGGATTTCAGAAGGTCAGCGAAGTTGCAGACACATATGAGAGGCTGGCATCATCCATCGGCAAAGTCGCTGGGACAGTCACAGTTGAGGTGTCTGGTGGCAGCAGTGGCGGAGGACCGGACGAAGCGGGTGACTCATCCTCAACATGGAGATCTATCTCGAGCTCTTGGTTGTTCTCATCACAGCAGAGTGAGATGTCACACAACCGAAAACGATCCCACCATTGCCAACTTTGAGTCGTTGAAAGTCCTCAGTAGTGCACACAGGGTGAGGGTTGCATCATGCCGCTCTCTGTTTGGTACTGTCCAAGGCAGAAGAGATGCCCATCGGAGGCTGCGATGAGACTGGTACACAACAGGCAGGGACCAGCTTGGAGTGGCGACTCCATCAATGGAGGACTAAGATCAGTGAGTACAATTTGCCATTGCTGAAATGCGAAAGATGAAAGCAGCAGCGAGACACTGCTTTTTATACTGTGTGAGACATAAGGAATCGGTAGGCACGTTTGGATTGGCTGACTACATTCAGTATTACCTGTAGAGTAGATGATGGAGCCTGTGTGAGATAGAACTCCTTATTTATCTTATATTGGTCCTTTATGCAGCCCCTCAGTTCAGTCTCTGTGTCTCTCCTGTCTCTTTAAGGCCCCCCTCCCAATGAGCCCACTCTGTTCTCATTGGTCAGCTTTCTGGAAGCATGTATCAGAGTCGTGTTAAGCTGCCGCTTTTAGATGACTAAATAACACAAGACTTTTATTGTCAAGAAAACATGTTGGCCATGTTCAACATGAACATCCAACATTGTAACATTATATATATGACTGAAAATAAGGAATGGTACAAGACGTCCCCTTTAATAAAGATATAATTATATAATAAATGCTTAGTTGTAATTAATGATAAATCTTAATAAATCAAAAATTACAAAACATTAAATATATAAATGTTAAATTTATGTGTGTATTTATTTATTTATTTATTTAAAAAAAGAATGGTCAGATTCTTAGACCCTAATATGGGTCAATCTGTTTAAAATTGGATATCCATCATGCAACTCAAAAGCATCTTTTATTACACTCTGCCTGGCTGTGCCCACTTCTGTCAAACCCTAACCCTAACCTAAAATTAGTAATACATGCTTTATGTTAAGCATCATAACATTAAAGTAACAATCTCGAAGATCTCCATTTCATTCTCTTTGGCGGCACCTATGGTGATAAGCAGTAATTGCAGGTGTGTTTTTGGACCTCACTTCCTAGAGATCCAAACAGTGTCGTCTGTGTGATGTCAGTAACTGTTTACTCACAATGTCAGCAGAGACCAGAAAAAACAGTACGCCGCTTCACACACAAGTGAGTTGAGAAGCGAGTCTATTGTGTTAGCTCTGCATAGTATCTCTGGCGGACCAACAGCTGCTGAAAACGTGTTCGCGTGCTGACGTGCTACGGTAAGCGTATTGTATCATTTCCGGTTGCCGACTGTGTATACTGATAGCGTTGTTGCTGCTCTCATCTCAGTTGATTTTCCTATATATATCACATTACTGTTGATTAATATCTGCTGTATATTTAAACTTTCGCTAGTTTTACACAAGCACTCTCAGCGCTTTTCTCTTAACGACTTTTTTCGCTAATCGCACAAGTTGTTAGTCACTTTAGCACTGCAGCTAGCACTAGCAGCTAACTCAAAGTAAGCAGTTAGCGATGGCTTCTCTCTCTCCCTCTCGTTCTCCTGCTCTCTCTTGCTCGGTGTGCCAAATGTTCAGTTACTCCTCTGCCTCCTTTAGTGATAGTGATAAGTGTAATAAGTGTAGTCTATTTGCAGCACTGGAGGCAAGGCTTAGTGAATTGGAAGCGCGGCTCCGCACCATGGAAAAACAATCAGCTGCTAATATAGTTAGCCAGCCCCTAGTATCCGGTGCGGGCCGACCTAGCGTAGCTCCCACTCCCCCGGTAGCTCCCGAGCAGCCGGGAAGCCAGGGCGGCTGGGTGACTGTCCGTAGGAAGCATAGCCCTAAGCAGAAGCCCACGGTTCACCACCAACCAGTTCATGTTTCTAACAGGTTCTCCCCACTCAGCGACACACCCGCTGAGAAACAAACTCTGATTATTGGCAGCTCCATAGTCAGAAACGTGAAGTTAGCGACACCAGCAGCTATAGTTAAATGTATTCCTGGGGCCAGAGCGGGCGACATTGAGTCAAATTTAAAACTGCTGGCTAAGAATAAGCGTAAATATGGTACGATCGTCATCCATGTCGGCGGCAACGACTCCCGATTACGCCAATCAGAAGTCACCAAAATTAATGTTGAGTCGGTGTGTACATTTGCTAAAACAATGTCGGACTCCGTAATTTTCTCTGGACCGCTGCCTAATCTGACCAGTGATGACATGTATAGCCGCATGTCACAATTCAACCGCTGGTTGTCGAGGTGGTGTCCAGCAAATGATGTGGGCTTCATAGATAATTGGCAGACTTTCTGGGGAAGACCTGGTCTGATTAGGAGAGACGGCATACATCCCACTTTGGATGGAGCTGCTCTGATATCCAGAAATATGGCCAAGTTTATTAGTAAACCAAAACCATGACAACCCAGAGTTGAGACCAGGAGGCAGAGCTGCAGTCCTACACGCTTCTCTGCGCTTCCATTAGAGCAGTTACCCACCCAAAACCACATAGAGACTGTGTCTGTCCCCCGACCACATAAATCAATTAAATCCAAAGTATATAAAAGAAGAGTCATTCATGAAAATCTAGTAAAAATTAAAACCACTGCTGCAATAGTACAACAAAATAAGATAATTAAATGTGGACTCTTGAACATTAGATCTCTTTCATCTAAAGCAGTTTTAGTAAACGATTTAATTTCAGATCATCGTATTGATTTATTTTGTCTCACTGAAACCTGGCTGTGTCATGAAGAATATGTCAGCCTTAATGAATCCACTCCTCCCAGTCATATTAATACTCATATTCCTCGAGACACTGGCCGAGGAGGAGGAGTTGCAGCCATTTTCAACTCAAGCCTAATCATCAACCCTAGACCTAAATTTAATTATAACTCATTCGAAAGCCTTGTTCTTAGTCTCTCCCAGCCAACCTGGAAAACTTTACAGCCAGTTCTATTTGTTATAGTGTACCGTCCTCCTGGCCCGTACTCTGAATTCCTATCTGAATTCTCAGAGTTTTTGTCGTATTTAGTCCTTAGTACAGATAAAGTAATTATAGTAGGTGATTTTAATATTCATGTGGACGTTGATAGTGACAGTCTCAGCACTGCATTTCTCTCATTGTTGGACTCAATTGGCTTCTCTCAGTGTGTGAGTAATCCCACTCACCGTCTTGACCACACCCTAGACCTTGTTCTAACTTATGGGATTGAAATTGAACATTTAATAATTTTTCCACAAAATCCTATTTTATCAGATCATTTTTTAATAACTTTTGAATTCCTATTACTGGATTACACACCATTAGATAAAAATGTCCTCACTAGATGTCTATCTGATAGTGTTGTAGATAAATTTAAGGAAGCAATTCCGTCAATACTGAATTCACTGCCATGTCTCAATACTACAGAGGACTCTTATGTTAACTTTAGTCCCTCCCAAATTGATAATCTTATTGATAGTGCTGCAGGCTCACTAAGACAAACACTCGACTCCATCGCCCCCTTAAAAAAGAAGATAATAAAACGTAAGAGGTTAGCTCCATGGTATAACTCCCAAACCCGCAAATTAAAGCAAACATCGCGAAAATTGGAAAGGATTTGGCGTTCCACCAAAGTAGAAGATTCTCGCTTAGTCTGGCAAGATAGTCTTAAAACATATAGGAAGGCCCTCTGTAATGCCAGAGCCGCCTATTACTCAGCATTAATAGAAGAGAATAAAAACTGCCCTAGGTTCCTTTTCAGCACTTTGGCCAGGCTGACAAAGAGTCATAACTCTACTGATCCATGTATTCCTATAGCTCTCAGTAGTAACGACTTTATGAGCTTCTTCAATGATAAAATTCTAACTATTAGACACAAAATTAACCATCTCCTGCCCTCAACAGGCACCGTTCTCTCCCCAAACACAGGAACCTTGGTAACGGCAGTAAATCCTGACATATATTTGGACTGTTTTTCTCCAGTAGACTTGTCTGAACTAACTTCAATGATTTGTTCAGCTAAACCATCAACCTGTCTCTTAGATCCCATCCCAACTAGGCTGCTTAAGGAAGCCTTACCCTTAGTGAGCACTTCTTTACTAGATATGATCAATCTGTCTTTAGTAACAGGCTATGTACCACAGTCCTTTAAAGTAGCTGTAATTAAACCTCTTCTTAAAAAGCCTACTCTTGATTCAGGTGTTTTAGCCAATTATAGACCTATATCTAACCTTCCATTTCTATCCAAGATCCTTGAGAAAGCAGTCTCTAATCAGTTATGTGACTTTCTACATAACAATAGTTTATTTGAGGATTTTCAGTCAGGATTTAGAGCACATCATAGCACAGAAACAGCACTGGTGAAAGTCACAAATGACCTCCTAACTGCATCAGACAAAGGATTTGTCTCTATACTTGTCCTGTTAGATCTTAGTGCTGCATTTGACACAATTGACCATCAAATCCTTTTGCAGAGACTGGAACATTTAATTGGCATTAAAGGAACTGCATTAACCTGGTTTAAGTCCTATTTATCAGACCGATTTCAGTTTGTACATGTGAATGATGAATCCTCCGTGAAGGCAAGGGTTAGACACGGAGTTCCACAAGGTTCTGTACTTGGACCAATTCTATTCACCTTATATATGCTTCCTTTAGGTAATATTATTAGGAAACACTCCATAAATTTTCATTGTTACGCAGACGATACCCAATTATATTTATCAATGAAGCCAGATGAACCCAATCAGTTAAACAAACTCCAAACATGCCTTAACGACATAAAGACCTGGATGACCTGCAATTTTCTACTACTAAATTCAGATAAAACTGAAGTTATTGTGCTTGGCCCTAAACACCTTAGAAACACATTATCTAATGATAAAGCTGCTCTGGATGGCATTACCCTGGCCTCCAGCACCACCGTAAGGAATCTGGGAGTTATCTTTGATCAGGATATGTCCTTTAACTCCCACATAAATCAAATTTCAAGGACTGCCTTTTTTCACTTACGTAATATCTCAAAAATCAGGCACATCCTGTCCCAAAAAGATGCAGAAAAACTAGTTCACGCATTTGTTACTTCTAGGCTGGATTATTGCAATTCCTTATTATCAGGCTGCCCTAACAAGTCTCTAAAGACTCTCCAGCTGGTCCAGAACGCAGCTGCACGTGTATTGACTAAAACTAGAAAAAGAGACCACATTTCTCCCATTTTAGCTTCACTACATTGGCTTCCTGTAAAATCTAGAATAGAATTTAAAATCCTTCTCCTAACTTACAAAGCCCTTAATGGTCAGGCACCATCATATCTTGAAGAGCTCATAATACCGTATTATCCCACTAGAACACTGCGCTCCCAGTATGCAGGCTTACTGGTGGTCCCTACAGTCTTTAAAAGTAGAATGGGAGGCAGAGCCTTCAGCTATCAGGCTCCTCTTCTATGGAACCATCTACCGGATTCAGTCCGGGGTGCAGACACCCTCTCTATGTTTAAGAGTAGGCTTAAAACTTTCCTTTTTGATAAAGCTTATAGTTAGGGCCGACCAGGCTCGCCTTGGATCAGCCCTTAGTTATGCTGCTATAGGCCTAGACTACTGGGGGACTTCCCATGATGCACTGAGCTCCTCTCTCCTCCTCCTCCTCTCCATCTGTATGCATTCATGTAACATCAATGCATGTCACTAACTTTGCTTCTTCCCCGGAGTTTTTTGTGCTTTCTCATCTCACAGAAAAACCTGACTCCCGGGCCGAACCTTCGCGGTCCTTCACAGTCCTGATGGCATCCTTCCCTGGCTGTTGCTGCTTGTGCTTGTTGTTGTTTGTTGTTGTCATTGTTTTTCTTCTGTCCCCCCTCCCCCTTTCCCTCTCTCTTTCTCTCTCTCAACCCAACCGGTCAAAGCAGATGGCCGCCCACCAAGAGCCGGGGTCTGCTTGAGGTTTCTACCCGTTAAAGGGGAGTTTTTCCTTACCGCTGTCGCCAAGTGCTTGCTCATGGGGGAACTGTTGGGTCTCTGTAAATTAAAGAGTATGGTCTGACCTGCTCTATGTGAAAAGTGCCTTGAGATGACTTCTGTTGTGATATGGCGCTATATAAATAAAGATTGATTGATTGATTGATTGATTGAAAATGTATCACTTTTTCCCAAGAAATGTCGCCACCGACACCCAGTTCGTAATACTCATAACACTGCAAATGCAATGGCTTTTACTAGTGGGCCATAGGCTCAATCACCATTGTGTTACCTCATTTGGCAATAGATATTGACTTAACAGACATTTATTTAGTTGAAAATCTTCAAAATTATTACTTTAAGCATTCAGACTCAGTCCCAAGCCAAAATAACCCTGATGACATCATCATGGGTGTGAGGGCATCAGCAAGCATCAGTGTCTGCAACTGTGTCTTCTCTGATTCTACCACTGTGGGGCACCAAAAATCGCTTTTATGTTTTTGTGTGAAACACTAAGTTGGTGCACCATGCACCTAGATTTATTTTGAACTAACTTTGATGATTCAATAATACGTCAATTAATTGATTAGTTGAGCAATAGAAAATTACTTGGCAAGTATTTTGATAATCGACCAATTGTTTTAGTCATTTTTTTAAAGCAAAAATGCCAAATAATCGCTGGTTTCAGCTTATCAAATTTGTTGATTTGAAGCTTTTGTTTACCATTCATGACAGTAAACTGAATATTTGTATTTTTGACTTTTAACTGGACAGAACAAAACATTTGAAGACATCACTATTGGCTCTAAGAAGTTAAAACGTGCATGTTTCTTTGTCTTCTGACATTCTATTGACAAAATGATCAATCAATTAACTGAGGAAATAATTGGCAGATTATATGATAATGAAAATGCTTGTTAGTTGCAGCCCTATTTCGAACAGTGGCTACAAAAATGGCTACAAAACCAACAAGAGTGCATCAAAAACCTCAGCCCTCCTTTTCATTTTAAAGGTAAAGTCAGTGATTCTAAGCCAATATACTTTTTGTCAAATTCAGCAAATATCTTGTACCAGTCCGCTGGCTGTCCGTGCTGTGTGTGCGCTGAAAAAAATCTGGTCTCCATACACAGCCCTGGCTTTGTAAATGGGCATATAAACATAGTGGCTTGGAGCAAGCCACACAACACTACTCTGGCCACAAAGGAGGGTGTCATGGGGTTTAGCAGGAATGGACCCAAATGCAGAGACCAGAATGCAGACAGAAATCTTCTTTTAATTCTTTCTTTCTTTCTTAATAATGCGAAGGTCAGGACAGCACAGGGTGAAACAGAACACCGAACAGAACAAACAAAACAAATGATCCAACCAAGATTGAACAGAAAACCAAAACTAAAAAACAAACTAAACTAATCAGACAATGAGGAACAGGTGACAAGACACAAGGGCAGACTGGTAGCTGATAGGCTGGGAAGACACAGAGCAGGGCAGTACTGACGAGACTGATATAGGGCAGGTGTGAGGGTGACAGCAGACTGGGGAAGACACAGAGCAGGGCAGGGCTAACGAGGACAAATGCAGGTCAGGTGCAAGGAGGAGCACATGAACACACACAAGGGAAACACAGTAACAAAACCAAAACCCAGAAAACACAATAGTCTAAATACAACCCACACCAACCCGTCCAAGAACCACCATGAACCTAAACCCAAGTACACAACACGCCATGCTAAACAACAAAAGGCCAAAGGTCCAAACCCACCACCCAAATATAACAAGAAAAACCATATGACCAGAAGGACTAAACAGAAGTGCAAACCAGGTAACCCCAAAGAACACAAAAACACAAAGAGAGCAAAAAACACACAAAGTCCAGGCAGGGTGTGACAGAGGGCATCAGTATGTTCTCATGCACAGGACGGGGAAGTCATTAGAGCAGCTGTCTCTGTGAGGCATGGATGTATAAAGAGAACTGGATACAGCGTCGGAGGCTGGGCCCCATTCATTCCTATGAAAGTTGCACAGTGGCACATGAAGCCAAAAAAGCTACTTCCTGAAAACATACTGCGGTCCAATGTGCCCATGGAGCATGCTCACTAGAGACTTCCGTCAGCTGAGACCACTAACTTCTGATTTAGCCCTCCATGGTTTAACCCTCCCTTACATGGTTTGGCCACTATATCAAATTGGCTTCAAGGCCCAGTGCTGTTCTGGGGGCTTGGTGTGAGGACAGGACAGTCTCCTGTCTCTGGCACCCGTTGAATGGTGAGACAGGGGTGGCGAACTGGAGAGAGAGAGAGGTTGTAGCCAATTCACATGGAAAGTGTTTTCTCATGGAACAGATACAGATATATACAGACTCAAAATATATATCACAATTATGTCTATTTTACGCATATATAAAGCCAGGGGACAGGTAGTTAAAGTCATCGTCAAATAAATGATGATGCTGGGATAAATAACCTATTTGAAATTTTCATTATGTTAATATTCTGCAACCAGATAATGAAATGTTGAAATGTTTCATCATAGGATAAAAGTAATAACTCAGAACAACTTTGTATTGATTTGCAGTGACCCTCCCTCCAATGGGATAAGTGGACCCAAACCATGCCAGCAAAATGCCCCCCCCAAAGCATAATAGAGGCACCAGATCCCCTCACTGTAAGGGTCAAGCATTCAGGCCTGTACCAGTGTTTCCTTTAATTTGTCACCTGTCTGTATATTTTACACACATATAAAACCAGGGGACAGGTAGTTAAAATCATCAGTAAATAAATGATGATGCTGAGATAAGTAACCTATTGAAATTTTCATTATGTTATGTGATATTCTGCAGCCAGATAATTGAGTTTCACCCACTATGTCAGTGTTGTCACAAAAACTTTCTGCACCAGGAGATGTATTGCACTTTCTAATCCCATGAGTTGTCTTTCCCCGTGCGGTAAATGCCAATAAAAGACAGAGTCACTTTCATACTACTTACACAGTGCAGGCAGGACAGAATAACATACTGTTACAGGTAAAAAAAACAAAAACCCAAAAACCAGGTAAACTTGAATCAATGCATAGCTTTTAATCTAAAATGGCTTGTTAATAAGGGCATTTCTTTCAGGTAAAGGTCCTCCTTCAGCTGGCAAGACTTTTGAAGAAACTGTTTTTTTTCAACAGATGAAGCAACAACAACATAATAAAAGATGGTAATTATGCCTACAAATGCATCTTCCAGTAAGTTATTAACACTGGAAACATTAGACATATCTGCTGCACATATTTACCCAACATTTGTATTTGGAACAATTACCTATCTAACTATTGTCTTTTGCAACCTGTTGGTATTAATAACTATTGCTGTGAGTAAAAAGCTACATAAGCCCATGTTTATCCTGCTGTTCAACTTGCCCATTAGTGACATGGTGGGTGCTACAGCTTTTTTTCCTCATCTCATGTTCAGCATTGTGACACAGAGCAGATTGATTTCCCATCCTGCATGTATTACTCAGGCTTTTCTGATTCATGTTTATGGTACAGGAAACTTGCTGATCCTGAGTGCCATGGCATATGACAGATATATTGCTATATGTTATCCTTTGAGGTATAATACGATAATGAATCCAAATAATTTAATTAGAATTATTTTTTTAATATGGGTCATAAATTTATCACTGATTTTTACATTGATTATGCTGAATGCACGGTTTAAAATTTGCAGAACAAATATAGTGGATTTGTATTGCAACAATCCATCATTATTGAAACTGACCTGTGAGGACACCAGGGTGAACAACTACTATGGAATAGCTATTATAGTCTTGCTACAAGGTGTCCCACTTTCAGTAATAACATACACATATGCACAGATCTTCCATACATGTGTTATGACTAATCAGCCTGATGCTCGAAGAAAAGCCATTCAGACATGTGGCACTCATTTAGTAGTTTTCTTAATCTTACAAATCAATACTACGTTTACACTTATTGCTCACCGAATTGCGAATGTGTCTCCAAACATTAGAAGGACTCTTGGTGTGTCAGTTATAGTATTTCCCCCTTTTTTGGACCCAATTATATACGGACTGAAAATCACAGAATTGAAGCAGAACATAATACTGTTCCTAAAAAGAAATTTTTGTTCAATCAAGTTGTAACCCATTTTAAATTTGTTGGTGCAAAACTTGAATAGACATGTGAATCATGTCCAGGATTACACTGAATATATAAATGCAGTTTAAACTAAAACTGTTTTCAGAATGCAGTATAACTGAAGACTAAGAGAGTCTCAATAAACTCCAAAATGCCCCGTGTTACTGCACTGAGGAAAATCTACATATCTGTGTTTGATGATTATATGTCTTGTGAATAAGTTGTGCTTTTCTGTATCTCATTTTCATGTGTATACTATCTATAGCATGCTGTACATGCTGATACGTTTACCACCATTTCTAAAATGTCTACCAATCACAGGTCAACAGTTGAGGTCATTTTTCATCGTAATTAAGGTTGCCATTGTAAATCATTGTAATATGACAACAGGAATTAAAATGTGAACAAAAGACTGTGGACATGAATCATATTATTGACAGATCCTTTCTCATATATGTGAAATAAAACCAATAACAGTTCCACAAGCATTGATGCCATTGCACCTGAACAAATATGAGAATGAATGTGTATTGAAATGCAAATAAATATTCATTTATTTGTGTAAATGTTGTAATTTTGTATGAAATTAATTTAGCAGCAAGTGTGTAAATTGTGTGCATGTCTCAACACTGATTTTTAAATTTCTAATATGAATAACTATTGATGAGGAAAATTAAAAAAAACCCAAAACAAAACAAAACAAAACAACAAAAACATTATTTTAAATATGTGAAATCATTTTGATTTTGATACTAAATGTGACTTTGTTTGGTATGTGGTTAAACGGTGTAAAAAAACTGCTGATTTAAACAGATAAACATATTTTAAATTCCTCAATATTAGCCAATATAAAATGAATGACAACTGAATATAAAGAAACATCAAATCATCCACTAGTCATTGTAATATGACAACAGGACCTAAAGAGTGAACAAAAGACTGTGGAAATGAATCATGCTATCGACAGATCCTTTCAAAACTGCTGTAATATTTATATTATATGATGAAAATAATGTCATATATGTGAAAGAAAAACAATAATAGTTCCACAGGCACGAATGCCATTGCACAAATATGAACACAAGGAAGACACATCAAGTCATCCATAATGGGAAGCCTTGTCTCTCCGGTGAATATCCTTATTTTCCTTATTCATACACTTTAGTCCTTTTTACAAATATAAATAGGAATACTATTGGCAAATCAATAGTGTTTCCCATATTAGATTTATGAGGCAATAAAAGAACCGCAATCACAAGTTTAATTTTGGAGCATATTGATCATTTGTTATATAAGTGTTCACGAACAAAGGCCACGCCATTTGAACAGTATAAAAGTAGTTTTATTTGGGTTGGGGAAAGTGTATGGTGGGCTGGATGGGAGTCAAGGTGAGGGACGAAGGGGTCGATTGCTGGGGGATGAATGGGAGCCGAAGGTTGGTCCGGGTTGTGTACAGGGATGTGGGATGATGGGGTCGAGGAGAGGGATGGAGGGGGTCGATGGCATGGGGATGACTGAGGACCAAGTGGAATCACAGAGCGTCAAAGAACCCGGGGGTCGACTCTCAGGGTGGGGGACATGTCTAGATGAGCTTTCTGCTTTGTCACCCCCCTGTGGTTCCTAAAATAGGACAAGAAGAATTACTTAGGCGGAAGTACCGCCTAAATAACCCTAACAAGCATGTCTTTGATGGTGGGAGGAAACTGGAGTGCCCAGCGGAAACCCACGCGAACATGGGGAACATGCAAACTCCACACAGAAAGGACCTGGGACAGCCGGTGTTCAAACCCAGGACCTTCTTGCTGTGAGGAATAAGTGTTGCCACCGTGATGCCCATTGAGAGGGGAAAGAGAAGAAAAAGGGGTTGGGGGGGAGGGCTGTGAGAACTGAAATGGACGGGAGAAAGGGGTTAGACACGCCTATAGCCAACCACTCGCTTGCGGGTTCCCTATCCAGCGCCACCCACACTTAGCACACCGATGATTCCATCCTGCCGCTGTGTCGAAGAGATACGGGGCCGAAGAGACACGGGGAACATTAAAAAAAAACAAAAAAACAACTGTTCTGTTTGCTTGTTTCATGCTATATCCCAATTCGGATAGGTAGAAATAAGGTTGAAAATTGGCAAAGTGGTCCTTTAAGCACTTGCCTTAGATATGAATAAACCAGGATTTAGCCATGGGATAACCATCAGGCGTAAAAAGAAGGGCCTGAATACTCCGAGCTTAAAAATGTTAATGTGGAAGCATAATGACAGAAAGGGGAGTCAAAGTGAGCAATAATAATTAAACGAGCACCTGTTGTTGGGATGCCTAAGAAATAAACAGGAAAAATTGGAGTGAAAGGTTAAGTCAGGATTACATGCGAAGTTCAGCCTGGCCTTCAGCCAGGGCTGAAGAAGTCTGGGCTCTGCTGTAGTAGGCGGCTTTGTGACATCATCGGTGTGCGGTGTGTGTCGGCCCGGCCGCTGACAGTGAACCCGGAAGAGCGGGAGGATTTGAGCTGCCAGCGAGAGGACTGAAGAAAGTAGAGTCTTCGTAGAGTTGGGAAGTTTGTCTTTATCAATGTTTCGTAGGAGTGGGACGACCATCTCCCTGAAAGCTCGCCAGAGGTGAGCAAATGTCTGTTTGAAGATGTTAATTGTGGGGAAAAGAGTCGTGTCCGAGTGGGCTATGGCGTTGATGCGTGTGGAGCATCTGGATTCCAGCTGATCAGAAGCGTGGCGTCTGGGGGAGAAGGGTTCCGTGTGGATGTGGTGGTGGAGGAGGTATCTTGTTGGTACTGCTGAATCAAGTCGTGGATGGTATGTTGCCGAGGAACGTGGATCGCGGAGCACGGGCGGGAGGTAAGCCTTTGCGATGCAAGCCCGTTGTAGGTCAAGTGAGAACTGAGACGAACCCGTGAGAACAGAAATGAACGGGAGAGAAAGGGGTTAAACACGCCTATATAGGTATGCACGGATGATTGGATTGGTGAGGCACAGGTGATTGAATTTAGTGAGAGAGAGGGGCGTGGTCTTGTTCCTGAATCTCTGTTATAGTAATAACTCCATATAATGTAATAATGTTAATAGATGGTTTTCATATGCCATTTCAAGATGTGCATGTTGGGGACAGGAAATACAACTGTACGGAGCTTATGGTAAGAGTGAAGTGACATGAGGTCGTGTGGTAAAATGGACAGATCAAAATACTGATAAACTATTAAAGAAACACTCTAATTTGTACATACAGTAATTATCTAAACACAATAATTTGCAGGCACCCTGAGGTTCTGCTACACATTGGCAGATAGATATGAAGCCTTATCAGGAGGCATTATCTGATCTATGTTTAAAGGGGGGGGTCTGCACACCTGTTCATACTGTGCACTTAATCATTTATAAGAGACACGATTGTATGCTTTTAAGCATCACTGCACAAAGAATTACGGTATCTCTGAAGGGGTACTCCAGCATTTTGTATTGAACTTCCATTATGTGGTAGGATGTAGAGGATTTTAAGGGCCGAAATGAAGGTTACGTTATTGTTGTAATCCTAGTTCTATAAGCACAGGCGGAGCCCTCTACTGGACTCTATGGGTAATACTCTCTTCCCCCCATTGCCCACTGAAATGTGCATGTATGTAGCCGGCCAATCAGAATCATGTTTCTTGCACACTATATAAGCAGCATCTCACTGCTGCTCACTATCCGAAACCACCTCAGTGGATGGCATAGGAGCGGCATGGTCCATAGGTAGAGGGCTCCACCTGTGCTTATAGGATTAGGGTTACAATATTGTAACCTTTGTTCTATCTGACACAGGCTCCACCCTCTACTGGACGCTATGGATGCAATAGGCTGAGCCTGATGATTGTTTGCCCTGCCGCGATATGTCATCAGATTGCCTCACTGAGCCCAACTGGCTATAGGTTATACTACTTTATAATCCCAACCACTTAAGTGCAGCAACCCACCTCATGTCAAGAGGTGCCCCTGTTTTCTGGACCCAGAATGCGAAGGGCTCTCAGAGACAGGAGGTGTTTTAGGCCCATAACAACAGGTTCTCCACCATCTTCAAGAGGGCTGTTGATCGGACTTCGCTCTGCCTGTTGATGTAGGCAACCGTGGTGCATTTGTCTGTTCTCACCAACACATGTCTCCCCTGAACCAGAGTCAGAAAGTGTTGGAGAACCAAGAGCACTGCCTGAAATTTGAGGAGGTTGATGTGTCGGTTTTCCCCAGAAGGCCACACAACATCTATCACTCTCCCCAGGCTGTCCCCCCCCCCCCACCCTGTCAGGGACGCATCTGTGAACACCACTACATAGGAAGTCACACGACCCAGAGGTGTCTCCGTCGACAGATACTTTGGGGACCCCCAGTAACACAAGTCATCCTGCACTTATGGAGGATGATGCTGGTTTGCCAGCCTGCGCTTGGATCTTGGGATCCAAGTGTGTTGAAGGTGGTGCATGTGCAGGAGCTCCCCTAGATGGTCCAACGCCATGTGTCCCAGCACCTGCATGACAGTCAAAGCTGTCACTGCTGCTCCCTGCCGCAGTCTGAGAACTGCTTGCTGCAGGGTTGTCCGTCTGGATTCCACCACAATGCTCCCAGATACTCCATCCATTCTCTGGACTTGGCCATGACAGTGAGGTTGTCTAAGTTAAAGAAGACCCCCATGCCCTGGTTGTGCAGCAGCTGCAGTGCCACATCCACACACTTGCTGAATGTGCAGGGAGCCAGGGAGCCACTTTGGTCTTTGGATCCAAGTGCAATGTAGCGGGGCATGTGCAGGAGCCCCCCTTGATGGTCCATCGCCATGAGCCCCAGCACCTGCATGACAGTCAAAGCTGTCACTGCCTGCCTGTGAACTTCTTGTGTTTTGAGTTTCACCGACTACGTCAGCGTTGTCACAAAAACTTTCTGCACCAGGAGATGTTTTGCACTTTCTAATCCCATGAGTTGTCTTTCCCTGTGAGGTAAATGGCAATAAAAGACAGAGTCACTTTCATACTACTTACACAGTGCAGGCAAGGACAGAATAACATACTGAAACAGGTAAAAAAGACAGAGGTACAACACTTGAATCAATGCATAGGTTTTAATTTAAATTGGCTTGTTAATAAGGGCATTTCTTTCAGGTAAAGATCCTCCTTCAGCTGGCAAGACTTTTGGAAGAAACTGTTTTTTTCAACAGAGGATGCGACAACAACATAATAAAAGATGGTAATTATGCCTACAAATGCATCTTCCACTAAGTTATTAACAATGGAAACACTGGGCATATTTACTGCACATATTTACCCCACATTTGTATTTGGAACAATTACCTATCTAACTATTGTCTTTTGCAACTTGTTGGTATTAATAACTATTGCTGTGAGTAAAAAGCTACATAAGCCCATGTTTATCCTGCTGTTCAACTTGCCCATTAGTGACATGGTGGGTGCTACAGCTTTTTTTCCTCACCTCATGTTCAGCATTGTGACACAGAGCAGATTGATTTCCCATCCTGCATGTATTACTCAGGCTTTTCTGATTCATGTTTATGGTTCAGGAAATTTGCTGATCCTGAGTGCCATGGCATATGACAGATATATTGCTATATGTTATCCTTTGAGGTATAATACTATAATGAATCCAAATAATTTAATTAAAATTATTGTTTTAATATGGTTCATAAATTTATCACTGATTTTTACATTGATTATGCTGCATGTACGGTTTAAAATTTGTAGGACAAATATAGTGGATTTGTATTGTAACAATCCATCATTAATGAAACTGACCTGTGAGGACAACAGGGTGAACAACTTCTATGGAATAGCAACTATAGTCTTGATACAAGGCGTCCCACTGTCAATAATAATATACACATATGCACAGATCTTGCGTACATGTGTTATGACTAATCAGCCTGATGCTCGAAGAAAAGCCATTCAGACATGTGGCACTCATTTAGTAGTTTTCTTAATCTTACAAATCAATACTATGTTTTTACTTATTTCTCACCGATTTGAGACTGTGGCTCCAAACATTAGAAGGACTTTTGGTGTGTCAATTTTAATATTTCCCCCTTTTTTGGACCCGATTATATATGGACTGAAAACCACAGAACTGAAGCAGAACATAATACTGTTCCTAAAAAGAAATCTTTCATCTTAATCTTCAGTCAAGTTGTAATCAATTTTTAATTTTTATTGGAGCGAAACTTGATTAGCTATTTGAATCATGTCCAGGATTGCAGTGAATATATAAATGCAGCTTAAACTAAAACTGATTTCAGAATACAATATAATTGAAGACTCAGAGAATCTCAGTAAAGTCCAAAATGCCCCGTGTTACTGCACTGAGGAAAATCTACATATCTGTGTTTGATGATTATATGTCTTGTGAATAAGTTGTGCTTTTCTGTATCTCATTTTCATTTGTATACTATCTATAGCATGCTGTACATGCTGATACTTTTACCACCATTTCTAAAATGTCTACCAATCACAGGTCAACAGTTGAGGTCATTTTTCATCGTAATTACGGTTGCCATTGTAAATCATTGTAATATGACAACAGGAACTAAAATGTGAACAAAAGACTGTGGACATGAATCATATTATTGACAGATCCTTTCTCATATATGTGAAATAAAACCAATAACAGTTCCACAAGCATTGATGCCATTGCACCTGAACAAATATGAGAATGAATATGTATTGAAATGCAAAAACAAATATTCATTTATTTGTGTAAATGTTGTAATTTTGTATGAAATTAATTTAGCAGCAAGTGTGTAAATTGTGTGCATGTCTCAACACTGATTTTTAAATTTCTAATATGAATAACTATTGATGAGGAAAATTAAAAAAAAACAAAACAAAACAACAACAACATTATTTTAAAAAGTGCAGTCATTGTGATTTTGAATCTAAATGTGACTTTGTTTGGTATGTGGATAAATGGCACATACCATCTAATGGCATTCTTAGATCAAACTAAGAATGCTGATTTAAACAGATAAGCATATTTTGAATTCCTCAATATTAGCCAATATAAAATTGATGACAACTGAGTATAAAGAAACATCAAATCATGCATAGAATTTAGTCCTTTTTAAAAATAAAAATAGGAATACTATTGGCAAATCAG
Source organism: Thunnus thynnus (assembly GCF_963924715.1). Taxonomy (NCBI): domain Eukaryota; kingdom Metazoa; phylum Chordata; class Actinopteri; order Scombriformes; family Scombridae; genus Thunnus; species Thunnus thynnus. The sequence continues at coordinate 25,387,252 of NC_089523.1, forward strand.
TTTTGTTTCTCATATTAGATTTATGAGGCAATAAAAGAATCACAATCACAAGTTTAATTTTGGAGCATATTGATCATTTGATATATAAGTGATAATGTAATAATGTTAATAGATGGGTTTCATATGCCATTTCAAGATGTGCATATTGGGGACAGAAAATACACCTGCACAAAGCTTATGGTAAGAGTGAAATCACATGAGGTTATGTGGTAATATGGACAGATCAGAACACTGATAAACGATTAAAGAAACACTCTAATTCGTACATACAGTAATTATCTAAACACAGAAATTTGCAGGCACCCTGTAGTTCTGCTACACATTGACAGATAGATCTGTAGCCTTATCAGGAGGCATTATCTGAGTGGGGGGGTCTGCACACCTGTTCATACTGTGCACTTAATCATTCATAAGAGACACAATTGTATGTTTTTAAGTATCACTGCACAAATAATTATAATACCTTAATTATAAATAATTAAGGTATCTCTGAAGGGATACTCCAGCATTTTGTATTGAACTTCCATTATGTGGTAGGATGTAGAAGATTTTAAGGGCCAAATTGAAGGTTACGTTATTGTTGTAACCCTAGTTCTATAAGCACAGGCGGAGCCCTCTACTGGACTCTATGGGTAATACTCTCTTCCCCCCATTGCCCATTGAAATGTGCATGTATGTAATCGGCCAATCAGGATCATGTGCCTTGCACACTATATAAGCAGCATCTCACTACTGCTCACTATCCGAAACCACCTCAGTGGATGGCATAGGAGCGGCATGGTCCATAGGTAGAGGGCTCCACCTGTGCTTATAGGATTAGGGTTACAATATTGTAACCTTTGTTCTATCTGACACAGGCTCCACCCTCTACTGGACTCTATGGATGCAATAGGCTGAGCCTGATGGTTGTTTGCCCTGCCGCGATATGTCATCAGATTGCCTCACTGAGCCTGACTCGCTATAGGTTATACTACTTTATAATCCCAACCACTTAAGTGCAGCAACCCAGTGCAATTAACATGGACCTGAGCTGGGTGAAAACATGACCTAACCTTGCGGGGGTGCAGCACCCACTTGTCTGTCATGTCACCTCTTGACATGAGGTGCCCCTGTTTTCTGGACCCAGAATGCAAAGGGCTCTCAGAGACAGGAGGTGTTTTGAGGCACACAACAACAGGTTCTCCACCATCTTTAAGAGGGTTGTTGATCGGACTGAGCCCTGCCTGTTGATGTAGGCAACCGTGGTGCAGTTGTCTGTTTTCACCAACACATGTCTCCCCTGAACCAGAGTCAGGAAGTGTTGGAGAGCCAAGAGCACCGCCTGAAATTTGAGGAGGTTGATGTGTCGGTTTTCCCCAGAAGGCCACACAACATCTATCACTCTCCCCAGGCTGTCCCCCCCCGCCCCCCACCCTGTCAGGGACGCATCTGTGAACACCACTACATAGGAAGTCACACGACCAAGAGGTGTCTCCGTCGACAGATACTTTGGGGACCCCCAGTAACACAAGTCATCCTGCACTTATGGAGGATGATGCTGGTTTGCCGGCCTGCGCTCGGATCTTGGGATCCAAGTGTGTTGTAGGTGGTGCATGTGCAGGAGCTCCCCTAGATGGTCCAACGCCATGTGTCCCAGCACCTGCATGACAGTCAAAGCTGTCACTGCTGCTCCCTGCCGCAGTCTGAGAACTGCTTGCTGCAGGGTTGTCCGTCTGGATTCCACCACAATGGCCCGTAGACTTACTGAGTTGAGCATGACTATCACATGCTCCCAGATACTCCATCCATTCTCTGGACTTGGCCATGACAGTGAGGTTGTCTAAGTTAAAGAAGACCCCCATGCCCTGGTTGTGCAGCAGCTGCAGTGCCACATCCACACACTTGCTGAATGTGCAGGGAGCCAGGGAGTAGCCAAACTGCAGCCTGCTGTACTTCTGGGCTATCCCTTGAAAGGCAAAATGCAGGAACTTCCTGTGTTTCAGCACAACCTCAACATGAAAATATGCACTTTTCAGGTCAATGGTGGTGAACCAGTTGCCTGGTTGACCAGTTCCAGTAATCTCCTGATGGTTAGCATGCAGAACGTCGTTCGGGCAGTACACTGGTTCAAGATGTGGAGATCCAAAATGGGTCTGAAACTTCCTATCTTCTTGGGAACCAGGAAGTACACAGAATGAAACCCCTTCTGTCTGTCGTGAGTGGGAACAATTGAGACAGCCTGTTTCAGTAATAGGTACTGGATCTTCTCGGACAGAGAATCTATCTCGACAAAGCAGGGGACTCATCCTAGATCTGGAGATCTATCTCAAGCTCCGGGTCACTCTTGTTGCAGTGTAGCGAGATGTCACACAGCCAAAAATGGTCCCACTGTCACCGGCGTTGAGTCCTCGTCAGTGCACACAGGGCAGTGATCACATCATGCTGCTCTCTACATGGTCCCGTTCAAGGCACTTGAGGCAGAAGAGATGCCCGTCGGCAGTGACGATGAGACCATGGCACAACCCCTCAAGTCTGATTGGCCACCTTTCCTGAAGCTGCTGAGGGGCAGCATGTATCAGAGCCATATTAAGTTACCGCCAATGCAGACCCAACATTTCCTGTTTTACTGTACAGGAAGTGACATGTGTTCCTCACTGAATTAGTGGAGCTTCATTAGTGGCACCTAAAACCAGTTGAAACAGCAACATATGGACATATTTGGAGCCATTTGTTCAGCGGATCACTTTGAAATAATGCAGAGAGGAATTATAAAATCAGAAGAAGCCACAGTGATGATGTTTGATGAAGAGGTGCAGACAACCAGCACACTTTCAACAGCTAAATAACATATTTGACTTTGCAGTGCTCTGTAATGTAGTCATGCACGGTGTAACTACCCCCAAAACTATGGAAAAATGCCATAATGGCAGTGCAGTGGAGCAGTGAACTTGTGCACTATGTGTGGACCAGACGACCAAATAAAGGAATCCGTCATGAGACGAGGTCGAATCGGGCTGAAAGTAGAAAAAATGTTGGAAACCAAGCATTCAGAGCATAAGTATTCAATTTAATGCTTAATTGTCACCATAAATAAATAAATCACAAATTATGAGACATTAAATAAATAAATGTTAAATTTATTTGTATATTTATTTATTTTAAAAAAAGAATGGTCAGATTTTTAGCCCCTAATATGTGTCACTCTCTTAAAATTGGATTTCCATTATGCAAAATACAATTAAAACTGTATTAACTGGTTTTATCCAGACAGTTGAAACATACACAATACCATAGACAAAGTACACCTGCCACCAATCTCTGACACAGAAAGACCACCTATACCACGAGTTTCACCATCTTGTCCAGCCACAGACATCTGCAACCTTGGTATTGGAGGAAGCATCTTTAAGACGAATGAGGAGACAAGATTATAGTTGGTATAAACAGAGGTAAAGGACAGATCAAAAACCATGTGGGTAATACTGTACATATAACAAGTGTGTACCAAGGCCTACTCCCTGACTCTACAACACTAAAGACAATGCATCAGGTGAGTGTCAATGTCAAAGCCCAATCCCTGACTACATGACACGTATAAACAGGGGGATAACTAACCCTTACCATTAAAAAACCTGATACAAAACATGAAACTAAAGTGCTGAATCCTAATGTGCATCTACAAAACCAAAAGGTTGTCCACACAAATAAACTGAAGCTTCTTAACTCTAGGCTCACAAATACAACTTCATAAGCTCAACCCTAGTCTTCAGGCAGCTATTGATGGGGGGTATTTATTCACTATAAACCAATGGATCCAGAAAGCACCTACTATGCAGTTACCCAAAGAAAGCCACATATATAATCCCGAGCATATAGCTCTACCCACTTTCACTGCCACTTTAAGAGGTCAAGCTTAAACAAACTCCCTGCTAGAGCTTGTTGCCAAAACCTAATGGGAAAAACTCCAGTAACATAATGGACACCTTAAACCAAACTGTACAGTAGACAAGCACTTAACACATTTCAACCAAACCAAACAAAAAGGGACAAAGGACTAGAAACTTGCTCTCCCCCAAAAGAAAACAAAACTCCGTAGCCTTGGCATTGATTCTACAAGTCTCTGGAGCTCTTCTGGAGGGATGAACACCATTCTTCAAAAAGATATTCCCTCATTTGATGTGTTGATGATGGTGGTGGAGAACGCTGTCTAACACGTCAGTCCAAAATCTCCCATAGGTGTTCAGTTGGGTTGAGATCTGGTGACTGTGAAGGCCATAGCATATGATTCACATCATTTTCATACTCATCAAACCATTCAGTGATCCCTCGTGCCCTATGGATTGGGGCATTGTCATCCTGGAAGAGACCACTTTCATCAGGATAGAAATATATATATATTTCATTATAGGATAAAGGAGATGAAGAACAACATTGTACTGATTTGCAGTGACCCTTCCCTCCAATGGGATAAGTGGACCCAAACCATGCCAGCAAAATGCCCCCCAAAGCATAACAGGGCCACCAGATCCCTTCACTGTAGGGTTCAAGCATTCAGACCTGTACCAGTTTTTCCTTTAATTTGTCGCCCATCTGTATATTTTACACATATATAAAACCAGGGGACAGTTAGTTAAAATCATCAGTAAATAAATGATGATGCTGAGAGAAGTAACCTATTTGAAATTTTCATTATGTTATGTAATATTTTGCAGCCAGATAATTGAGTTTCACCCACTATGTCAGTGTTGTCACAAAATCTTCTCTGCACCAGGAGATGTATTGCACTTTCTAATCCCATGAGTTGTCTTTCCCTGTGAGGTAAATGGCAATAAAAGACAGAGTCACTTTCATACTGCTTACGCAGTGCAGGCAGGACAGAATAACATACTGCAACAGGTAAAAAAGACACTTGAATCAATGCATAGGTTGTAATTTAAATTGGCTTGTTAATAAGGGCATTTCTTTCAGGTAAAGATCCTTCTTCAGCTGGCAAGACTTTTTGAAGAAACTGTTTTTTTTTCAACAGAGGAAGCAACAACAACATAATAAAAGATGGTAATTATGCCTACAAATGCATCTTCCAGTAAGTTATTAACAATGGAAACATTGGGCATATCTACTGCACATATTTACCCCACATTTGTATTTGGAACAATTACCTATCTAACTATTGTCTTTTGCAACCTGTTGGTATTAATAACTATTGCTGTGAGTAAAAAGCTACATAAGCCCATGTTTATCCTGCTGTTCAACTTGCCCATTAGTGACATGGTGGGTGCTACAGCTTTTTTTCCTCATCTCATGTTCAGCATTGTGACACAGAACAGATTGATTTCCCATCCTGCATGTATTACTCAGGCTTTTCTGATTCATGTTTATGGTTCAGGAAATTTGCTGATCCTGAGTGCCATGGCATATGACAGATATATTGCTATATGTTATCCTTTGAGGTATAATACTATAATGAATCCAAATAATTTAATTAAAATTATTGTTTTAATATGGGTCATAAATTTATCATTGATTTTTACATTGGTTATGCTGAATGTACGGTTTAAAATTTGCAGAACAAATATAGTGGATTTGTATTGTAACAATCCATCATTAATGAAACTGACCTGTGAGGACAACAGGGTGAACAACTTCTATGGAATAGCAACTATAGTCTTGATACAAGGCGTCCCACTGTCAATAATAATATACACATATGCACAGATCTTGCGTACATGTGTTATGACTAATCAGCCTGATGCTCGAAGAAAAGCCATTCAGACATGTGGCACTCATTTAGTAGTTTTCTTAATCTTACAAATCAATACTATATTTACACTTATTTCTCACCGATTTGAGACTGTGGCTCCAAACATTAGAAAGACGCTTGGTGTGTCAGTTTTAATATTTCCCCCTTTTTTGGACCCGATTATATATGGACTGAAAACCACAGAACTGAAGCAGAACATAATACTGTTCCTAAAAAGAAATCTTTCATCTTAATCTTCAGTCAAGTTGTAATCAATTTTAAATTTTTGTTGGTGCAAAACTTGATAAGTTATTTGAATCATGTCCAGGATTGCACTGAATATATAAATGCAGCTTAAACTAAAACTGATCTCAGAATACAGTATAATTGAAGACTCAGAGAATCTCAATAAACTACAATATGCCTCGTGTTACTGCACTGATGTGAAGTTTCATATCTGTGTTTGATGACTATATGTCTTGTGAATAAGCTGTCCATTTCTGTATCTCATATTCATGTGTATACTATCTATAGCATGCTGTACATGCTGATACTTTTACCACCATTACTAAAATGTCTACCGATCACAGGTCAACAGTTGAGGTCATTTTTCATCATAATTAAGGTTGCCACTGTAAGTAATTGTAATATGACAACAGGGACTAAAATGTGAACAAAAGACTGTGGAAATGAATCATGTTATTGACAGATCCTTTCTCATATATGTGAAATAAAACCAATAACAGTTCCACAAGCATTGATGCCATTGCACCTGAACAAATATGAGCATGAATATGTATTGAAATACAAAGAGAAATATTCATTTATTTGTGCAAATGTTGTAATTTTGTATGAAATTAATTTAGCAGCAAGTGTGTAAATTGTGTGTATGTCTCAACACTGATTTTTAAATTTCTAATATGTGGACAATGAATAACTACTGATGAAGAAAAAAAAAAAAAGAAAAACAACATTATTTGAAATATGTGCAGGCATTGTGATTTTGATGCTAAATGTGACTTTGTTGGGTATGTGGTTAAATGGTGTCAAATCAAACTAAGAATGCTGATTTAAACAGATAAGCATATTTTAAATTCATCAATATTAGCCAATATAAAATTAATGACAACTGAATATAAAGAAACATCAAATCATCCACTAATTCCAATGGGAAGCCTTTTTTTGTCTCTCCAGTGAATGTCCTTGTTGTCCTTATGCATAGAGCTTAGTCCTTTTTAAAAAATAAAAATAGGAATACTATTAGCACATCAGTGTGGCTCTGTAAATGGGCAAGTCATCAGAGAAGCTGTCTGTGTGAGGACATGACAGTCTCCTCTCTCCAGCAGCCATTGAATGGTGGGAGAGAGAGGCTGTGGCCAATTCACATAGAAAGTGTTTACTGATGGAACAGATACACTTACATTTTATTAAATATATCAATTTACACTGAATTCAAGACAGTCTCACAGAGACCCCCCACGTTTTTTAATGCTCCGAGTCTCTTTCTGTCACATTTAGTGAAGCATAATCTGAGCAGGCAGCTGTTTAAATCACACAAATATCCCCCTGTTTTTTTGTTTTATAGTGTGTTTTGAACTTATTAACCATATCAATGAATCAATAAATACAAACACTGTTAATTTCTTTCTGTGGAGCTCACATGCAAACTATTTTGGTTTAGTAAATTTCTGATGTCAGTCAGCCTGGTGAAGGCAGTTTGGCCGGCAGCTGTCCCCTCAGCTCCCCAGGAGCTGCAGCTGACAGACGGCTGCTTCTGTGGACAGAGACGCTGAACGCAGGTCGAGTGAGAAGTGGGGAGGCTGCAGAGAGGCGGAGAGAGTGGCTGGACTGTTGTGCTCACATGAGACGAAACTTTTTTTCTGCTGTGTGTTTGTGTGAGAGTAAGAGAAGTGATTCTACAGCTGATGCATTGCTCTGGATTCCGCCATATTTCTCTTTTAGTTGCTGCCTTGGCAATGTGTGTCCATGAATTTGGGGGGTGGAGTTTTTGAAGGCACATGAAGGGAAGGGTGTATTTGTTTAGGTGTTTAGTTCAAATATCAACAATCTTTCTCCAGAATGACTGACTCTACCTTTAAGTGGTAGGGTATGGAGGGTTTTAAGGGCCTAAACTAAATATATGAATACATAAATAATTGTATAATTAAATCCTTAAAGGGGACCTATTATGTTCATTTCCAGCTTTATATTTCTATTCTGGGATTTCACTTGAGAAGCTTTGCATGATTCACAGTTCAAAAAACTGCTTACTTATCATATATTGGGCTTTTATGTAGCCCCTCAGTTCAGCCTCTATCTGAAACAGGCAGTCTTAGCTCCTGTGTCTTTAAGGCTCCCTCTCGATGAGCCCACTCTGCTCTGATTGGCCAGCTTTCCGGAAGTCACTGAAGAGCAGCATGTATCAGAGTTGTGTTAAGTTACTGCTGATGAAAATCCAACGTTTCCTGCTTTACTGCTTCAAATTAAAAGCTTTTAAATGACTCCAGCGCCCATGTTGTTTAAATAGCAAATGCACTTGCGCCCATCTCAGCACCCATGGGCCTGTTGGTCTTAAAATGAGGTGTGGTGTGCTATTTTGAGGCAGCAGAGAGCAATTGTGTGATTGACCAACAAAAACATGTCTGAAGTCAATAGCGCAGTGTTTCACCATTATTTTAAAGGTGCATTGTCAAGATAGTAAGATACGCCTACATTGGCGGCTGCACAGCATACACTCTGCTTGTTACACACACACTGACGTGCAGCAGCAGCACACAAACATGCAAAAAATTACACATAAAAGGATCACAATGTGAAAGATTATTATTATGTACATCAGCATATTTTAAAAAATACATGTCATAATGGCTAGTCATAATATTTATCAGAATTAGCTAATCGCAGTAATGATAGATGAAACTGGCAATACACATATGTATTTAAACAGACCCATCAGGTTGAGGGTGTCTGTCAAGACCCAGCAAACGGATATCAACAAGGGATCAGACATGGATCAACTTTCCTGCTACATCAATACATGAGGACATGAGGAACACATGGGGAAATAAATTAGGTGAAAACAATGATTAAACTAAAGACGGAAAGAACTCTGGACAGCTCCTAGCTGCAGGATGAGCACCTTGGAGAGCTGATCAAGTCCTGACAACTGTGTATCATGATTTTTATGATGACTAAAATTAATGATTTAATTTCTGAAAAATATTTAACAAATATTCTTTGACATTTTTGAGATTACAGTGATCAAGTTTCCATACTTTCAGCAATTAAAACCCAGCTGATTTTACCTGTTACTCCATTACTGAACAAAATGCTTTTAAAGAAACCAAAGCTGTAATCAAAAAAATAAACCTTTTCAAAAAACAAATGAAAAGAAATATGCAACAAATTAATGAACAGGATCTTAAACTGGTGGTCTTGGGCTGGCCACGGGAGGTTCCACGAGGAGCAGGGGCCAGTGTGCTTGTTATGGATCATGCGCTTTTACTTTGCGCACGAGCAGATCCGTTTCCTCTGCAGAGAAGTGCTCCTTCTTACTACTTGGCAAATGCGCCATCATAATAGCAATCCACCAAGGTGCAAGTGCACCTGACTTTTAAAGGGAATAGGAGATGACACTCTGATTGGTTTATAGCATGTTACGCCCAAAACACACCCATGATTAATTAAGAGACTAAGGACAACCCTTTTGAACCATGCGCTTGGCAGTGCGACCGTTTTTTCCTCAGTTAAACTAGCAGTGGATTTGGACACACCCTAAATGCACTTGCGCCATGCGCTTCAGACCGTGTACCTTGGATCGTTAAAATAGGGCCTTATATATATATATGACTGAAAATAAGGAAAAGTATAATAAGTCCCTTTTAATAAATATATAATCATATAATAATGAATAAATAAATAATTATATAATTTAATCCTTAACTGTCACCATAAATTAATAAATCACAAATTAAATGAGATATTAAGAGTTAAATACATATATATACATATACATACACACATACACACACACACACACACATAAATATATATATATTTATTTATTTCTATGAAACCTTAACTCTTGAAGGCAGTCTGGTCACCCATAAGGGCCACATAATGCCTCTACAATCCTAGGGGGGGAAGTAGGGGATCAAAAACATAACATATTGTACAATCCTCTTAAATTTGTTATTCTAACAAAAGAAAGTGTTAAGCATATTTTTGTATATATTTGAATATTTTGTTTGTATTTTTGTGTGGGTGTTGGTGTTGGTGAGGTAACTAATACATTTCATATTCTTCCAAAGCCCCATGTGAGGCACAGCTTTAGTCATCGCCATAACAATCTAAAGATAAACTTTATGATATCCCAGAAGACTCAGGGGAGCTGCCTGGTGTTCAGCAAAAATCACTCCTATAAAGCTGCTAATCATCCTAAACATCTTACCAGTTGGTCATTGCCAGCACTGGGTAGTGATGATCCACTACATGTTTCTTATGACAATATTTATTCAGCTTGGGAATGAATGACTGTACTGTTTTCTTCTCTGTGTATTTTGTTCCTGTTTTAGTGCAAAACTGTAAGTCCTAAAGGCTTGTTATTTAGATACATGATGTGTCATGTTTAACTGAATTATATGTGGACTGTGATGCGTGAAGCGGTGTGGACGCATTCAGGCTTTACTTCGGTAAGTTCTGTTCTTAGCAGTGACAATTTGCTAAGTATTACTCAAATTTGACTGGAATTTTTAACATTTTACTATCACTATTTCTGATTTTTTGTCTTATTACAGTATGTCCTATTCTTTCTGAATTTATATTTTATATATGAAATAATTATGCTGCTTTATAATCAAACTATTAATGATTTTTCAATGTTTTAGGAGGAAGAGAATTAAAAATGGACAACCTGTACAGCACATCATCTGTTTTAGTGCTAAATGGCTTTAATCTATCCTCTGAAAGTGTCTTTCCTGCGTTTCTTTTTGCAACTCTGAGCTACATGATCATACTTTTCTGCAACCTCATTCTAATCCTCACCATTGGGCTGAACAAATGTCTGCATCAACCCATGTATCTATTTCTGCTGAACCTTCCTGTCAATGACCTTATAGGCTCCTCAGCACTCTTCCCACAGGTCATTAAAGAAATACTGACTAATAGTAAGACAATGCAATACTCCACTTGTGTTGCCCAAGCCTTTTTTATCCACATCTATGTAGCAGGTGCAGTGTTCATTCTGTCTGCTATGGCATATGATAGATACATTGCTATATGCTGCCCTTTGAAATACAACACTGTTATGACTAATGCCCACATTATGAGAATAAACACAATTGTATGGATGAGTAGTTTAATTATGATAGGTGTGCTTTTTTTTCTGCTTTTGCGTTTACCCCGCTGTCGATCTGTAATGACACATACCTACTGTGATAATCCATCTTTGCTGACTCTGGTCTGTGCCGACACAACCATCAACAACATTTATGGTCTTTTTCTTGTTGCTCTCTCTCAAGTGATATCTAATGGAACGGTTTTGTATACATATCTCCAGATCCTTGTTGCATGCTTCAGATCCAAACGATCAGACACAAAAGCCAAAGCTCTGCAGACGTGTGCTACACATCTAATAGTTTTTCTCCTGTTGGAGTGTCTGGGTCTTTTCACCATCATATCATACAGAATTAAGAACATTTCACCACATTTAAGGAGATTCATAGGGTTGTCGACATTAATTTTCCCCCCAACACTAAATCCAATCATCTATGGACTGAAAACAAAGGAAATTCGAGAAAGAGTAGTGCACTTATTTAGGAATAAGATCAATCCATTTTAATACCTTTACGCAGTGAGCTAAAAATTCTTACAATTGTGGCATGAGTTTTTTCTCCCACCAGCAATATTTTCTTTCTCATGCTAGCTTATGAAAGCATGTTTTGCAACTAAATCCCTTTCTTTTCACTTGGCTTTGTATTCATGAATGTTTCTGACTAAAGTTCATTGTCAAATAATGCATATGAAAGCTACAATATGTCGTTTTCAGTATGTAGCAGTAATTAACTCTTGGCTAATTAATTGTACAAGGTAATGCAAAATAATTATTTGAGCACATAGCTTATTATGGTTTTGTCATAATACTACTATGCATGAAAACCAACTGCAAACTACCATTATAATACAGTTGCATGCAATGTAAATGTTCTTACAACAAAATCAGCAGTGTTTGTTAGTTATTTACTTAGTTATGGACTTTTATTTAGAGTTCCTGTCATCTATTATTGCTTTGAAAATGAGGTATTTCTTTATCAACTGATGTGTGTGGTCATAATGCACACTGTTGTCAAGAATAAGTGAACAAAACTACACACCTCTACTGTTTGTTGCAGCTGATATTCAGTTTTATGCATATGTGAAGTAGTTGGACCTTATCTAATATGTTGTATTTTATGTCATCATTGAGCTTAATATCTCTTTTATGAGGGACTGGAAAGCAGCAGAGAGAAAGAAAACAAGCATAGCCAGGCATAACAAGAGGACAAAGACATACAGCACAAAGCCAGACAAACAAAAGCACATACAGCATCAGAAACAATCACAGACACCACTTAATAGATGAAATGTAATGAATTAGGAAATTAAAGACGTAATGCAGATACAGTATTTAACCTAGATAGGAGAGTAATACTGTTTGTGAAAAATAAAGGAACTTAGGAGATGAACTGAAGTGTCAGAGTGATCAGATTTTGATGAAAATTTGAGGGATATCTTTTCCATCCACTGAAGCATTATCAAAGTTGTACTGATTAGACTCCAGAATAGACAGCAAACTCTATTCAGCTGGCTGCAAGTTATGTACAGTACATCTTAAGCTGCTGATTAGATATTAACAAGACTTGGATGATGCAGCTTTTTTCAACTTGCAATGTTTGTTGCTTGGCCCAAACATGCAATAAATGCCCATGTTTATCCTGCTGTTCAACTTGCCCATTAGTGACATGGTGGGTGCTACAGCTTTTTTTCCTCATCTCATGTTCAGCATTGTGACACAGAACAGATTGATTTCCCATCCTGCATGTATTACTCAGGCTTTTTTGATTCATGTTTATGGTTCAGGAAATTTGTTGATCCTGAGTGCCATGGCATATGATAGATATATTGCTATATGTTATCCTTTGAGGTATAATACTATAATGAATCCAAATAATTTAATTAAAATTATTGTTTTAATATGGGTCATAAATTTATCACTGATTTTTACATTGGTTATGCTGAATGTATGGTTTAAAATTTGCAGAACAAATATAGTGGATTTGTATTGTAACAATCCATCATTAATGAAACTGACCTGTGAGGACAACAGGGTGAACAACTTCTATGGAATAGCAACTATAGTCTTGATACAAGGCGTCCCACTGTCAATAATAATATACACATATGCACAGATCTTGCGTACATGTGTTATGACTAATCAGCCTGATGCTCGAAGAAAAGCCATTCAGACATGTGGCACTCATTTAGTAGTTTTCTTAATCTTACAAATCAATACTATATTTACACTTATTTCTCACCGATTTGAGACTGTGGCTCCAAACATTAGAAAGACGCTTGGTGTGTCAGTTTTAATATTTCCCCCTTTTTTGGACCCGATTATATATGGACTGAAAACCACAGAACTGAAGCAGAACATAATACTGTTCCTAAAAAGAAATCTTTCATCTTAATCTTCAGTCAAGTTGTAATCAATTTTAAATTTTTGTTGGTGCAAAACTTGATAAGTTATTTGAATCATGTCCAGGATCGCACTGAATATATAAATGCAGCTTAAACTAAAACTGATCTCAGAATACAGTATAATTGAAGACTCAGAGAATCTCAATAAACTACAATATGCCTCGTGTTACTGCACTGATGTGAAGTTTCATATCTGTGTTTGATGACTATATGTCTTGTGAATAAGCTGTCCATTTCTGTATCTCATATTCATGTGTATACTATCTATAGCATGCTGTACATGCTGATACTTTTACCACCATTACTAAAATGTCTACCGATCACAGGTCAACAGTTGAGGTCATTTTTCATCATAATTAAGGTTGCCACTGTAAGTAATTGTAATATGACAACAGGGACTAAAATGTGAACAAAAGACTGTGGAAATGAATCATGTTATTGACAGATCCTTTCTCATATATGTGAAATAAAACCAATAACAGTTCCACAAGCATTGATGCCATTGCACCTGAACAAATATGAGCAGGAATATGTATTGAAATACAAAAAGAAATATTCATTTATTTGTGCAAATGTTGTAATTTTGTATGAAATTAATTTAGCAGCAAGTGTGTAAATTGTGTGCATGTCTCAACACTGATTTTTAAATTTCTAATATGTGGACAATGAATAACTACTGATGAAGAAAAAAAAAGAAAAAGAAAAACAACATTATTTGAAATATGTGCAGGCATTGTGATTTTGATGCTAAATGTGACTTTGTTGGGTATGTGGTTAAATGGTGTCAAATCAAACTAAGAATGCTGATTTAAACAGATAAGCATATTTTAAATTCATCAATATTAGCCAATATAAAATTAATGACAACTGAATATAAAGAAACATCAAATCATCCACTAATTCCAATGGGAAGCCTTTTTTTGTCTCTCCAGTGAATGTCCTTGTTGTCCTTATGCATAGAGCTTAGTCCTTTTTAAAAAATAAAAATAGGAATACTATTAGCACATCAGTGTGGCTCTTTAAATGGGCAAGTCATCAGAGAAGCTGTCTGTGTGAGGACATGACAGTCTCCTCTCTCCAGCAGCCATTGAATGGTGGGAGAGAGAGGCTGTGGCCAATTCACATAGAAAGTGTTTACTGATGGAACAGATACACTTACATTTTATTAAATATATCAATTTACACTGAATTCAAGACAGTCTCACAGAGACCCCCCACGTTTTTTAATGCTCCGAGTCTCTTTCTGTCACATTTAGTGAAGCATAATCTGAGCAGGCAGCTGTTTAAATCACACAAATATCCCCCTGTTTTTTTGTTTTATAGTGTGTTTTGAACTTATTAACCATATCAATGAATTAATAAATACAAACACTGTCGATTTCTTTCTGTGGAGCTCACATGCAAACTATTTTGGTTTAGTAAATTTCTGATGTCAGTCAGCCTGGTGAAGGCAGTTTGGCCGGCAGCTGTCCCCTCAGCTCCCCAGGAGCTGCAGCTGACAGATGGCTGCTTCTGTGGACAGAGACGCTGAACACAGGTCGAGTGAGAAGTGGGGAGGCTGCAGAGAGGCGGAGAGAGTGGCTGGACTGTTGTGCTCACATGAGCAGAAACTTTTTTTCTGCTGTGTGTTTGTGTGAGAGTAAGAAGTGATTCTACAGCTGATGCATTGCTCTGGATTCTGCCATATTTCTCTTTTAGTTGCTGCCTTGGCAATGTGTGTCCATGAATTTGGGGGGTGGAGTTTTTGAAGGCACATGAAGGGAAGGGTGTATTTGTTTAGGTGTTTAGTTCAAATATCAACGATCTTTCTCCAGAATGACTGACTCTACCTTTAAGTGGTAGGGTATGGAGGGTTTTAAGAGCCTAAACTAAATGTATGAATACATAAATAATTGTATAATTAAATCCTTAAAGGGGACCTATTATGTTCATTTCCAGCTTTATATTTCTATTCTGGGATTTCACTTGAGAAGCTTTGCATGATTAACAGTTCAAAAAAACAACTGCTTATTTATCATATATTGGGCTTTTATGTAGCCCCTCAGTTCAGCATCTATCTGAAACAGGCAGTCTTAGCTCCTGTGTCTTTAAGGCTCCCTCTCAATGAGCCCACTCTGCTCTGATTGGCCAGCTTTCCGGAAGTCACTGAAGAGCAGCATGTATCAGAGTTGTGTTAAGTTACTGCTGATGAAAATCCAACGTTTCCTGCTTTACTGCTTCAAATTAAAAGCTTTTAAATGACTCCAGCGCCCATGTTGTTTAAATAGCTAATGCACTTGCACCCATCTGAGCACCCATGGGCCTGTTGGTCTTAAAATGAGGGGTGGTGTGCTATTTTGAGGCAGCAGAGAGCAATTGTGCGATTGACCAACAAAAACCTGCCTGAAGTCAATAGTGCAGTGTTTCACCATTATTTTAAAGATGCATTATCAAGATAGTAAGATGCGCCTACATTGGCGGGTGCACAGCATACACTCTGCTTGTTACACACACACTGACGTGCAGCAGCAGCACACAAACATGCAAAAAATTACACATAAAAGGATCACAATGTGAAAGATTATTATTATGTACATCAGCATATTTTAAAAAATACATGTCATAATGGCTAGTCATAATATTTATCAGAATTAGCTAATCGCAGTAATGATAGATGAAACTGGCAATACACATATGTATTTAAACAGACCCGTCAGGTTGAGGGTGTCTGTCAAGACCCAGCAAACGGATATCAACAAGGGATCAGACATGGATCAACTTTCCTGCTACATCAATACATGAGGACATGAGGAACACATGGGGAAATAAATTAGGTGAAAACAATGATTAAACTAAAGACGGAAAGAACTCTGGACAGCTCCTAGCTGCAGGATGAGCACCTTGGAGAGCTGATCAAGTCCTGACAACTGTGTATCATGATTTTTATGATGACTAAAATTAATGATTTAATTTCTGAAAAATATTTAACAAATATTCTTTGACATTTTTGAGATTACAGTGATCAAGTTTCCATACTTTCAGCAATTAAAACCCAGCTGATTTTACCTGTTACTCCATTACTGAACAAAATGCTTTTAAAGAAACCAAAGCTGTAATCAAAAAAATAAACCTTTTCAAAAAACAAATGAAAAGAAATATGCAACAAATTAATGAACAGGATCTTAAACTGGTGGTCTTGGGCTGGCCACGGGACGTTCCACGAGGAGCAGGGGCCAGTGTGCTTGTTATGGATAATGCGCTTTTACTTTGCGCACGAGCAGATCCGTTTCCTCTGCAGAGAAGTGCTCCTTCTTACTACTTGGCAAATGCGCCATCATAATAGCAATCCACCAAGGTGCAAGTGCACCTGACTTTTAAAGGGAATAGGAGATGACACTCTGATTGGTTTATAGCATGTTACGCCCAAAACACACCCATGATTAATTAAGAGACTAAGGACAACCCTTTTGAACCATGCGCTTGGCAGTGCGACCGTTTTTTCCTCAGTTAAACTAGCAGTGGATTTGGACACACCCTAAATGCACTTGCGCCATGCGCTTAAGACCGTGTACCTTGGATCGTTAAAATAGGGCCTTATATATATATATGACTGAAAATAAGGAAAAGTATAATAAGTCCCCTTTAATAAATATATAATCGTATAATAATGAATAAATAAATAATTATATAATTTAATCCTTAACTGTCACCATAAATTAATAAATCACAAATTAAATGAGATATTAAGAGTTAAATACATATATATACATATACATACACACATACACACACACACACACACACATAAATATATATATATTTATTTATTTCTATGAAACCTCAACTCTTGAAGGCAGTCTGGTCACCCATAAGGGCCACATAATGCCTCTACAATCCTAGGGGGGGAAGTAGGGGATCAAAAACATAACATCCACAACTAGAAAGTAATAACAGGGCATATTGTGTATTGTACAATCCTCTTAAATTTGTTATTCTAACAAAAGAAAGTGTTAAGCATATTTTTGTATATATTTGAATATTTTGTTTGTATTTTTGTGTGGGTGTTGGTGTTGGTGAGGTAACTAATACATTTCATATTCTTCCAAAGCCCCATGTGAGGCACAGCTTTAGTCATCGCCATAACAATCTAAAGATAAACTTTATGATATCCCAGAAGACTCAGGGGAGCTGCCTGGTGTTCAGCAAAAATCACTCCTATAAAGCTGCTAATCATCCTAAACATCTTACCAGTTGGTCATTGCCAGCACTGGGTAGTGATGATCCACTACATGTTTCTTATGACAATATTTATTCAGCTTGGGAATGAATGACTGTACTGTTTTCTTCTCTGTGTATTTTGTTCCTGTTTTAGTGCAAAACTGTAAGTCCTAAAGGCTTGTTATTTAGATACATGATGTGTCATGTTTAACTGAATTATATGTGGACTGTGATGCGTGAAGCGGTGTGGACGCATTCAGGCTTTACTTTGGTAAGTTCTGTTCTTAGCAGTGACAATTTGCTAAGTATTACTCAAATTTGACTGGAATTTTTAACATTTTACTATCACTATTTCTGATTTTTTGTCTTATTACAGTATGTCCTATTCTTGCTGAATTTATATTTTATATATGAAATAATTATGCTGCTTTATAATCAAACTATTAATGATTTTTCAATGTTTTAGGAGGAAGAGAATTAAAAATGGACAACCTGTACAACACATCATCTGTTTTAGTGCTAAATGGCTTTAATCTATCCTCTGAAAGTGTCTTTCCTGCGTTTCTTTTTGCAACTCTGAGCTACATGATCATACTTTTCTGCAACCTCATTCTAATCCTCACCATTGTACTGAACAAATGTCTGCATCAACCCATGTATCTAATTCTGCTGAACCTTCCTGTCAATGACCTTATAGGCTCCTCAGCACTCTTCCCACAGGTCATTAAAGAAATACTGACTAATAGTAAGACAATGCAATACTCCACTTGTGTTGCCCAAGCCTTTTTTATCCACATCTATGCAGCAGGTACAGTGTTCATTCTGTCTGCTATGGCATATGATAGATACATTGCTATATGCTGCCCTTTGAAATACAACACTGTTATGACTAATGCCCACATTATGAGAATAATCACAATTGTATGGATGAGTAGTTTAATTATGATAGGTGTGCTTTTTTTTCTGCTTTTGCGTTTACCCCGCTGTCGATCTGTAATGACACATACCTACTGTGATAATCCATCTTTGCTGACTCTGGTCTGTGCCGACACAACCATCAACAACATTTATGGTCTTTTTCTTGTTGCTCTCTCTCAAGTGATATCTAATGGAACGGTTTTGTATACATATCTCCAGATCCTTGTTGCATGCTTCAGATCCAAACGATCAGACACAAAAGCCAAAGCTCTGCAGACGTGTGCTACACATCTAATAGTTTTTCTCCTGTTGGAGTGTCTGGGTCTTTTCACCATCATATCATACAGAATTAAGAACATTTCACCACATTTAAGGAGATTCATAGGGTTGTCGACATTAATTTTCCCCCCAACACTAAATCCAATCATCTATGGACTGAAAACAAAGGAAATTCGAGAAAGAGTAGTGCACTTATTTAGGAATAAGATCAATCCATTTTAATACCTTTACGCAGTGAGCTAAAAATTCTTACAATTGTGGCATGAGTTTTTTCTCCCACCAGCAATATTTTCTTTCTCATGCTAGCTTATGAAAGCATGTTTTGCAACTAAATCCCTTTCTTTTCACTTGGCTTTGTATTCATGAATGTTTCTGACTAAAGTTCATTGTCAAATAATGCATATGAAAGCTACAATATGTCGTTTTCAGTATGTAGCAGTAATTAACTCTTGGCTAATTAATTGTACAAGGTAATGCAAAATAATTATTTGAGCACATAGCTTATTATGGTTTTGTCATAATACTACTATGCATGAAAACCAACTGCAAACTACCATTATAATACAGTTGCATGCAATGTAAATGTTCTTACAACAAAATCAGCAGTGTTTGTTAGTTATTTACTTAGTTATGGACTTTTATTTAGAGTTCCTGTCATCTATTATTGCTTTGAAAATGAGGTATTTCTTTATCAACTGATGTGTGTGGTCATAATGCACACTGTTGTCAAGAATAAGTGAACAAAACTACACACCTCTACTGTTTGTTGCAGCTGATATTCAGTTTTATGCATATGTGAAGTAGTTGGACCTTATCTAATATGTTGTATTTTATGTCATCATTGAGCTTAATATCTCTTTTATGAGGGACTGGAAAGCAGCAGAGAGAAAGAAAACAAGAATAGCCAGGCATAACAAGAGGACAAAGACATACAGCACAAAGCCAGACAAACAAAAGCACATACAGCATCAGAAACAATCACAGACACCACTCAATAGATGAAATGTAATGAATTAGGAAATTAAAGACGTAATGCAGATACAGTATTTAACCTAGATAAGAGAGTAATACTGTTTGTGAAAAATAAAGGAACTTAGGAGATGAACTGAAGTGTCAGAGTGATCAGATTTTGATGAAAATTTGAGGGATATCTTTTCCATCCACTGAAGCATTATCAAAGTTGTACTGATTAGACTCCAGAATAGACAGCAAACTCTATTCAGCTGGCTGCAAGTTATGTACAGTACATCTTAAGCTGCTGATTAGATATTAACAAGACTTGGATGATGCAGCTTTTTTCAACTTGCAATGTTTGTTGCTTGGCCCAAACATGCAATAAATCAAAATCAAAGTTTAAATCATTATTAAAAAAATGACTTGAACTGGCAGCTTAGTGTGTGTAGTGCAGTAGGTATTTTCGGTTCAATATGAACAAGTAACAGTTAGCTACTACACAAACTTTCATATCAGATATAACTGTTTGTATTTACAATACAAATACAGCAGAGGGCACCATCAGTACACACTCAACACATTCATACCACTATACAGAAAGCACATGAGGTTGCTCTCTGTCGGTTCAACACTGTATGTATCTGTTGCATTTTGTGTCTTTTGCTGCCCTCTTGTGTCTTGTAAGATTGGTAGAAAATGTAGGTCTTTAGAAGACAAGTGACAAGTGAGTGGTGGAGGATGGTGGAGATGGAAAAAGTTAGTAAAGATCTGTTAATTAAAGTAAATAAGGAACATTCCTCCTGCCAGCAGTTTCTTAAAATTGTAAAAACAACATGTGCTTCACTTGTGCATCTATGCTTGTTTAGACAATAAGTTTGTTTCGGGCAAGGAACTGGCTGGATTTAGGGGAAACAGAAGAAGTGGGAGCAGAAGGACATAAGAAGAGCATGAGGTGGGAAAAAATTTGAATGAGCAGAGTGATTATCATTTAGCTGCAGGGAAGGGAGGGACTGAAAGTTGACCAAATGTCCTGGTAGATAAGTTCAAGAAAGGGCCTTATGTCACATTGTTTAAGTTCTCTGAATCTGTTGATATTGTATTAAGTATATAAGACTTAAGAGTATGTGAATATTAATAGCATGCCCTTTATGGTTGTGTGTAGCCAATGTTAGAACACATACATTAAAAGAAACCCTCAGTTTGCACCTGAAATCAACTCTTCACTCTTTCACTAATCACTCTTATTCAGAGATACCTCGACAAGAATACACTTTGTCTCCACACTGTGGTGAAATTTGATATTACACACCTTAATTTTTGACATGTAGAGACTGTGCCTATAATATTCAAACCCATAAAAACATTTCATTGTCCAAAAGATTTTATTGCTATTGCTTTAAATTTTTATTGGTACAATATTGCTATTATATATGCAGAAAAAGCTAATGACATATCTATGAATGTTCCTGATTTGAATAAGTTAATTTACCTAGACACTTTGTCATCATCAATTTTTGTAATCAAAAATTTGATTTATTATTAATTTTATTAGAGCATTCCTGCAATAGACAGACAAATAAAATTATTTGTAAATAGACAGATAATTCACTCCAAATCACTATACACACACACACACACACAGAGAGAGCTTGTCCTTTGCCATTACAAAACTGTAAAATAACTTTATTTATATTATATATTTCTATATCATGTTTTATAATATATTACAATCATGTACAATTACAACAACAAACATACAGTAAAAAATATTGCTAAATTGCAGTTAACTACAGGCCAATAGAGTGACAAGGGCAGAGGACAAAAAAGGTATAATGATTTGTAAAAAAAAACCAACAATAATATAGATTATAATTAACTTAAAATGTAGAGAGCAAAGATTGTAAAACGTCAAACTTAAAAAAGCTAAAATGACAAATAAGAATGGGTCATAAGACAAAACTTCAGTAGTCATGCTAGAAGCCCTGTGAGGTTATAATTGTCATTAAACATCAGAAGATAAAATTATATGGGGCTTTTTTCCTGTGTTTAACCAAGTGCATGGTCTTTCAATTTGAGAGCATGAGTTATTGATTTCACATTCAGATTTTGTCATTTTTTTCCCTCAAAACTCTTCCATCACACTCAAATAGCCCCTGTTTGTGCGGAGATTTGCACTGCTTCTGCTCAAACTGTGTGCATGCTTTAAGATGTATTGTTGCTTGCACAAATGATGCCATTGTGTTTCTTTTTTTTTAAAATCTGTATTTCATTGTTTAGGATTGTTTTGGGAAAAGTACCAACAGTACCAAAAGTAACCAGCTAATACATTAAGAAAGTATATGTAAAAGTAACCGACTAACTTCAGAGAACAGAATGAAATTTATTTTCTCAGTTTGGAGACATTTTTATGATTAACTTGCTTGACAACACAACACCAACAGTATCTGCTTTATTCTCTTGGGAATAGCCTTTCAACTCCTTGAACTGATTTCCCTTTATGTAGCTTCACACTGTATGAAAATGCCACATATTCTGTTGTATAAAAAGGTCACATTCTGTGTCTTGCTGGTTGCTGCACTTCACTGAAGCTTCATCACATTGATAATGCTTTCATTCATATCAGGTACAAACAATATCCTGGTTACTCAGCTTGGATACCTCTTCAAGGAAAAATCTACTCACTTATGCACCTACAATATTAGATTTCAATTTGTGATGTTTGGTGAACATGTGAATGTTTAAAGTACAGTGAAATATTCAGAGCCAAGATGCTATTGTTTTATAGCTACAGAATTACATCAAATAGAAAATCAGAATTCTTGTGCATCATTTTGTACACATTTCTCTATAATTCGTATATATTCAGGACATATTTGGGAAATGGTGCAGTAATGATGAACCTATTGATGGTAGAGTTGAAGAGGTTACTCAGAAAATGCTTTCAGCCACATAAAAACAGTCAATGCTGCAGTATACTGCAAGATTATTTTCATTCTAGAATCCTTGAAGTTTTCCTCTCTGTCCACATCCCATGTAGCCTTCACAGTCTTCGTAAAAAGAATTGCTCTGAAGCAAAGATACTGAGTTCTGTAGGTCCTTCTATCCGTCTATACTCCTCTGAAAATGCGTTCCAGTTCACCACACCTGACGACAAAAGAACAGAAGGGTTCATGTATAAAATGTAGGTTCACTTTTTTTTTTTTTTTAATGTGAAATTATCTGGTAGAAGCATTTCCTCTGTATTCATTTAGCATTGGTGCGCCACCACAGCAACGAATTTACCTGGAGCATGCAGAGGCGATGGAGGGTGCAGAAGCGCTGAAGGCTGCAGAGACGATAGAGGGTGCAGAGACACTGGAGGCTGCAGAGACGCTGAAGGGTGCAGAGACAATGAAGGGTGCAGGGATGCTGGAGGCTACAGAGGTCCTGGAGGCTGCACAGATGCTTGAGGCTGCAGAGACACTAGAGGCCGCAGAGGCGCTGGAGGCTGCAGAAACACTGGAGCATGCAGAGACAATGGAGGCTACAGAGACATTGGAGGCTGCAGAGACGCTGAAGGCTGCAGGTGCACTGGAGCATGCAGAGACGCTGGGGTGTGCAGAGACGATGGAGGGTGCAGAGACACTAAAGGCTATGGAAACAGTGGAGGCTACAAAGCCCCGGGGGGTACTGAGGCACAGGGACCTGTTGATGGGTCAGCTAACCCACATTTCTGCACATGGCCCAAAAATAAATTTTGCTGGGTTATAATCCTTGCACAATAGCAGTGGTGATAATTGAGGCTTTTGACCAATCCATCGTGACATCTGTACATTTTATACCCTACAAACAAAGAGAAATCCGGTTTACAAACTACTCATACAAAATTCAAAATTAAAACTGTATATAAATTAACGTTGGAATAAAATACTTAACATTACTAGTGGACAATTTGTATATTTTACAAGATCTACAACATTTATTTATACTGACAAATACCTCCATGTTTAACAGCTGACTTCTTGTGGGTCTACATATGTGCCACGTGTGCATGCTCTCCCACTTTGCTGCAGAACTGGCATTTGTAGTTTGGGACTTAACAAATGGTTTTTTTAAGATACCTTTCCTACAAACTATTGGATGAGGGTGGAAGCATACAAAAAAGTAAGATTTTTATTTTTACATGCATCAACATTTCATCAAAAACACTTTACAACACTTCCCAAAACAGTAATGTTCCCTAAAGGTACACCCACATAATTTCAGTGAGCTGATTAAGTTCTCTATCCAAGCTTAAGTGCACCTGTTAAGAGTGGCCTAACTTGCACTTTTATGATTCAGGGGACTATGCAGTTCAGTCACCTCAGCAACAAAGCACAGACCTATGCAACTTAAACCTAATGAGACAAAATAAATGAAATCTCCTGTGCTGGTGGACAAGACCTTTAGAATACTGGTATGGCACATTCATGTCAACATCCAAGTGATAATCACAACTAAGAATCTCATATTATTCAGGATGCAACGATATACCTGACTAGGCCAAGGATAGGGAACCATGTGCCATGGGGAGCCATGAGTCTGCAGGTTTTCAATCCAGCCAAAACTACAGCAGGTGATTTTGCACTGTTTAACCACAAAGCAACACTGCCACTACCACTTTAACAGTGGTATATATATACATAGAGAGAGAGAGCTAGAGAGAGAGAGGCTGCCTCCTCAGCCACCTCCCAGACCACCTCGATGGAGACACCGCAGCACTGGCCCTCCTGAGACTGCGGAGTGGCCCGGGACAAGAAAACGCTGAAAGACCGCACAAAAGCTGGCCAGCGCATAGGGAAAGTCTGTAGTGCTGAAAAGACTGTCAGCGGGAGCTGGTGTCACATCAGCAAGGGCTACGTTCAACAGCCCTCCCGGATGTGCCAGCGGAGTTCACCGCCCCACCACACCACTGTTTATGTTCATGCTGTTCTGTGTGTGGTATAAATATTTTAATAAAAACGACTGACATTTTCCACCAAAGAGCAAAATCTTCCTCGGCCCTCTATGACGCTGTGATGATAGCAGCTCAGCCTGCTTTATCCAGCTGGTCACAGAGGCTATGTAATGCAGAAAGCATTCAGCTGGCGCCCCTGCTTCTCTTCCCACTCTTCCCCTGCTGGCTCCTGTCCCCGCAGACAGCCTCATTCCGCTACATCCTATGCTAGCCGGAAAAAGTTCAGTGCTGAACTCATTCATGAGCACTATGTTAGGCGCAATGTTGTGAGAAAGAAACACATCCTGCCCGACATAGCAACACAGAGAAGCAGATCTGTTTCTCACTGTGCTCACCAGTGCTGTTATCTGTCGGACCAGCTAGCAGCTAATGGCGTTGTCTCCTCATGGGAAATACAGAGGGGAATGAACATATTAACAGAACATCAAATGCTGTGATGAAGCAGCCAACAGTAATGCGTTCAGGGACCACACCGTAGGTTTGGCCCTTTCAATATCGGCCCCCAGTGGGCCAATCTTCCATTCATGGAAGGTTTTGCTTCCTGGCTGCTGTCCCCCAACTGGCCGCCCACCTTCTAAATCAGTTTTATGAGGAATGGCGTCACAGCTGCATGTTAATGGAGTGGATGGACAGAACACTGAGACTTGGTTATTCACTCCAGTTCTGCCATGTTCCTCCTTTATTCTTCATCAAGGAGATAAATCTTTCCTCACAAGAGGAGATAGATTCTCTCTCCGAGGACATCCAGGACCTGTTGCTAAAACAGGCTGTCTTGATCGTTCCCACTCACGACAGAGAGACTTCCTGGTTTCGACGAAAACGGGAGGTTTAAGACCCATTTTGGATCTCCACATCCTGAACCAGTGCATCGCCCAAAAGATGTTCGGCACACTAACAATCAAGAAATTGCTGGAACTGGTTCAACCAGGTGACTGGTTCACCACCATCGACCTGAAATATGCATATTTTTACGTTGAGGTGGTGCCGAAACACAGGATGTTACTGTGTTTCACTTTTCAGGGGATAGCCTACGAGTACAACAGGCTACTGTTTGACTGCCACTGTGCAACCAGGGCATGAGGGTTTTTTCTTCTTCTTAGGTGACCTCATTGTCACAGCCAGGTCCAAGGGCATTTTCCACAGAGCCAAGTTGGTGCTGCACTTCACCCTGTTAGGTCTCGCCATCAACTGGAAGAGGAGCATTCCCCGGCCACACCAACAGGTGGAGTATCTGGGAGTCGTGCCTGACTCGGTCAGTCTGTGAGCTGTTCTGTCGGAACCCAGACGGACGGCCCTGTATCAGGCAGTCCTCAGACTGCAACGGGGAGCAGTGGTGACAGCTTTGACTGTCATGCAGGTGTTGGGGCTCATGGCAGCAGGCCATCCAGTGGTGCCACTGGGGCTCCTGCACATATGCTGCCTGCAAAGGTGGTTCACCAGCCTGCACTTGAATCCCAAGATGCACAAGCACCGCATAAATGTTCCCCCATCAGTGAACGAGCACCTGCATTATTGGGGGTCTCCACAGCATCTATTGACAGGGAAACAGAGAGGCATCTGCCCTGATAGAGCGATAGGTGGTGTGTGGCCTTCAGGGGAAAACCAACAAATCAACCTCCCTGAACTTCAGGCAGTGCTCTTCGTTCTCCAACATTTTCTGACCTGGGTTCAGAGACATGTGTTGGTGAGAACACCCTGCCTACACCCTGCCTACATCAACAGGCAGGGCAGAGTCTGATCTGCAGCCCAGTTGAAGATGGCAGAGAACTTATTGTTGTGGGCTTCAGAACACCTCCTGTCTCTGGGAACCCTCCAAATTCTGTCCGCTGCACCCCATGGTGGTACAGCAGATTTGGAACAGGTTTGGGTAAGTGGAAATGGACCTGTTTGCCAGTCGGAACAAAACCCACTGCCCACTCTGGTTCTCCCTGATGTTGCAAGACGATCAAACCCTGCGGGTGGATGCGTTCACACACATCATGGCCAGGGAGGCTGCTTTACCCCTCTCCTCCTCTTCATCTCATTCCCCCTCTGCTGGAGAGAGTCAGGTAAGTCAGGCTGTCGGTCATCCTGATAGCCCCGGACCGCCATTTGGTGCTGTGGTACACAGAGATGACCCAGATGTTGGCAGCCCCGGCCTGGTCCAGCGCTCAAGTCTGTGGCCCTGTCCCAGGAGATGGGCTCGATAGGCGTGCTGCCCAGTTGGGCCTATCTCTCCAGGCTTGGCTTCTGAGAGGGACAGGAGAGGAGGTGGAACAAAAGCTGGTTGAGCCAGATGAGCCCGGCTAACTATTTTGGGCAGGATAGGTGAGGGCAGTGTGAGCCCTGCATGCTCCGCTGCCATGGCCATAATCTTCTGGAAATAATGGCGAACTGAAGTCGGAAGTGGCTTCCTAAGGGTCAGCAATGTTGCAGACATAGATGAGAGGTTGCTGTCATTGAAAGATCATGGTTTGGGTTAAAATGATCGCTTGAAATGTGGTTTCTGCTTCCTTCAAGTTATGCAACCTTCGCCGTCATGGCAACAGTAAACGCCATTACAGTAATTGTTCCAGTTTTTAAAAAAGTGTCCCAACTCATGGATGGAAACATGACACTCATGGTTGGAAACGGGAAGCAAACAACGGTCTCCTGCAGCTAAGTCCACTTTTCAACATCTATCTATCTAGCCATCAACCTAACACATCTCCACCTGATAAAGCAAATTGTCACCTTAACATGACGTCATCCGAATTGCATCACTTCCCCAGGTCATAAGTACTATGGATGCTAGATGGTGTAAACATAACTATAGGATGTTTTTGCTGGCTGAATTTTAGATTTATACTATTGTTTTTTTTGTGAGGACGGGCTGACCAAAACACACAAAACTGGTGAAAAAGCATTCAATTTTGACATATTGCAATAAGGAAATGGTCAAATGAAGGGAATCATACCATGAAAGACCACACCCAAGTGCATTTGAAGATGTTCTATTTGACCTATATCGTGTCTACCTTAATTTACAACGCCATAGTTACATTACATTGTACTTTGAATTTATGTCTTGTTTACTGCATATTTCCATTGCTGTTTTAAATTGCCTTATACATCATGCACTGTGTCTCCCCTATGTTGTTATTATGTGGCTGATGTAAGACAGTTTAACTGAACTGAAATAAAAAGCTGTTAACTCAATCTGTCATTCTTGAACCTTGGGAAACACATGACCAATCCAAATCACCTTCAGGTAATGTTTACTTGTTTGGCCGTGAATATGTCGTCACCCATTAGGAGATTTCTTCTCCAACTTTGTTACTAAGTGGGAAACTATTCATTGTATCATGGCTACTATGGCTTGGTTACTGTTTTTCTGTAACTTTGCTCATTAGGTTAATGACTTCTTTGTTTACAGAGTGTTGATAGGAAAGATGTGTCACACTGAGCCCTCCAGAGTGATGTATCCTCAGTACTAAGCTCTGTTAATGAACCTCGAAGGGTTTGCTGAGACAAACAGCTACTGGTGTGTTTTGCAACTGTTCAAACAGTGACAGACAGTTGAGCTTGAGAAAGTTTGCTGGTGTGGTGCATTTAATAGACTTTAAAGAGAGTAAACACTTTTTAGCAGTTGAAATGTCACTAGAATATCTTATCAAGTAAGTTTAGACAAGTCGGAGTAACTAATTACATTTGATCACTGGCCTGTCATGGCTGTAACCAATTCATCCAATTCAGTAATGTAAAAATAGTAACCATCTTTTCTTTATCAGAAAGCTTTCTCAAAGTTTTATGTTCAAGGGCAAAAGATTCAAAGCACACTTAATTGGAACATCCATAATATAAAGACTGTAGGTCTTTTAAAAAGTAGTTTAGTAAAATGCATCATCACAAATCCACTTAAGTAAAAGTTTATTGATATAAAAATTAAATATATAAAAAAGTACAATAAACAAATTCAACAACATTGCTATGACAAGCTTTTATTCACTTTCCACTCATGCACTTTTTTAACATCTCAGCTTATAGTTTTACAGAATGACAATACAGTATTCAGTACATAATGGCTAGGAAATTATGCAAATCAAAGAGCTAGACTGTTTGTGGCTTTAGAGGATTTCAGGCATCAGTGTGATAAAGTACCTTGATCCGTAATCTCTTGCATCAGCCAAAAAACAGACATTACTTGTCACTCACTCATCAGTATTGCAATATAAATCATTATATAAATGACAGTGATAAAGATTTTATTACCCCACCCCGAGATGTAACTGGGGAAAAAGAGAGAAAAATCTTTTTGGACAGTATACATTTATGTGCAAAACTTCTGTCTTGCTTAACATATATTACTTTTGATTGAACAGCATTTTTCAGAGAAAATTGGAATCTGTTTATCAATTGGTCAGCTGATAGTGATTGTATATCAAGCTAACTACAGTAATGTGAAAGAGAAGAGAGAAGAGGAAGAAATGATGGCACCAATAGGCACTGTAGTTATTCCTCTTCATACATAAAATAAAAATATTACAAGAGTGTAGAAGTTCTGAGTTTAAAGTCAGAATTCTGACTTTATTCTCAGAATTATATATAAAAATTCCCTCTCTCACCCCCCTCCCATGGGGGGTGGTGGTGTGTCTTCCTCAAGCTCGGGTCTTCTACCAGAGGCCTGGGAGTTTGAGGGCTCTGCGCAGTATCTTAGCTGTTCCTAAGACTGCGCTCTTCTGGACAGAGACCTCAGATGTTGTACCTGGAATCTGTTGGAGCCACTCTCCCAGTTTGTGGGTCACAGCCCCCAGTGATCCAATTACCACTGGCACCACTGTTGCCTTTACTCCCCACATCTTTTCTAGTTCCTCTTTCAGCCCATGGTATTTTTCGCTTAGTGTACAGTCTCAGAGTGTATATATATATATATATATATATATATATATATATATATATATATATAATTATAGTTCATTTTGACCTGACTTCAGATCCAATGTGGATCGAAACTTTGTCTTTTTGGATTATTTTGAATTATGGCTTTGTATGTTGAGTATGTGTTGTCTTCTATTAGCCCTGCACCTATGTGATGTGCATATAATTAACGTGAAAATGGGGCACAGCTCATGTCTTCTGTGCATATACAGGTCACAAGACTGGTATCTAGCTAAGTTCTTGTCAGATAGCTTGAAGCTGGCCTGTGCAATAAACACTGCCTTTCAAAAACCACCAGTTTTCCAGACCACATTCCAGGAATAAAGTTCTTATAAACTAATGCTAACACATGGCTTTAAGACCTCAAATAAATATGCAAACAAATCCTGCAAATGTTGGACAAAGTAAAATCCTAATACAAGGGTAATCAAGGCTAAATTATGTACCGTATATATGTTAAAGAAGCAACTGCAGGAAGCGCTTTTGCATGTTTTCCATGAAGACTGAAGTAGAAGACTGAAAAGCAGCCAAATAAGCAAAAGGTTTAAATGAAAACAGGATCACACTGAATTTGGCTACTATAGATGATAGAGATCAATAAAGATATGCCTTGATCAGTGCTGACACAGACTTCACAAATTTCAGTAAGTATTGGCCATATTTTAAGGATTAGAGCTGGTGAAAATCTTCTGGACCTCAAGCAACTTCTTCTAATTAGACACAGCAAATGGGGAGTTCCACTTTACTTCTCTGGCTTAGAAAAATATTTTGCCAAATGTGGGAATTTAGATGATAAGCACAAGCACACAACTTAAACCACCCTAAATCTGATGAATTTTGAATTTCAAGGTTTTGAATAAAAATTAACCTCAACATCCTTAACTCATCAGTTCTTTTTACCAAGATTACTTTTTTAAAGGTTTGAGGAAAGTTTGCAAACACCTACAGCAGCATACAGTTTATTGACATAAACATAGTTACAGACAATAAGTAATGCTGGTATATACAGTATGCATTTGGTATACTGAAAAGCACTGGAAAAAACAAATAAAGTTTATGATATACAGCATGTTTGCTTCATGATATATTCCATCAAGTGGCACGGTGAAGTTGTGAGAGAGTTTGCATGTTTTTCCTTGGCTCTGTGTGGGTTTCCTCCAGTTTCCTCCTACAGTCAAAAGACATGTAGGTTAGGTTAACTGCAAAGTCTAAATTGCTGGCATGTGAACATTTGAGTGTGACTGTGTTTGTCATAGATTACAGACCTGTCAGGGATGGAGACTGCCTCTCACCCAATGTTTGTTGGGATAAGCTTTTGTCCATTACAATCCTGAACAGGATTAACAGTTCAGAAAATACATGGATGAATGATTCCATCATTTTATCATAATACTTAGACCATAAAAGGGTGCATCTTCCATAATAAAGTATTAACAAATTGACAATTCCTGAGGATCTACTGAGATGTAGCAACTGTTTTGAAAATCCTAAAGATTTTACATCTAATTTCTTTTGTCCTAAGACAGTACACAAAAGGATTTACAATAGATGGACCAAGGATGGCCCCGATTGTTAGGCCATGGCGAGCCTCGAGAGTTAATACCACACCCATCCTAGTCAAGACAACGATAATAAATAATGGACCATAATAACACGTTACCACAACCAAGTGACTCAAACAAGTGCTGCCCATTTTCCTTTTGTTACTATCTGAGGATAATTTGACAAAAAATATGATCAAAATGTATGACAGGCAAATAAATGTGAAAGTGAAAAATAAAAGAAAAAATACTATGACAGTAACCAGATTGAAGTAGGGTCTGGGATCAACACATGTAGTTCGTATTATGGCAGCATATTCACAGAAAGTGTACTTCAGCGTTGAGTGGCAGTGAGGGAGAGGTAGCAGAGTTGCCGGCAGAATGGACACAAAACCACAGGCAACAATCCACAGGATGTATGTAAGGACAAGAGTGCGCACATTTGTTAAATAACTGTGGTACATAAACGGACAACTAATAGCAATCAATCGATCAAATGCCATAATCGATAAAGCAAACATCTCCATTACCCCTCCCAAGTGGAAAGCAAACATTTCAATGAAGCATGGCACATAGGATATGGTAGTAACACCAGCAACTAGAACCCCGATCATTGCTGGACTGGTACTGGAGGTGTACAGTATATCAACAACAGCAAGGTTGCAAATCAGAAGATACATTGGTTTGTGTAATCGCTTGTCATATATGATGAAGAGGATGTTCATCATATTGGCTAATATAGCAAGAACATAGGTAATTAATATAACCACACCAACTACGAAAGGCTTTTCAGTTTTGTCAAAACCACCTATAATAAATTCTGTTACTTTGATTGAAGCATTCTGTAAAGACATATTCAACAAAATATCAAGATGACAAAAATAGCAAAAAAGAAGTTGATAAAAATACTCTTCTTAAAGCAAAAGATCATTCAATACATATCATAAACAGCCAGTTGTAGTCAGATTTGAAAAATGTAACTCCACCTGAGCTCAATCACACAGCTTTCTCTAAAACCAGCAATGGAGTTTACCAAACAGCCTCTAGGATTTAGGGTTTTAAGGCTCAGCTGAGCGGTAAATTTTCATTGGACAGCCCCATTGTCCAATCACATTGGATACTGACACCAGCTGATTTGAGCTACTAGCTAATTAGCTTATTCTAATTATCAACATCTGGAATCCTATATCCAAGATAAACAGTAATTTATCTGCAAAGTAGAGCTGAACAATATCACCTAAAATCAATATCATGATTAATTGTCACATTTACCTCAGTCACAATTAATCAAGCGATACCTTATTAAATACACTTGTGTGCAAGATTCTCTGTCCTCACAATGGAAATCATATTAGTTGTTTGTACTGAAAAATAAACAGAAAACCCTGGATTATGACTTATATTGTCATATTTATCTACCATATAAGAACACTTGTAGGTACGTGTTTGCTAAAACAGAAAATTCAAAGTAAAATAAAGCCATTTAACATATCTTGCACATGTCAAAATAAGCAATATAAATAAATTTGAATAACACTTTCAGGAATTTTCTCATTATCTTATTATCTTTAACCCCAACAGTCACTTATTATTTTATTAGCCAGATCTTTTAGAGTTACATTATCTCAACAAATGCTTTTGTAATAGACATAAACAAAACTAGTGAACTTCACTTGGTTGTTGAAGAGTTGTAACATTTCTTTTCTGACAAACTGTAGGTCATACTGAAAATTCTCTGTTACATTTACAGTTCACTGCTAACATACAGCATACCTGCCTGCCTGTTTTGAGTGCAACCTCTTTCTCTGTATCTCCAGCACACTCACATCACACACACACACAAGAAACTTAGTTTTGTCCTATATCGTGTTGAATGAAGCCAAAGTGTTCCCAGATGACTGAAAAAACATATTTTTTCTGTGCCAGCTTGTTCTCATCTGCACCTCTCCCCAGCTGCATTTCTTTTGATTTGAGTCATTTTGTCTTCACTGGACACATATGGTTAAATACATTGCTTTAGACTGCAGGTGGACATTTTGTGATAGCCCTATGCCTCAAGACCAATGTCCTGTCTGATTGCTGGGATCTGGGGAATGGCTCAATAGGAGTGATGGTTGTCACCTCAGTTGGTGTGACTGCTTACCTAGATATACAAGTACTTGAGCAGTCAGTCCTTCTCTTCCTTTGGGTTACTTGGTTTGGTTGGATTTTGGTTCATTTATTTTTGGTTTGCTTGCACTTGTACATGTCCACACATGTCCATTTTCTTAAATAAATTTATTTTAAAGAGTCATGTGTGGTCTCCACATTTTGTCCTTCCTTTAAGCTAGGTTCTGACAATTCTGCATGAAGGAATGAATTTATTGAATATGTCCATATGACTAAAATGCGGTCAGTTATAAGGCCATAATGTTGGTTTTAGTTACTTTTTGATTAATTGCTTTGCCATACTGCAAACAATGTTTTAATACCCATCACTGAAGAAAGCGAGCCAACTGTTGCAGCTCAGACCACATCTGCTAATAAAGAGGTCATGAATGCTCCACAGAATACAAGAAGAAAACAGAAAGCAGGGCTAGGATGGGCAGAGTGTAAGAATCAGTGAAAGGCTGGCCATTCCTGGGGCTCAAGCAAGGGAGCGCAAGGCCAAAACGAGTTTAGTTGATAGTGGGCTACAGGCTTACACAGCTCAGCAGAGAAGGCAGCTAGTGGAAATGTATCAAGCTGAGCAGAAACTTCAAAAACAGGAGAATGAAGCCTTTAACAAACTGTTCTGGGCACATCAGGAGACAGAGGAAAGGAGACTCCATGCAAGCCCAACAACAGGCAAAATCATCAGATGTTTATGCAGCTAATGGACACTGTCATGACTGCTTTGTGTCCTGGTCAACAAACACACCCATAATCACCATACTGGATTAATCCAGCTCCAGTGGGGTCAACCACTGCTAGTGCTTGGCCTTGTGCCACAACAGTCCATGCCACCTATAGCCCAATGAATGATGCCTGCAACTATGCCAATGTCTCAGCAGTTAATGCAACCACCCACCGATATCAAAGGTGAATTGACTCCAAAACCAGTGAATTACTCACACCTAGCAAAATTTGAAATACTGAGCAGGAGATGTATAAAACAAATTTGTTATTGTTTTTATAGAGGGTTATACACCCACTCAACGATAATCCTATTTTCACTGATTTACTGTATATTACTTGATAATGTTTATAGTATATATATAGTTTACTGTTGGCCACACATGTACATTGTTGTATTATCTTTTGGGTCACTCTTTTTAATATAGCAGATTCAGGGTGATGATGACAATAATTTGTAACCATTTACACAATGAAATTAACAAGAAAATGGACAATTCAGCCTGTGAGACAAAACTGGGGTCTGGCTAGGTTCTTGTCAGATAATTTGAAGCTGGCCTGTGCAATAAACACTGCCTTTCAAAAACCACCAGTTTTCCAGACCCCATCTCAGAAATAAAGTTCTTATAAAGTAATGCTAACAAACTGCTTTAAGACCTCAAACAAATATGCAAACAAATCCTGCAAATGTTTTACAAAGTAAAATCCTAATACAAGGGTAATCAAGGCTAAATTATGTACTGTATATACATTAAAGAAGCAAATGCGGGAAGCGCTTTTGCAAGTTTTCCATAAAGACTGAAGTAGAAGATTGAAAAACAACCAAATAAGCAAAAGGTTTAAGTGAAAAAAGGATCAAACAGAATGTGGCTTTATATACTGTAGATGATAGAGATCAATCAAGAGATGCCTTGATCAGTGCTGACACAGACTTCACAAATCTCAGTAAGTATTGGCCATATTTTAAGGATTAGAGCTGGTGAAAATCTTCTGGACCTCAAGCAACTTCTTCTAATTAGATACAGCAAATGGGGAGTTCCACTTTACTTCTCTGGTTCAGAAAAATATTTTGCCAAATGTGGGAATTTAGATGATAAGCACAAGCACACAACTTAAACCACCCTAAATCTGATGAATTTTGAATTTCAAGGTTTTGAATAAAAATTAACCTCAACATCCTTAACTCATCAGTTCTTTTTACCAAGATTACTTTTTTAAAGGTTTGAGGAAAGTTTGCAAACACCTACAGCAGCATACAGTTTATTGACATAGACATAGTTACAGACAATAAGTAATGCTGGTATATACAGTATGCATTTGGTATACTGAAAAGCACTGGAAAAAACAAATAAAGTTTATGATATACAGCATGTTTGCTTCATGATATATTCCACCAAGTGGCACGGTGAAGTTGTGAGAGAGTTTGCATGTTTTTCCTTGGCTCTGTGTGGGTTTCCTCCAGTTTCCTCCTACAGTCAAAAGACATGTAGGTTAGGTTAACTGGAAAGTCTAAATTGCTGGCATGTGAATATGTGAGTGTGACTGTGTTTGTCAATAGATTGCAGACCTGTCAGGGATGGAGACTGCCTCTCACCCAATGTTTGTTGGGATAAGCTTCTGTCCATTACAATCCTGAACAGGATTAACAGTTCAGAAAATACATGGATGAATGATTCCATCATTTTATCATAATACTTAGACCATAAAAGGGTGCATCTTCCATAATAAAGTATTAATAAATTGACAATTCATGAGGATCTACTGAGATGTAGCAACTGTTTTGAAAATCCTAAAGATTTTACATCTAATTTCTTTTGTCCTAAGACAGTACACAAAAGGATTTACAATAGATGGACCAAGGATGGCCCCGATTCTTAGGCCATGGCGAGCCTCAAGAGTTAATACCACACCCATCCTAGTCAAGACAACAATAATAAATAATGGACCATAATAACACGTTACCACAACCAAGTGACTCAAACAAGTGCTGCCCATTTTCCTTTTGTTACTATCTGAGGATAATTTGACAAAAAATATGATCAAAATGTATGACAGGCAAATAAATGTGAAAGTGAAAAATAAAAGAAAAAATACTATGACAGTAACCAGATTGAAGTAGGGTGTGGGATCAACACATGTAGTTCGTATTATGGCAGCATATTCACAGAAATTATGCTTCAGCGTTGAGTGGCAGTGAGGGAGAGGTAGCAGAGTTGCCGGCAGAATGGACACAAAACCACAAGCAACAATCCACAGGATATATGTAAGGACAAGAGTGCGCACATTTGTTAAATAACTGTGGTACATAAACGGACAACTAATAGCAATCAATCGATCAAATGCCATAATCGATAAAGCAAACATCTCCATTACCCCTCCCAAGTGGAAAGCAAACATTCCAATGAAGCATGGCACATAGGATATGGTAGTAACACCAGCAACTAGAACCCCAATCATTGTTGGACTGGTACTGGAGGTGTACAGTAAATCAACAACAGCAAGGTTGCAGATCAGAAGATACATTGGTTTGTGTAATCGCTTGTCATATATGATGAAGAGGATGTTCATCATATTGGCTAATATAGCAAGAACATAGGTAATTAATATAACCACACCAACTACGAAAGGCTTTTCAGTTTTGTCAAAACCACCTATAATAAATTCTGTTACTTTGATCGAAGCATTCTGTAAAGGCATATTCAACAAAATATCAAGATGACCAAAATAGCAAAAAAGAAGTTGATAAAAATACTCTTCTTAAAGCAAAAGATCATTCAATATATATCATAAACAGCCAGTTGTAGTCAGATTTGAAAAATGTAACTCCACCTGAGCTCAATCACACAGCTTTCTCTAAAACCAGCAATGGAGTTTACCAAACAGCCTCTAGGATTTAGGGTTTTAAGGCTCAGCTGGATGGTAAGTTTTCATTTGACAGCCCCATTGTCCAATCACACTGGATACTGACACCAGCTGATTTGAGCTACTAGCTAATTAGCTTATTCTAATTATCAACATCTGAAATCCTATATCCTAGATAAACAGTAATTTATCTGCAAAGTATGGCTGAACAATATCACCTAAAATAAATATCATGATTAATTGTCACATTTACCTCAGTCACAATTAATCAAGCGATACCTTATTAAATACACTTGTGCGCAAGATTCTCTGTCCTCACAGTGGAATTCTTATTAGTTGTTTGTACTGAAAAATAAACAGAAAACCCTGGATTATGACTTATATTGTCATATTTATCTACCATATAAGAACACTTGTAGGTATTTGTTTGCTAAAACAGAAAATTCAAAGTAAAATAAAGCCATTTAACATATCTTGCACATGTCAAAATAAGCAATATAAATAAATTTGAATAACACTTTCAGGAATTTTCTCATTATCTTATTATCTTTAACCCCAACAGTCACTCATTATTTTATTAGCCAGATCTTTTAGAGTTACATTATCTCAACAAATGCTTTTGTAAAAGACATAAACAAAACTAGTGAACTTCACTTGGTTGTTGAAGAGTTGTAACATTTCTTTTCTGACAAACTGTAGGTCATACTGAAAATTCTCTGTTACATTTACAGTTCACTGCTAACATACAGCATACCTGCCTGCCTGTTTTGAGTGCAACCTTTTCTCTGTATCTCCAGCACACTCACATCACACACACACACACACAAGAAGCTTAGTTTTGTCCTATATCGTGTTGAATGAAGCCAAAGTGTTCCCAGATGACTGACAAAACATATTTTTTTCTGTACCAGCTTGTTCTCATCTGCACCTCTCCCCAGCTGCATTTCTTTTGATTTGAGTCATTTTGTCTTCCCTGGACACATATGGTTAGATACATTGCTTTAAACTGCAGGTGGACATTTTGTGATAGCCCTATGCCTCAAGACCAATGTCCTGTCTAATTGATTGCTGGGATCTGGGGAATGGCTCAATAGGAGTGATGGTTGTCACCTCAGTTGGTGTGACTGCTTACCTAGATATACAAGTACTTGAGCAGTCAGTCCTTCTCTTCCTTTGGGTTACTTGGTTTGGTTGGATTTTGGTTCATTTATTTTTGGTTTGCTTGCACTTGTACATGTCCACACATGTCCATTTTCTTAAATAAATTTATTTTAAAGAGTCATGTGTGGTCTCCACATTTTGTCCTTCCTTTAAGCTAGGTTCTGACAATTCTGCATGAAGGAATGAATTTATTGAATATGTCCATATGACTAAAATGCGGTCAGTTATAAGGCCATAATGTTGGTTTTAGTTACTTTTTGATTAATTGCTTTGCCATACTGCAAACAATGTTTTAATACCCATCACTGAAGAAAGCGAGCCAACTGTTGCAGCTCAGACCACATCTGCTAATAAAGAGGTCATGAATGCTCCACAGAATACAAGAAGAAAACAGAAAGCAGGGCTAGGATGGGCAGAGTGTAAGAATAAACTGTTCTGGGCACATCAGGAGACAGAGGAAAGGAGACTCCATGCAAGCCCAACAACAGGCAAAATCATCAGATGTTTATGCAGCTAATGGACACTGTCATGACTGCTTTGTGTCCTGGTCAACAAACACACCCATAATCACCATACTGGATTAATCCAGCTCCAGTGGGGTCAACCACTGCTAGTGCTTGGCCTTGTGCCACAACAGTCCATGCCACCTATAGCCCAATGAATGATGCCTGCAACTATGCCAATGTCTCAGCAGTTAATGCAACCACCCACCGATATCAAAGGTGAATTGACTCCAAAACCAGTGAATTACTCACACCTAGCAAAATTTGAAATACTGAGCAGGAGATGTATAAAACAAATTTGTTATTGTTTTTATAGAGGGTTATACACCCACTCAACGATAATCCTATTTTCACTGATTTACTGTATATTACTTGATAATGTTTATAGTATATATATAGTTTACTGTTGGCCACACATGTACATTGTTGTATTATCTTTTGGGTCACTCTTTTTAATATAGCAGATTCAGGGTGATGATGACAATAATTTGTAACCATTTACACAATGAAATTAACAAGAAAATGGACAATTCAGCCTGTGAGACAAAACTGGGGTCTGGCTAGGTTCTTGTCAGATAATTTGAAGCTGGCCTGTGCAATAAACACTGCCTTTCAAAAACCACCAGTTTTCCAGACCCCATCTCAGAAATAAAGTTCTTATAAAGTAATGCTAACAAATTGCTTTAAGACCTCAAACAAATATGCAAACAAATCCTGCAAATGTTTTACAAAGTAAAATCCTAATACAAGGGTAATCAAGGCTAAATTATGTACTGTATATACATTAAAGAAGCAAATTCGGGAAGCGCTTTTGCAAGTTTTCCATAAAGACTGAAGTAGAAGATTGAAAAACAACCAAATAAGCAAAAGGTTTAAGTGAAAAAAGGATCAAACAGAATGTGGCTTTATATACTGTGGATGATAGAGATCAATCAAGAGATGCCTTGATCAGTGCTGACACAGACTTCACAAATCTCAGTAAGTATTGGCCATATTTCAAGGATTAGAGCTGGTGAAAATCTTCTGGACCTCAGGCAACTTCTTCTAGTTAGACACACAGCAAATGGGGAGTTCCACTTCACTTCTCTGGTTCAGAAAAATATTTTGCGAAATGTGGGGATTTAGATGATAAGCACAAGCACACAACTTAAACCACCCTAAATTTGATTTTTTTTTTATTTAAAGGTTTTGAATTAAAAATTAACCTCAACATCCTTAACTCATCAGTTCTTCTTATGATGATTGTTGATCATGTTGATGATTATGATTACATTTTTAAAAGTTTGAGGAAAGTTTGCAAACTCCTACGGCAACATACAGTTTATTGACATAGACATAGTTACAGACAATAAGTAATGCTGGTAAGTATGCATTTGGTATACTGAAAAGCAGTGGAAAAAACAAATACAGCTTCTGTTATACAACATGTTTGCTTCATAATATATTCCATCAAGTGGCACGGTGAAGTTGTGAGAGAGTTTTTCCTTGGCTCTGTGTGGGTTTCCTCCAGTTTCCTCCCACAGTCAAAAGACATGCAGGTAAAGTTAACTGGAAAGTCTAAATTGCTGGCATGTGAACTTGTGAGTGCGACTGTGTTTGTCAATAGATTGCAGACCTGTCAGGGATGGAAACTGCTTCTCACCCAATGTTTATTGGGATAAGCTTCTGTCCATTACAACCCTGAACAGGATTAACAGTTCATAAAATACATGGATGAATCACTCCCTCGTTTTAACAAAATACTTATACCATAAAAGATGCATCTTCCATAATAAAGTATTAACAAACTGACAGTTCATGATGATCTACTGAAATGTCTCAACTGTTTTTGAAAATTCCAAAGATCTTACATCTAATTTCTTTTGTCCTAAGACAGTACACAAAAGGATTTACAAGAGATGGACCAAGGATGGTCCCGATCATCAAGCCATGGCGAGCCTCAAGAGTTAATACCACACCCAACCTGGTCAAGACCATGAGAATAAATATTGGACAGTAATAACACGTTACCACAACCAAGTGACTCAAACAAGTGCTGCCCATTTTCCTTTTGTTACTATTTGAGGATAATTTAACAAAAAATATGATCAAAATGTATGACAGGCAAATAAATGTGAAAGTGAAAAATAAAATAAAAAACACTATGATGGACGCCTCATTGAAATAGGGTGTGGGATCAACACATGTAGTTCGTAATATGGCAGGATAGTCACAGAAAGTGTACTTCAGCTTTGAATAGCAGTGAGGGAGAGATAGCAGAGTTGCTGGCAGACTGGAGACAAGAGCACAGGCAACAATCCACAGGATATATGTAAGGACAAGAGTGCGCACATTTGTTAAATAACTGTGGTACTTAAATGGACAACTAATAGCAACCAATCGATCAAATGCCATAATCGATAAAGCAAACATCTCCATTATCCCTCCCACATGGAAAGCAAACATTTCAAGCAAGCATGGCACATAGGATATGGTATTAACACCAGCAACAAGAACCCCAATCATTGTTGGACTGGCACTGGAGGAGTACAGTATATCAACAACAGCAAGGTTGCAAATCA
Source organism: Thunnus thynnus (assembly GCF_963924715.1). Taxonomy (NCBI): domain Eukaryota; kingdom Metazoa; phylum Chordata; class Actinopteri; order Scombriformes; family Scombridae; genus Thunnus; species Thunnus thynnus. The sequence continues at coordinate 25,428,426 of NC_089523.1, forward strand.
GAAGATACATTGGTTTGTGTAATCGCTTGTCATATATGATGAAGAGGATGTTCATCATATTGGCTAATATAGCAAGAACATAGGTAATTAATATAACCACACCAACCACAAAAGGCTTTTCAGTTTTCTCAAAACCACCTATAAAAAAATCTGTTACTTTGATTGAAGAATTGTAAAAAGACATATTCAACAAAATATCAAGATGACAAAAATAGAAAAAAAGAAGTTGATAAAAATACTCTTCTTAAAGCAAAAGATCATTCAATATATATCATAAAAAGCCAGTTGTAATCAGATTTGAAAAATGTAACTCCACCTGAGCTCAGTGGAACAGCTTTCTCTAAAACCAACAATGGAGTTTACCAAGCAGCTTCTAGGATTTAAGGTTTTAAGGCACAGCTGAAAAGTAAGTTGTCATTGGACAGCCCCATTGTCCAATCACACTGGATACTGATAGCAGCTAATTTGAGCTGCTAGTTAGAAAGCTTATTCTAATTATCAACATCTGGAATCCTATATCCTAGATAAATAGTCATTTATCTGCAAAGTATGGGTGGACGATATCACTTAAAATAAATATCACAATTAATTGTCACATTTTTTATTAGTTTGGAGGGGAGGAGACCGCTGCGTATAATTTGGCTCACAGTAAAAACATGCTGAACGCCTGGATCTTTAGTTATCAGAGAAACAATCTGAGCAAACGTTAGCAGCAGCTTGGCCAACAGGCCCCTGTTGCCTGCGTCGGAGGAACACTGATTTTTTTTTTCTTTACGTGAAACTGCTTTATCCAGTATTATTACCTGTTTTAATCAGCAGGGGAATGAGACAAAGAGGGGGGAAAGGCATAAAGCAGCATTCTTGGCGCTGCCATGTGTGCAAATGCATCCACCCCCAAGGGCAGATTGTCGTGCGGCATCAGGGAGAACAAGAGCGGGCAGTGGGTGTTGTTTTGACTGGCGAACAGGTCCACTCTCCCGAACCAGTTCCTAATCTGCTACACCAACCTGGGATGCAGCACCCACTCGTCTGGCAAAGGGCTGTCCCTCGACATGAGGTCGGCGCCCCTGTTCTCCAGACCCCGAACATGGAGGGCTCTCAGAGATAGAAGGTGTTCTGAGGCCCACACCAACAGGTTCTCCACTATCTTCAACAGGGCTGTGGACCTGACTCCACCCTGCCTGTTGATGTAGGCAACTGTGGTGCGGTTGTCGTGTCTCCGTGTCTCCCCTGAACCAGAGACAGGAAGTGTTAGAGAACCAGGAGCACCACCTGAAGTTCGAGGACGTGGATGTGTTGGTTTTCCCCTGAAGGCCACACACCACCTATCACTCTCCCCAGACAGGTGCCCCCCCTGCCCACACCCTGTAAGGGATGCATCTGTGAACACTGCTATGCAGGAAGTCATTTGGCCTAACGGTGTGCCAACAGATGCTGCGGGGACCCCAAGTAGTGCAGGTCCTCCTGCACTGATAGGGGGACGTTCACCAAGTGATGCTTGTGCCTCTGTGGATCCAAGCGCAGGCTGGCTAACCACTGTTGCAGGCGGCACATGTGCAGGAGCACCAATGGAACAATTGGATGGCCTTCTGCCATGAGCCCATATTCCTGCATGACAGTCAAAGCTGTCAGTGCCACTCCCCACTGCAGTCTAAGGACTGCCTGCTGCAGGGCTGTCCATCTGTGTTCCGACAGAGCAGCCCACAGCCTGGCTGAATCAAGCACAACCCCCAGATATTCCGCCTGCTGGCATGGCTGGGGGCGCTCTTCTTTCAGTTGATGGCAAAGCCTAACTGAGTTAAGTGCAGCACCAATCTGGCAATGTAGAAAATGGCCCATTCTCTGGACCTGGCCATGACAATGAGGTCCAGTGCCGGGAGCCAGGGAGTAGCCGAACGGTAGCCCGTTGTACTCGTAGGCTATGCCCTGGAAGGCAAAATGCAGGAATTTCCTGTGTTTTGGCACCACCTCGAGGAACACAGCAGAACTGAAAAGAATAACCCAGTCTCAGTGTTTTATCCATCCATTCTGACAACACGCAGCTGTGACAGTATTCCTTGCAAAACTATGTCAGGGGATGGGTGGTCATCTGGGGGGCAGCAGCCGGGAAGCTGTGAAACTCTGCTTTGGCCCTCTCCACCGCAAAAACCTTTCATAAATGGAAGATTGGCCTAAGGGGGGCCGGTACCGAAAGGGCCAAGCTGACGGAGTGGTCCGTGAACGCATCACCATCAGCTGTCCTGACACAGCTTCCATATTTGTGTTGGTGTGTCCGTCACTCTCCACATTTCTCTCTACTGCGGTGTTACTTTCTAATGAGGAAGTAATGGCGTCAGCTGCGCTAGCATAACCCTGAGTGCAGCACTGTGTACGCAGCGTCCCGAGCAGGGTCGTGTGATCAGTGGGAGACAGAGCCAACACATGAAGTCCTCTCGCTTTGGTCAGTGTGCAGGCGTGTGGCGTTATTCCTGTGAATGATTATAACGCCCCTCACCACGTCACAGTTTCCTGGGGGATGTGCTGTGCTGGCCAGTCCGAAAAATAACGGTACCGGCCAGCACAGTGAGACACAAACCCACTTTTGAGTGTCGCTATGTTGGGCAGGATGTGTGTTTTTCTCACCACATCATGCCTTACATAGCGCTCATGAATGCACTCAGCACTGGACTTTTTTTGGCTCACACCATCTGCAGTTAAACAAAGCCTCCCACTGTCTGCTTCTCTGACAGAGAGACGAGAGGCAGGGGTGCTGGCAGACCAGGTGCTTACAGTATTACACAGACTGTGATGGGCTGCTGAGCCGTTATCATTCCAGCATCACAGAGAGCCGGAGAGAATGGAGAGGGGAGGGCGGAGGATAGTGCTCTTTGGAAAATATGATTTGTTTTTATTAAAACATTTTCAACAAATATAGCGTGATCAGCGTTTTTAGCGTAATGCACACAAACACACATAGAACATGAACTTGAACAGGGGTGGGAGGGGGCGGTGAACATCCAGGGAGGGGCTGTTGTGCGTGGCCTGCACTGATGTGATGCTCCCTCCTGCTGACAGTCATTTCAGTGCCGCTGACTTTCGTCGAGCATAACTCAGTTTCAGCGGAGGTTTGTCTGCACTCCTCACTGCAGCATTGGCTGGCACTGCATTTACTCCATTGAGGTGGTGTTGGAGGTGGCTGAAGCAGTGGAGGTTGCTTTTGTTCTAGCCTGCCTGTGCACTCTCCTCCTCGCCGTCACGTTGTGGCGTCGCACATCGTCTCCTCTCTGATTTGAAGAAGGGGCGAGCAGCAGATGATGGCTAAACTGTGCCTTTTCTTCTTCAAGCCTCTAGAAGCGCTAAGTGACAGAGGAGAGGGATCCGAAGAGACCATCCAGTGTTATGGCAGTTCCCAGAAAGTCCTCTCTGTAGAGCGGTGAGTCTCAACCACATGTGACATGAGTCTACTGTGGCAAGTGACATCACTTGTCCTGCAGCAGACTCAACACCTAGAACAAGGTTGTTAACCTGACCCTTGGTGCAACCCAGGAATTCAACCTATTCTGCCATAGAGGAGGTGTGTAGCGGTGTATTTGCCCCTTTGATGCCCAGCATACCGAGATTGTTCACTGCCATGCCCAGACGCGCACCCAGCCAGAATATTTTTTCAAAATATTCCAGCATGTCTCTGTCCTGCATCACCGGAGGCTGCAGTTTTCTCGCAGCTGCCCACCCAGCCGAATAGGGAATCGAGATGGCTGCGAGGGCTTCTGCCGGGGGGGTACACCGGGACAGCCTGTCTCCTTGTGGCCTTGCACTCTCAGGAAGGATACCAGGTCCGCCACTGTTGACTTTGTTTTCAGCGGCTCCTTCCAGGATGCTTTGACACACTGCCAGATGTCTGGTAGAGGAGGGGAAACGAAGGCGGGCTGAGTAGGATGAGCCAGGCTGTAAAATCCTTCACAGAGCCGGGTGACCGGCTTGGGCGCGAATGGGGGCGACAAGGGAAGCCCAACACACTCCGCCGCTATGATCATAACTTTTGGGAAATCCTGGCGAACAGACGTCAGCGGCGGATTTCCAAAGGTCAGTGAAGTCACTGAGACAGATGAGAGATTGTCTTCATTACCCATTCGAGAAGTTTGGAGTTTGGAGTGTCTCATCCAAGACATCCGATGGCGGTGGTGGTGGAGGGCCAGGGTGAGTGGTGATTTCATTTTTGCCATGGGGATCTATCTCAAGCTCCTCCGCTTCTGGCATTGATCTGAAGGAAGTGCCTGGCAGATTACGCAGGGCGGTGGCTGCATCATACTGCTCTTTGCGTGGCCCTGTCCAAGGCACTTGAAACAGAAGTGATGCCTGTTGACAGCAGCAGTGGCGGTGATGAGGCCAGGACATGGCGGGTGGGAACGAGCAGTTCCTGGCGACTCCATCCCTGGAGAAAAGAGATCAGCAAGCTGATTGGTTGTCGCTGAAGAAAAGAGGACTGTGAGCGGTAGCAAGATGCTGCTTATACATGGTGTAGGAGGCACGTAATTGGTGGGCACATCCTGATTGGCCGGCTATGTACATGCAAATTTCAGTGAGCGATTGTGTGTGTGTGTGTGATTGGAGAGGAGTATTACCCATAGAGTCCAGTAGAGGGTGGAGCCTGTGTGAGATAGAACATCCTGAATAATGACCACTGAGGTAATCCTAACCCAGAGATGCTGGTTGTTTGACAATGAAGACAACAACTCCCAAACTACTTCACAACGTCATCAAACTCTGTCTTTTGTTGTTGTTTTGACTGAGAGACCCATAGCATTAGAAATTACATAATGTGTGTTTAACATATAAGAACAGGTATTTGTTTGCTAAAACAGGAAATTCAAAGTAAAATATAGCCATTTAACATATCTTCCAAATGTCAAAATAAGCATAAATTTGAATTTTCTCATTTGCTTATTAGCCAGATGTTTTAGAGTGACATTATTTCAACAAATGCTTTTGTAACAGACATCTGAAACAATGAGCCCCAGCTTCCCAGAGGAAGTGGTCAGGAAGCTGAATGCTTTACAGACAGGGCTAAGTTGTAGCTGTCAACACATTCTTCTGCTGGTAAACAAAACTAGTGAACTTCACTTGGTTGTTGAAGAGTTGTAGCATTTCTTTTTTGACAAACTGTAGATCATACTGAAGATTCTGTGCTACATTTACAGTTCACTGCTAACATCCAGCATACCTGCATGCCTGTCTTGAGTGCAACCTCTCTCTCTGTCTCTCCCACACACTCGCATCACACATTCGTACAAGAAGCTTAGTTTTGTCCTATATCGTGCTGAATGAAGCCAAAGTGTTCCCATATGACTGACAAAACATCTTTTTTTCTGTACCAGCTTGTTCTCATCTGCACCTCTGCCCAGCTGCATTTCTCTTGACTTGAGTTGTTTCGTCTTCACTGGACACATATGGTTAAATACATCGCTTTGAACTGCAGGTGGAAATTCTGTATGAAGGAATAAATACATCGAACATGTCTATATGACTAAAATAAGGTTTCTTTGGAAGAATTGCCCTGCCATACTGCAAACAATGTTTTAATACCCATCACTGAAGACAGCGATCCAACTGTTGCACCTCAGTGCACATCCCCTTATAAAGAGGTCATCAATGCAGGGCTAGGATGGGCAGAGTGTAGGAATCAGTGAAAGGCTGGCCATTCCTGGGAATTAAGCAAGGAAGTGCAAGGCCAAAACTAGTTTACTTGATAGTGGGCTACAGGCCTACACAGCTCAGCTCCAAAACCAGAGAATTGCTCACACCTAGCAAAAATTGAATTACCATGCAGTAGATGTATAAAACAAATTTGTTATTGTTTTTATAGAGGGTTATACACCCACTCAACGATAATCCTATTTTCACTGATTTACTGTATATTACTTGATAATGTTTATAGTATATACATAGTTTACTGTGGGCAACACATGTACATTGTTGTGTCATCTTTTGGGTCACTTTTAATATAGCAGATTGAAGGTGATGATGACAGTAATTTGTAGCCGTTTGCACAATGAAACTAACAAGAGAATGGTCAATTCAGCCCGTGAGACAAAACTGGTATCTAGTCAAGTTCTTGTCTGATAGCTTGAAGCTGGCCTGTGCAATAAACACTGCCTTTCAAAAACCACCAGTTTTCCAGACCCCATCCCAGAAATAAAGTTCTTATAAAGTAATGCTAACACATGGCTTTAAGACCTCAAACAAATATACAAACAAATCCTGCAAATGTTCCACAAAGTAAAATCCTAAAACAAGGGTAATCAAGGCTAAATTATGTATTGTATATACATTAAAGAAGCAAATACGGGAAGTGCTTTTGCATGTTTTCCATAAAGACTGAAGTAGAAGATTGAAAAACAACCAAATAAGCAAAACGTTTAAGTGAAAAAGGGATCAAACTGAATATGGCTTTATATACTATAGATGATATAGATCAATCAAGAGATGCCTTGATCAGTGCTGACACAGACTTCACAAATCTCAGTAAGTATTGGCCATATTTCAAGGATTAGAGCTGGTGGAAATCTTCTGGACCTCAGGCAACTTCTTCTAGTTAGACACAGCAAATGGTTCCACTTTACTTCTCTGGCTTAGAAAAATATCTTGCCAAATGTGGAAATGTAGATGAGAGGCACAAGCACACAGCCTCAACATCCCTGAATTTGAATTTTATATAATTTGGAGGTTCTGAATTAAAAATTAACCTCAACATCCTTAACTCATCAGTTCTTTTTACCATGATTACGTTTTTTTAAAAGTTTTATGAAAGTTTGCGAACACCTACAGCAGCATACAGTTTATTGACATAAACATAGTTACAGACAATAAGTAATGCTTGTAAGTATGCATTTGGTATATTGAAAAGCACTGAAAAAAACAAATAAAGCTTATGTTATACAACATATTTGCTTCATAACATATTCCATCAAGTGGCACGGTGAAGTTGTGAGAGAGTTTGCATGTTTTTCCTTGGCTCTGTGTGGGTTTCCTCCAGTTTCCTCCCACAGTCAAAAGACATGCAGGTTAGGTTAACTGCAAAGTCTAAATTGCTGGCATGTGAACATGTGAGTGTGACTGTGTTTGTCAATAGATAGCTGACCTGACCGGGATGTAGACTGCTTCTCACCCAATGTTTGTTGGGATAAGCTTCTGTCCATTACAACCCTAAACAGGATTAACAGTTCAGAAAATACATGGATGAATGATTCCATCATTTTATCATAATACTTAGATCATAAAAGGATGCATCTTCCATAATAAAGTATTAACAAATTGACAATTCATGAGGATCTACTGAAATGTCTCAACTGCTTTTGAAAATTCTGAAGATCTTACATCTAATTTCTTTTGTCCTAAGACAGTACACAAAAGGATTTACAAGAGATGGACCAAGGATAGTCCCGATCAGTAAGCCATGGCGAGCCTCAAGAGTTAATACCACACCCATCCTGGTCAAGACAACAATAACAAATACTGGACAGTAAAAACACATTACCACAACCAAGTGACTCAAACAAGTGCTGCCCATTTTCCTTTTGTTACTATCTGAGGATAATTTGACAAAAAATATGATCAAGATGTATGACAGGCAAATAAACGTGAATGTGGAAAATAAAACAAAAAATACTATGACTGTAACCAGATTGAAATAGGGTGTGGGATCAACACATGTAGTTCGTATTATGGCAGCATATTCACAGAAAGTATACTTCAGCTTTGAGTGGCAGTGAGGGAGAGGTAGCAGAGTTGCTTGCAGAGTGGACGCAAAAGCACAGGCAACAATCCACAGGATATATGTAAGGACAAGAGTGCGCACATTTGTTAAATAACTGTGGTACTTAAATGGACAACTAATAGCAATCAATCGATCAAATGCCATAATTGATAAAGCAAACATCTCCATTATCCCTCCCACATGGAAAGCAAACATTCCAATGAAGCATGGCACATAGGATATGGTATTAACACCAGCAACTAGAACCCCAATCATTGTTGGACTGGTACTGGACGTGTATAGTATATCAACAACAGCAAGGTTGCAAATCAGAAGATACATTGGTTTGTGTAATCGCTTGTCATATATGATGAAGAGGATGTTCATCATATTGGCTAATATAGCAAGAGCATAGGTAATTAATATAACCACACCAACCACAAAAGGCTTTTCAGTTTTGTCAAAACCACCTATAATAAATTCTGTTACTTTGATTGAAGCATTCTGTAAAGACATATTCAACAAAATATCAAGATGACAAAAATAGCAAAAAAGAAGTTGATGAAAATATTCTTCTTAAAGCAAAAGATCATTCGATATATATCATGAACAGCCAGTCGTAGTCAGATTTGAAAAATGTAACTCCACCTGAGCTCAATCACACGGCTTTCTCTAAAACCAAGAATCGAGTTTACCAAACAGCTCCTAGGATTTAAGGTTTTAAGGCTCAACTGAACAGTAGGTTTTCATTGGACAGTCCCATTGTCCAATCACGCTGGATACTGATGTCAGCTACTAACTAGTTAGTTTATTCTTATTATCAACATCTGAAATTCTATATCCTAGATAAACAGTAATTTATCTGCAAAGTATGGCCCGCCAAACAGCGTCAGAGAAACAATGATTTTTTTTTTTTTTTACGTGAAACTGCTTGATTCAGTGTTTTTACCTGTTTTAATCACTGGGCTTTTTCTTCTGGAGAGGAGAAGACTTTTGTGGATAATTTGGCTTCTGGTAAAACGAAAGTTACGATATTGTAATCCTAGTTCTATAAGCACAGACAGAGCCCTCTGCTGGACTCTATGGGTAATACTCCTTTCCGATCACATGCATGCAATTGCTCGCTGAAATTTGCATGTATGTAGCCTGCCAATCAGGACGCGCCTACTGATTACATGTGTCCCACACCCTATATAAGCAGTGTCTCGCTGTCGCTGCCGCTCACCATCCAAAACCACTTCAGCGGACAGTGTGGGAGTGGCAGCGTCTGTTGGCAAAAGGCTCCGCCTGTGCTTATAAAACTAGGGTTACAATATCATAACCTGTGTTCTATCTTACAGAGGCTCCGCTCTCGACTGGACTCTCTCCGATGAATGTACACCCTGCCACGCCATATCATCAGACTGCCTCACTGATTCCGGCCAGCCACAGGTTAGTCGCTGTGGTCCACCTACGACTTTATAATCCCAGCCGCTTAGTGGAGAAGTAGGAGGCCCAACCCAGTCCAGTTACCATGGACCAGAGCTGGGTGAAAAAAATGACTTAACCTCGCAGGGGTCATAGGTCATATACCAAAACACCCTGCACACCCCAGTCATCTTGGATCATGGGAGAATACTGGTATATTATTTCCCAGGGGGGGTCAGGTGAACCACAGCTGACGCACACACCACCCTTTTCACAAGTCTTGAGTTGCACCTGTGAGCATGGACCATGAGAAGGAGCCTGTCATGTCCAAGAGATAGAACCTTATGAATGGACGAGGTGTAGACCAGGACGCTGCTGTGGATATGTCCTCGACAGTCACCTCACCAAACAAGGCTATAGATGCTGCCATGCCATGTGTGCCATTGTCTCCTAACTCCTTGCAGGACACGCTTCACGAGGGGGTGGGTGAAGACAGGTCTGTCGCCAAACCCCTCATGACAGGAGAAAACGGCTGCTACATACACTTTAACAGTGGCATGAGACAGCCCCTTATGCACTAGATATTGTAGAAGAGAGAGGACCTCTTTTACTGCACATGTCAGGGGTCCAGCCTCCTCTCCTTGCACTAGTGTTGGAATCCCAACCATTTTGCCTTGTAGCAAGCAATGGTGGATCCCACTCTTGCTGCCTGGATAGTCTGCACAACCTGTGCAGACAGTCCAGCCCTCATCAGCCTATCCCTCTCAGGAGCCAAGCCCGGAGAGGTTGGCCTAACGTGGGCAGCGCACCTATCGAGCCCGCCTCCTGGGACAAAGCCCTCCACACTTGGGGAATAGATCAGGGCTGGGCTGCCAAGTACGCGGAGTAAAACCCCTTCTGTCTGTCATGAGTGGGAATGATAAATGCAGCCTTTTTCAATAACAGGTCCTGGATGTCTTCGGAGAGAAAATCTATTTCCTCTTGGGAGGATAGATTTATCTCCTTGACACCTGAGAACGGAGGAGGAACATGGCAGAACTGAAGAGAATAACTCAGTCTGTGTTTTGTCCATCCACTTCGACAACACACAGCTGTGGCGGCATTCCTCATAAAACTGCGTCAGGGGATGGGCGGTTATCTGGGGGGCGGCAGCCAGGAGGCTGTGATACTCTGCTTCAGCCCTCTCCACCGCCAAACCTTCCATAAATGGAAGATTGGCCCAAGGGGGGCTGGCATCGAAAGGGCCAAGGTGACAGAGCGGTCCGTGAACGCATCACTGTCAACTTTCCTGACACAGCTTCCTTGTTTGTGTTGGTGCGTCCGTCACTCTCCACATTTCTCACAGAAATAACCAGAGAGGAGCAGAGCATTCTGGGTGTCTACTTTCCACAGTGCATGAGCCGTCCCATGGCGTTACTTTCTAATGAGGAAGTCACACTGTCAGCCGCACTAACATGACCCCGAGTGAAGCACTGTGTACGCAGCGTCCCGAGCAGGGTGGTGTGAACAGCGGGAGATAGAGCCGACACATGAAGTCCTCTCGCTGCGGTCAGTGTGCAGGTGCGTGGCGTTATTCCTGTGAATGATTATAACGCCCCTCACAACGTCACAGTTTCCTGGGGGGATGTGCTGTGCTGGACAGTCCGAAAAATAACGGTACCGGCCAGCACAGCGAGACACAAACCCACTTTTGAGTGTCGTTATGTTGGGCAGGATGTGTGTTTTTCTCACCACATCATGTCTTACATAGCGCTCATGAATGCACTCAGCACTGGATTTTTTTGGCTCACACCGTGTGCAGTTAAACAAAGCCTCCCACTGTCTGCTTCTCTGACAGAGAGACGAGAGGCAGGGGTGCTGGCAGACCAGGTGCTTACAGTATTACACAGACTCTGCGATGGGCTGCTGAGCCGTTATCATCCCAGCATCACAGAGAGCCGGAGAGGATGGAGAGGGGAAGGCGGAGGATAGTGCTCTTTGGAAAATATGATTTGTTTTTATTAAAACATTTTCAACATTTTCAATAAATATAGCGTGATCAGCGTTTTTAGCGTGATGCACACAAACACACACACAACATGAACTTGAACAGGGGTGGGAGCTCCAGTGGGGTCAACCACTGCTAGTGCTTGGCCTATGAATAATTCCCCTGTGCTACAGCAGTCCATGCCACCTGTGGCCCAATGAATGATGCCTGCAACTATGCCAATGTCTCAGCAGCTAATGCAACCATCCACTGACATTGAAGGTGAACTGGCTCCAAAACCAGAGAATTGCTCACACCTAGCAAAAATTGAATTACCATGCAGTAGATGTATAAAACAAATTTGTTATTGTTTTTATAGAGGGTTATACACCCACTCAATGACAATGCTGTTTTCACTTATTTACTGTATATTAGTTGATAATGTTTATAGTATATACATAGTTTACTGTTGGCCACACATGTACATTGTTGAGTTATCTTTTGGGTCACTTTTTAAATATAGCAGATTCAAGGTGACAATGACAGTAATTTGTAGCCATTTGCACAATGAAACTAACAAGAAAATGGACAATTCAGCCTGTGAGGCAAAACTGGTATCTAGTTAAGTTCTTGTTAGATAGCTTGAAGCTGGCCTGTGCAATGAACACTGCCTTTCAAAAACCACCAGTTTACTAGACCCCATCCCAGAAATAAAGTTCTTATAAAGTAATGCTAACACATGGCTTTAAAACCTCAAACAAATATGCAAACAAATCCTGCAAATGTGCTACAAAGTAAAATTCTAATACAAGGGTAATCAAGGCTAAATTATGTACTGTATATACGTTAAATAACCAAATGCAGGAGGCACTTTAGCATGTTTTCCATAAAGACTGAAGTAGAAGATTGAAAAACAATCAAATAAGCAAAAGGTTTCAGTGAAAAAAGGATCAAACTGAATGTGGCTTCATATACTATAGATGATATAGATCAATCAAGAGATGTCTTGATCAGTGCTGACACAGACTTCATACATCTCAGTAAGTATCGGCCATATTTCAAGGATTAGAGCTAATGAAAATCTTCTGGACCTCAGGCAACTTCTTCTAGTTAGACACAGCAAATGGGGAGTTCCACTTTACTTCTCTGGCTCAGAAAAATATTTTGCCAAATGTTGGAATTTAGATGATAAGCACAAGCACACAGCCTCAACCACCCTAAATTGGATGATTTTTGAATTTAAAGGTCTTGAATCAAAAATTAACCTCAACATTATTAACTCATCAGTTCTTTTTACCATGATTAATTTTGTTAAAGGTTTGAGGAAAGTTTGCGAACACCTGCAGCAGCATACAGTTTATTGACATAAACATAGTTACAGACAATAAGTAATGCTTGTAAGTATGAATTTGGTAAATTGAAAAGCACTGAAAAAAACAAATAAAGCTTTTGATATACAACATATTTGCTTCATAATATATTCCATCAAGTGGCAGGGGGAAGTTGTGAGAGAGTTTGCATGTTTTTCCTTGGCTCTGTGTGGGTTTCCTCCAGTTTCCTCCCACAGTCAAAAGACATGCAGGTTAGGTTGACTGGAAAGTCTAAATTGCTGTGAACATGTAAGTGTGACTGTGTTTGTCAATAGATTGCTGAATTGACCGGGATGTAGACTGCTTCTCAGCCAATGTTTGTTGGGATAAGCTTCTGTCCATTACAACCCTAAACAGGATTAACAGTTCAGAAAATACATGGATGAATGATTCCATCATTATATCATATTACTTAGATCATAAAAGGATGCATCTTCCATAATATTAAAGTATTAACAAATTGACAATTCATGAGGATCTACTGAAATGTCTTAGCTGTTTTTGAAAATTCCAAAAATCTTACATCTAATTTCTTTTGTCCTAAGACAGTACACAAAAGGATTTACAAGAGATGGACCAAGGACGGCCCCAATCATTAAGCCATGGCGAGCCTCAAGAGTTAATACCACGCCGATCCTGGGCGAGATAACCAAAACAAATATTGGACAGTAATAACACATTACCACAATCAAGTGACTCAAACAAGTGCTGCCCAATTTCCTTTTGTTACTGTTTGAGGATAATTTGACAAAAAATATGATCAAAATGTATGACAGGCAAATAAACGTGAAAGTGAAAAATAAGTAAATAAATACTACGACGGCAACCAGATTGAAATAGGGTGTGAGATCAACACATGTAGTTCGTAATATGGCAGCAAATTCACAGAAATTATGCTTCAGCTTTGAGTGGCAGTGAGGGAGAGGTATCAGGATTGCTTGCAGAAAGGACGCAAAACCACAGGCAACAATCCACAGGATATATGCAAGGACAACAGTGCGCACATTTGTTAAATAACTGTGGTACTTAAATGGACAACTAATAGCAATCAATCGATCAAATGCCATAATCGATAAAGCAAATGTCACCATTACCCCTCCAAAGTTGAAAGTAAACATTGCAATGAAGCATGGCACATAGGATATGGTTTTAACACCAGCAACTAGAACCCCAATCATTGTTGGACTGGCACTGGAGGTGTACAGTACATCAGCAACAGCAAGGTTGCAAATCAGAAGATACATTGGTTTGTGTAATCGCTTGTCATATATGATGAAGAGGATGTTCATCATATTGGCTAATATACCAAGAACATAGGTAATTAATATAACCACACCAACCACAAAAGGCTTTTCAGTTTTGTCAAAACCACCTATAATAAATTCTGTTACTTTGATTGAAGAATTGTAAAAAGACATATTCAAAAAAATATCAAGATGACAAAATAGCAAAAATGATGAAAATACTCTTCTTAAAGCAAAAGATCATTCAATATATATTATAAACAGCCAGTTCTAGTCAGATTTGAGAAATGTAACTCCGCCTGAGCTCAATCACACGGCTTTCTCTAAAACCAAGAATCGAGTTTACCAAACAGCTCCTAGGATTTAAGGTTTTAAGGCTCAACTGAACAGTAGGTTTTCATTGGACAGTCCCATTGTCCAATCACGCTGGATACTGATGTCAGCTACTAACTAGTTAGTTTATTCTTATTATCAACATCTGAAATTCTATATCCTAGATAAACAGTAATTTATCTGCAAAGTATGGCCCGCCAAACAGCGTCGGAGAAACAATGATTTTTTTTTACGTGAAACTGCTTGATTCAGTGTTTTTACCTGTTTTAATTACTGGGTCTTTTTGTTCTGGAGAGGAGAAGACTTTTGTGGATAATTTGGCCTCTGGTAAAACGAAAAATACGATATTGTAATCCTAGTTCTATAAGCACAGACAGAGCCCTCTGCTGGACTCTATGGGTAATACTCCTTTCCGATCACATGCATGCAATTGCTCGCTGAAATTTGCATGTATGTAGCCTGCCAATCAGGACGCGCCTACTAATTACATGTGTCCCACACCCTATATAAGCAGTATCTCGCTGCCGCTCACCATCCAAAACCACTTCAGTGGACAGCGTGGGAGTGGCAGCGTCTGTCGGCAAAGGGCTCCGCCTGTGCTTATAAAACTAGGGTTACAATATCATAACCTGTGTTCTATCTTACAGAGGCTCCGCTCTCGACTGGACTCTCTCCGATGAATGTACACCCTGCCACGCCATATCATCAGACTGCCTCACTGATTCCGGCCAGCCACAGGTTAGTCGCCGTGGTCCACCTACGACTTTATAATCCCAGCCGCTTAGTGGAGAAGTAGGAGGCCCAACCCAGTCCAGTTACCATGGACCAGCGCTGGGTGAAAAAAATGGCCTAACCTCGCAGGGGTTATAGGTCATATACCAAACACCCTGCACGCCCCAATCATCTTGGATCATCGGAGAATACTGATATATTATTTCCCAGGGGGGTCAGGTGAACCACAGCTGACACACACACCACCCTTTTCACAAGTCTTGAGTTGCACCTGTGAGCACGGACCATGAAAAGGAGCCTGTCATGTCCAAGAGATAGAACCTTATGAACGGACGAGGCGTAGACCAGGACGCTGCTGTGGATATGTCCTCGACAGTCACCCCACCAAACAAGGCCGTAGATGCTGCCATGCCATGTGTGGAATGCGCTCGGACCAGAGTGGGGGGTCCTTATCCGCCTGACAGTAGGCTTGGGAGATGCGCTCACAAAGCCAACTAGCTAGGTGCTTCTTGGATAGGGCCTTGCCAGCCACTCACTCTCCGTAGCACATGAACAGCTGTTCAGTTCACCGTAATGGGGCCATGCATTCAACATAACATGCCAACGCACGTACTGGGCACAAGAGGTGCAGTTTTGCATCCCTAGTGTCCCCATGGGGTGGAGGACAAAACACCTTTATCCGAATAGTTCTTGACCTAAACGAGCTCCTCATGTTCTTAGAACCAAGGGAGGGGTTCGGTCTGCGAGTATCACCACTGTGGTCACCATGAAGCAGCAAACAGCTGGTGTGAACTACCAGGGCGCCAAACTTGCATATTCTGAAGACTGTGCAAGCAGCAAAGCTGTTTTGAATGACAACGCTTTTAAAGAGGCGCACTCCAGAGGCTCATAGGGATCACTCACTAGAGCCTCAAGCACCACCGGCAGTTCCCACTGAGGGGTGGAGACACACCTCACCGGCCATTGTCTCCTAACTCCTTGCAGGAAACGCCTCACGAGGGGGTGGGTGAAGACAGGTCTGTCGCCAAACCCCTCATGACAGGAGAAAATGGCTGCTACATACACTTTAACAGTGGCATTAGACAGCCCCTTATGCAACAGATATTGTAGAAGAGAGAGGACCTATTTTACTGCATGTGTCAGGGGTCCAGGCTGCTCTCCTTGCACTAGCGTTGGAATCCCAACCATTTTGCTTTGTAGCAAGCAATGGTGGATCCCACTCTTGCTGCCTGGATAGTCTGCACAACCTGTGCAGACAGTCCAGCCCTCATCAGCCTATCCCTCTCAGGAGCCAAGCCCGGAGAGGTTGGCCTAACGTGGGCAGCGCACCTATCGAGCCTGCCTCCTGGGACAAAGCCCTCCACACTTGGGGAATGGATCAGGGCTGGGCTGCCAAGTACGCGGAGTAAAACCCCTTCTGTCTGTCATGAGTGGGAATGATAAATGTAGCCTGTTTCGATAACAGGTCCTGGATGTCTTCGGAGAGAAAATCTATTTCCTCTTGGGAGGATAGATTTATCTCCTTGACACCTGAGAACGGAGGAGGAACATGGCAGAACTGAAGAGAATAACTCAGTCTGTGTTTTGTCCATCCACTTCGACAACACACAGCTGTGACAGCATTCCTCATAAAACTGCGTCAGGGGACGGGCGGTCATCTGGGGGGCGGCAGCCAGGAGGCTGTGATACTCTGCTTCAGCCCTCTCCACCGCCAAACCTTCCATAAATGGAAGATTGGCCCAAGGGGGGCTGGCATCGAAAGGGCCAAGGTGACAGAGCGGTCCGTGAACGCATCACTGTCAACTTTCCTGACACAGCTTCCTTGTTTGTGTTGGTGCGTCCGTCACTCTCCACATTTCTCACAGAAATAACCGGAGAGGAGCAGAGCAGGCTGGGTGTCCACTTTCCACAGTGCATGAGCCGTCCCATGGCGTTACTTTCTAATGAGGAAGTCACACTGTCAGCCGCACTAACATGACCCCGAGTGAAGCACTGTGTACGCAGCTTCCCGAGCAGGGTGGTGTGAACAGCGGGAGATAGAGCCGACACATGAAGTCCTCTCGCCTCAGTCAGTGTGCAGGTGCGTGGCGTTATTCCTGTGAATGATTATAACGCCCCTCACCACGTCACAGTTTCCTGGGGGATGTGCTGTGCTGGCCAGTCCGAAAAATAACGGTACTGGCCAGCACAGTGAGACACAAACCCACTTTTGAGTGTCGCTATGTTGGGCAGGATGTGTGTTTTTCTCACCACATCATGCCTTACATAGCGCTCATGAATGCACTCAGCACTGGACTTTTTTTGACTCACACCGTCTGCAGTTAAACAAAGCCTCCCATTGTCTGCTTCTCTGACAGAGAGACGAGAGGCAGGGGTGCTGGCAGACCAGGTGCTTACAGTATTACACAGACTCTGCGATGGGCTGCTGAGCCGTTATCATCCCAGCATCACAGAGAGCCGGAGAGGATGGAGAGGGGGAGGCGGAGGATAGTGCTCTTTGGAAAATATGATTTGTTTTTATTAAAACATTTTCAACATTTTCAATAAATATAGCGTGATCAGCGTTTTTAGCGTGATGCACACAAACACACACACAACATGAACTTGAACAGGGGTGGGAGCTCCAGTGGGGTCAACCACTGCTAGTGCTTGGCCTATGAATAATTCCCCTGTGCTACAGCAGTCCATGCCACCTGTGGCCCAATGAATGATGCCTGCAACTATGCCAATGTCTCAGCAGCTAATGCAACCATCCACTGACACTGAAGGTGAACTGGCTCCAAAACCAGAGAATTGCTCACACCTAGCAAAAATTGAATTACCATGCAGTAGATGTATAAAACAAATTTGTTATTGTTTTTATAGAGGGTTATACACCCACTCAGTGACAATGCTGTTTTCACTTATTTACTGTATATTACTTGATAATGTTTATAGTATATACATAGTTTACTGTTGGCCACACATGTACATTGTTGAGTTATCTTTTGGGTCACTTTTTAAATATAGCAGATTCAAGGTGACAATGACAGTAATTTGTAGCCATTTGCACAATGAAACTAACAAGAAAATGGACAATTCAGCCTGTGAGACAAAACTGGTATCTAGTCAAGTTCTTGTTAGATAGCTTGAAGCTGGCCTGTGCAATGAACACTGCCTTTCAAAAACCACCAGTTTACTAGACCCCATCCCAGAAATAACGTTCTTATAAAGTAATGCTAACACATGGCTTTAAAACCTCAAACAAATATGCAAACAAATCCTGCAAATGTGCTACAAAGTAAAATTCTAATACAAGGGTAATTGAGGCTAAATTATGTACTGTATATACGTTAAATAAGCAAATGCAGGAGAGACTTTAGCATGTGTTCCATAAAGACTGAAGTAGAAGATTGAAAAACAATCAAATAAGCAAAAGGTTTCAGTGAAAAAAGGATCAAACTGAATGTGGCTTCATATACTATAGATGATATGGATCAATCAAGAGATGCCTTGATCAGTGCTGACACAGACTTCACAAATCTCAGTAAGTATTGGCCATATTTCAAGGATTAGAGCTGGTGAAAATCTTCTGGACCTCAGGCAACTTCTTCTAGTTAGACACACAGCAAATAGGGAGTTCCACTTTACTTCTCTGGCTCAGAAAATATTTTGCCAAATGTGGGAATTAAGATGATAAGCACAAGCACACAGCCTCAACCACCCTAAATTTGATGATTTTTTAATTTAAAGGTTTTGAATCAAAAATTAACCTCAACATTATTAACTCATCAGTTCTTTTTACCATGATTACTTTTTTTAAAGGTTTGAGGAAAGTTTGCGAACACCTACAGCAGCATATAGTTTATTGACATAAACATAGTTACAGACAATAAGTAATGCTTGTAAGTATGAATTTGGTATACTGAAAAGCACAGAAAAAAACAAATAAAGCTTTTGATATACAACATATTTGCTTCATAATATATTCCATCAAGTGGCAGGGGGAAGTTATGAGAGAGTTTGCATGTTTTTCCTTGGCTCTGTGTGGGTTTCCTCCAGTTTCCTCCCACAGTCAAAAGACATGCAGGTTAGGTTGACTGGAAAGTCTAAATTGCTGTGAACATGTAAGTGTGACTGTGTTTGTCAACAGATTGCTGAATTGACCGGGATGTAGACTGCTTCTCAGCCAATGTTTGTTGGGATAAGCTTCTGTCCATTACAACCCTGAACAGGATTAACAGTTCAGAAAATACATGGATGAATGATTCCATCATTATATCATATTACTTAGATCATAAAAGGATGCATCTTCCATAATAAAGTATTAACAAATTGACAATTCATGAGGATCTACTGAAATGTCTCAACTGCTTTTGAAAATTCCCAAGATCTTACATCTAATTTCTTTTGTCCTAAGACAGTACACAAAAGGATTTACAAGAGATGGACCGAGGATGGTCCCGATCAATAAGCCATGGCGAGCCTCAAGAGTTAATACCACACCCATCCTGGTCAAGACAACGATAACAAATACTGGACAGTAATAACACGTTACCACAATCAAGTGACTCAAACAAGTGCTGCCCATTTTCCTTTTGTTACTATTTGAGGATAATTTAACAAAAAATATGATCAAGATGTATGACAGGCAAATAAACGTGAAAGTGAAAAATAAATAAATAAATATTATAACGGCAACCAGATTGAAATAGGGTGTGACATCAACACATGTAGTTCGTATTATGGCAGCAAATTCACAGAAATTATGCTTCAGCTTTGAGTGGCAGTGAGGGAGAGGTAGCAGGATTGCTTGCAGATAGGACGCAAAACCACAGGCAACAATCCACAGGATATATGTAAGGACAAGAGTGCGCACATTTGTTAAATAACTGTGGTACTTAAATGGGCAACTAATAGCAATCAATCGATCAAATGCCATAATCGATAAAGCAAATGTCACCATTACCCCTCCCAAGTGGAAAGCAAACATTGCAATGAAGCATGGCACATAGGATATGGTTTTAACACCAGCAACTAGAACCCCAATCATTGTTGGACTGCTACTGGACGTGTATAGTATATCAACAACAGCAAGGTTGCAAATCAGAAGATACATTGGTTTGTGTAAACGCTTGTCATATATGATGAAGAGGATGTTCATCATATTGGCTAATATAGCAAGAACATAGGCAATTAATATAACCACACCAACCACAAAAGGCTTTTCAGTTTTGTCAAAACCACCTATAATAAATTCTGTTACTTTGATTGAAGCATTCTGTAAAGGCATATTCAACAAAATATCAAGATGACAAAAATAGCTAAAAAGAAGTTGGTGAAAATACTCTTCTTAAAGCAAAAGATCATTCAATATATATCATAAACAGCCAGTTGTAGTCAGATTTGAAAAATGTAACTCCGCCTGAGCTCAGTGGAAGAGCTTTCTCTAAAACCAACAGTGGAGTTTACCAAGCAGCTTCCACGATTTAAGGTTTTAAGGCTCAGCTGAAAAGTAAGTTTCCATTGTTCAGCCCCATTGTCCAATCACACTGCATACTGATGCCAGCTAACTTGAGCTACTAGTTAGTTAGCTTATTCTAATTATCAACATCTGGAATCCTATATCCTAGATAAATAGTCATTTATCTGCAAAGTACGGCTGGACAAAAGCACATCAAATAAATATCACAATTAATTGTCACATTTACCTCAGTCATGATTAATCAAACTATACCTTATCAAATACACTTGTGCACAATATTATCTGTCATCACAGTGGAACTCATAGTTGTTTGTACTGAAAAATAAACAAGAAAACTCTGGATTATGACTTACAGTATATTGTCATATTTATTTAAAGTTTAAAGTAACTATTCCGCATTAAAATGTCTAAAAGCGACTAGACCTATAATATATAATTTGTTCAGTTATATACTTACATTATCCCAAATGTTTCCAACAATTTTCCAACCCAGAGAAATCCATAATTTGAATCAAGGTAATGGTCAATTTCATTTGGTCGCCTGTCAATGGCGTCATATCTCCTCTACCAAAGAGTATATGTGCACAAGATGCATATGTCGGTGTTGTGGTTGTCCACCACAATGGCATCTACCAAAGAGTATATGCATACAAGATAATACTTGGTGGGTGTTGTGGTTGTGCGCCAGAAACTGTCATAAATTGACTTTTATTCAGTTTTAAGCCACATTTTTACGATAATTTTTTAGATCTTGGTGGTTTTTTAACTATGTCTTTGAACCTGATGAAGGATTTTAGTCATCGGACGTCTGGATCTTAAGTTATCAGAGAAACAAGCCAAGCAAACATTTGCTGCAGCTTGACTAGCAGCCCCTCCCAGACGTCCTGTGCCCACCAAACATCATTGTAGAAACAAGTTTTTTTATGTGAATCTGCTTTATTCAGTGTCTTTACGAGTTTTATTCCACATGTATGTTTGGTTTGGAGAGGAGGAGACCGCTGCGGATAATTTGGCTCACAGTAAAAACATGCATCAGAGAAACAATCTGAGCAAACGTTAGCAGCAGCTTGGCTAACAGCCCCTCCTGTACATCCTGTGCCTGCCGAACAGCGTCGGAGGAACACTGATTTTTTTTTTCTTCACGTGAAACTGCTTTATCCAGTATTTTTACCTGTTTTAATCAACAGGGGAATGAGACAAAGAGGGGGAAAGGCGTAAAGCAGCATTCTTGGCCCTGGCATGTGTGCAAATGCATCCACCCCCAAGGGTGGATTATCGTGCAGCGTCAGGGAGAACAAGAGTGGGCAGTGGGTGTTGTTTTGACTGGCGAACAGGTCCACTCTCCCGAACCAGTTCCTAATCTGCTACACCAACCTGGGATGCAGCACCCACTCGTCTGGCAAAGGGCTATCCCTCGACATGAGGTTGGCGCCCCTGTTCTCCAGACCCCGAACATGGAGGGCTCTCAGAGATAGAAGGTGTTCTGAGGCCCCCACCAACAGGTTCTCCACTATCTTCAACAGGGCTGCGGACCTGACTCCACCCTGCCTGTTGATGTAGGCGACTGTGGTGCGGTTGTCGTGTCTCCATGTCTCCCCTGAACCAGAGACAGGAAGTGTTAGAGAACCAGGAGCACCACCTGAAGTTCGAGGAGGTTGATGTGTTGGTTTTCCCCTGAAGGCCACACACCACCTCTCCCCAGACAGGTGCCCCCCCACACCCTGTCAGGGATGCATCTGTGAACACTGCTATGCAGGAAGTCATTTGGCCTAACGGTGTGTCTGCGAACAGATGCTGCGGGGACCCCCAGTAGTGCAGGTCCTCCTGCACTGATAGGGGGACGTTCACCAAGTGATGCTTGTGCCTCTGTGGATCCAAGCGCAGGCTGGCTAACCACCGTTGCAGGCGGAACATGTGCAGAAGCCCCAATGGAACATTTGGATGGCCTGCTACCATGAGCCCATATTCCTGCATGACAGTCAAAGCTGTCAGTGCCACTCCCCACTGCAGTCTGAGGACTGGGACTGCTGTCCGTCTGTGTTCCGACAGAGCAGCCCACAGCCTGGCCGAATCAAGCACAACCCCTAGATATTGCACATGCTGGCATGGCTGGGGGGCACTCTTCTTCCAGTTGATGGCAAAGTCTATCTGAGTTAGGTGCAGCACCAATCTGGCAGTGTGGAAAATGGCCCATTCTCTGGACCTGGCCATGACAATGAGGTCCGGTGCCGGGAGCCAGGGAGTAGCCGAACGGTAGCCTGTTGCACTTGTAGGCTATGCCCTGGAAGGCAAAAAGCAGGAACTTCCTGTGTTTTGGCACCACCTCGATATGAAAATACACATCTTTCAGGTCGATGGTGGTGAACCAGCTGGTTGAATAGATTCCAGCAATCTCCTGATGGTCAGCATGAGGAACATCTTTCTGGCGATGCATTGGTTCAGAGTGTGAAGATCTACAATGGGTATGAAATCGCCTGTCTTCTTGGGAACCAAGAAGTATGTGGAGTAAAATCCCTTCTGTTTGTTGTGAGTGGGAAAGACCCAGACAGCCTGTTTCGATAACAGTTCCTGGATTTCTTCAGAGAGAAAATCTATTTCCTCTTGGAAGGATAGATTTATCTCCTTGATGCTTGAGAACAGAGGAGGAACACAGCAGAACTGAAAAGAATAACCCAGTCTCAGTGTTTTATCCATCCACTCTGACAACACACAGCTGTGACAGCATTCCTTGCAAAACTGTGTCAGGGGACAGGTGGTCATCTGGGGGGCGGCAGCCAGGAAGCTGTGAAACTCTGCTTTGGCCCTCTCCACCACAAAAACCTTTCATAAATGGAAGATTGACCCAAGGGGGGCCAGTACCGAAAGGGCTGAGCTGACGGAGTGGCTCATGAACACATCACCATCAGCTGTCCTAACACAGCTTCCGTGTTTGTGTTGGTAAATCCGTCACTCTCCACATTTCTCTCTACCACAATGTTACTTTCTAATGAGGAAGTAATGGCGTCAGCTGCGCTAGCATAATCCTGAGTGCAGCATTGTGTATGCCGGTCCCAAGCAGGGCCGTGTGAACAGCAGGAGACAGAGCTGACACATGAAATCATCTCACTCCGGCCAGTGTGGGCGTGCAGCGTTATTCCTGTGAATAGATATAATCCTGCTCACCGCGTCACAGTTTCCCAGGGAGACGTGCTGCGCTTGCCGGTCCAAAAACTAAATAATAAAATCCTTCATGGAGCAGGCTGACCGGCCTGGGAGGGAATGGGGGGGACAAAGGAACCCAACACGCTCTGCTACCATGGTCATAACTTTCAGGAAATCCTGGTAAACGGACGGTGGTGGCAGATTTCTGAAGGTCAGTGAAGTTGCTGAGACAGATGAGAGATTGTCTTCATCATCCATGGGAGAAGCTGCTCAGAGTGTCTTAGACAAGGCATCTGGCAGCAGTGGTGGCAGAGGGCCAGGGTGAATGGTGATTTCATCTTTCCCACGGAGCTCAATCTCTAGCTCTGGCTCGCTCTCGTCACAGTGGAGTGAGATGTCACAACGTCGAAAATATTCCGTCCGCCTCTAGTGTTGAACTGAAGGAAGCACCCAGCAGAGTACACAGGGCAGTGGCTGCATCATGCCACTCTCTGCGTGGTCCCGTCCAAGGCACTCAAAGCAGAGGTAATGCTTGGCAGCCGTGGCGGTGGTGGCAGTGATGAGGACGGGACACAGCGGGCAGGAGTGAGCAATTACTGGCAACTCCATCCCTGGACAAAAAAGAGATCAGCAAGCTGATTGGCCGTTGTTGAAGAAGACAGCAAGACGCTGCTTACATAGGGTGCGGGACGTAATTGCGCATGTAATTGGTAGGTGCATCCTGATAAGCTGGCTACGTACATACAAATTGCAGTGAGCGATTGTGCATGATTGGAGAGGAGTATTACCCATAGAATCCAGTAGAGGGCGGAGCCTGTGTGAGATAGAACATCCTGAATGATGAACACTGAGGTAATCCTAACCTGGAGAAGCTGGTTGTTTAACAATGAAGACAACAACTCCCAAACTACTTCACAACGTCATCAAACTCCATCTTTTCTTATTGTTTTGATTGAGAGACCCCTAGCGTTAGAAATTACATACTGTGTGTTTAACATATAAGAACAATTGTAGATATTTTTTTGCTAAAATAGGAAATTCAAAGTAAAATATAGCCATTTAACATATCTTGCAAATGTCAAAATAAGCAATATAAATAAATTTGAATAACACTTTCAGGAATTTTCTCATTTGCTTATTAGCCAGATCTTTTAGAGTGACATTATTTCAACAAATGCTTTTGTAACAGATGAATGAGCCCCAGCTTCCCAGAGGAAGTGGTCAGGAAGCTGAATGCTTTACAGACTCAGGGCTGAGTTGTAGCTGTCAACATATTCATCTGCTGGTAAACAAAACTAGTGAACTTCACTTGGTTGTTGAAGAGTTGTAGCATTTATTTTTTGACAAACTGTAGCTAATACTGAAGATTCTGTGCTACATTTACAGTTCATTAATAACATCCAGCATACCTGCATGCCTGTCTTGAGTGCAACCTCTTTCTCTGTCTGTCCCACACACTCGCATCACACATTCGCACAAGAAGCTTAGTTTTGTCTTATACTGTGTTGAATGAAGCCAAAGTGTTCCCATATGACTGACAAAACATCTTTTTTCTGTACCAGCTTGTTCTCATCTGGACCTCTCCCCAGCTGCATTTCTTTTGACTTGAGTTGTTTCATCTTCACTGAACACATATGGTTAAATACATCGCTTTGAACTGCAGGTGGAAATTCTGTATGAAGGAATGAATTCATTGAACATGTCTATATGACTAAAATAAGGTTGGTTTGAAAAGTTGCCCTGCCATACTGCAAACAATTTTTTAATACCCATCACTGAAGACAGCGAGGCAATGGTTGCACCTCAGAGCACATCCCCTTTTAAAGAGGTCATCAATGCAGGGCTAGGATGGGCAGAGTGTAAGAATCAGTGAAAGGCAAGGAAGTGCAAGGCCAAAACTAGTTTACTTGATAGTGGACTACAGGCTTACACAGCTCAACAGAGAAGGCAGCTAGTGGAAATGTATCAAGCTGAGCAGAAACTTCAAAAATAGGAGAATGAAGCTTTTGACAAAATATTGTGGGCACAACGGGAAGCAGATGAAAGGAGACTCCATGCAAGCCCAGCAACAGGCATATCATCAGATGTTTATGCAGCTAATGGACACTGTCATCATTGCTTTGTGTCCTGGTCAACAAATGCACCCATAATCACCACACAGAATTCATCCAGCTCCAGTGGGGTCAACCACTGCTACTGCCGGGCCTATGAATAACTCCCCTGTGCCACAGCAGTCCATGCCACCTGTGGCCCAATGAATGGGTCACTTTTTTTAATATAGCAGATTCAAGGTGATGATGACAGTAATTTGTAGCCGTTTGCACGATGAAACTAACGAGGGAATGGACAAGTCAGACTGTGAGACAGAACTGGTATCTAATTAAGTTCTTGTCAGATAGCCTGAAGCTGGCCTGTGCAATAAGCCACCAGTTTTCCAGACCCCATCTCAGAAATAAAGTTCTTATAAACTAATGCTAACACATGGCTTTAAGATCTAAAACAAATATGCAAAAAAATCTTGCAAATGTTCTACAAAGTAAAATCCGAATATAAGGGTAATCAAGGCTAAATTATGTACTGTATATATATTAAAGAAGCAAATGCAGGAAGCGCTTTTGCATGTTTTCCATAAAGACTGACGTAGAAGATTGAAAAACAACCAAATAAGCAAAAGGTTTAAGTGAAAAAAGGATCAAACTGAATATGAATTTGATTTTTTTTTTTTAATTTAAAGGTTGTGAATTAAAAATTAACTTCAACATCCTTAACTCATCAGTTCTTTTTACCATGATTACTTTTTTAAAAAGTTTTATGAAAGTTTGCAAACACCTAAAGCAACATACAGTTTATTGACATAAACATAGTTACAGACAATAAGTAAAGCTTGTAAGTATGCATTTGGTATATTGAAAACCACTGAAAAAAACAAATAAAGCTTATGTTATACAACATATTTGCTTCATAATATATTCCATCAAGTGGCAAGGGGAAGTTGTGAGAGAGTTTGCATGTTTTTCCTTGGTTCTGTGTGGGTTTCCTCCAGTTTCCTCTCACAGTCAAAAGACATGCAGGTTAGGTTAAGAAGACAGTCTAAATTGCTGGCATGTGAACATGTGAGTGTGACTGTGTTTGTCAATAGATTGCAGACCTGTCAGGGATGTAGACTGCCTCTCACCCAGTGTTTGTTGGGATAAGATTCTGTCCATTACAACCCTGAACAGGATTAACAGTTCATAAAATACATGGATGAATCATTCAGTCATTTTAACAAAATACTTATACCATAAAAGGATGCATCTTCCATAATAAAGTATTAACAAATTGACAATTCATGAGGATCTACTGAAATGTCTCAGCTGTTTTTGAAAATTCCAAAAATCTTACATCTAATTTCTTTTGTCCTAAGACAGTACACAAAAGGATTTACAAGAGATGGACCAAGGATGGTCCCGATCATTAAGCCATGGCGAGCCTCAAGAGTTAATACCACACCCAACCTGGTCAAGACCATGAGAATAAATACTGGACAGTAATAACACGTTACCACAACCAAGTGACTCAAACAAGTGCTGCCCATTTTCCTTTTGTTACTATTTGTGGATACTTTAACAAAAAATATGATCAAAATGTATGACAGGCAAATAAATGTGAAAGTGAAAAATAAAATTAAAAACACTATGATGGACGCCTCATTGAAATAGGGTGTGGGATCAACACATGTAGTTCGTATTATGGCAGGATAGTCACAGAAAGTGTACTTCAGCTTTGAGTAGCAGTGAGGGAGATATAGCAGAGTTGCTGAAACACCGGACACAATAGCACAGGCAACAATCCACAGGATATATGTAAGGACAAGAGTGCGCACATTTGTTAAATAACTGTGGTACTTAAATGGACAACTAATAGCAATCAATCGATCAAATGCCATAATCGATAAAGCAAATGTCTCCATTACCCCTCCCAAGTGGAAAGCAAACATTTCAATGAAGCATGGCACATAGGATATGGTTTTAACACCAGCAACTAGAACCCCAATCATTGTTGGACTGGCACTGGAGGTGTACAGTATATCAACAACAGCAAGATTGCAAATCAGAAGATACATTGGTTTGTGTAATCGCTTGTCATATATGATGAAGAGGATGTTCATTATATTGGCTAATACAGCAAGAACATAGGTAATTAATATAACCACACCAACCACAAAAGGCTTTTCAGTTTTCTCAAAACCACCTATAATAAATTCTGTTACTTTGATTGAAGCATTCTGTAAAGGCATATTCAACAAAATATCAAGATGACCAAAATAGCAAAAAAGAAGTTGATGAAAATACTCTTCTTAAAGCAAAAGATCATTCAATATATATCATAAACAGCCAGTTGTAATCAGATTTGAAAAATGTAACTCCACCTGAGCTCAGTCGAACAGCTCTCTCTAAAACCAACAATGGAGTTTACCAAGCAGCTTCCAGGATTTAAGGTGTTAAGGCTCAGCTGAACGGTATGTTTTCATTGGACAGCCCCATTGTCCAATCACATTGGATACTGATGCCAGCTAATTTGAGCTACTAGTTAGTTAGCTTATTCTAATTATCAACATCTGGAATCCTATATCCTAGATAGTCATTTATCTGCAAAATACGGCTGGACAATATCACATAAAATAAATATCACAATTAATTGTCACATTTACCTCAGTCATGATTAATCAAACTATACCTTATTAAATACACTTGTGCACAATATTATCTGTCATCACAGTGGAACTCTTAGTTGTTTGTACTGAAAAATAAACAAGAAAACTCTGGATTATGACTTACAGTATATTGTTATATTTATTTAAAGCCATAATATGTAACTATTCCGCATTAAAATGTCTAAAAGCGACTAGACCTATGTTATATAATTTGTTCAGTTATATACTTACATTATCCCAAATGTTTCCAACAATTTGGAAATAATCCTGAGAAATCCATAATTTGAATCAAGGTAATGGTCAATTTTATTTGGTCACCTGTCAATGGCGTCATATCTCCTCTACCAAAGAGTATATGTGCTCAAGATGCATATGTTGGTGTTGTGGTTGTCCACCACAATGGCGTCTACCAAAGAGTATATGCATACAAGATAATACTTGGTGGGCGTTGTGGTTGTGCGCCAGAAACTGTCATAAATTGACTTTTATTCAGTTTTAAGCCACATTTTTACGATAATTTTTTAGATCTTGGTGTTTTTTTAACTATGTCTTTGAACCTGATGAAGGATTTTAGTCATCGGACGTCTGGATCTTAAGTTATCAGAGAAACAAGCCAAGCAAATGTTAGCAGCAGCTCAACTAGCAGCCCCTCTCGGACGTCCTGTGCCCACCAAACATCATCAGAGAAACAATGATTTTTTTTATGTGAAACTGCTTTATTCAGTGTCTTTACGAGTTTTATTCCACATGTATGTTTGGTTTGGAGAGGAGGAGACCGCTGTGGATAATTTGGCTCACAGTAAAAACACGCTGAACGGCTGGATCTTAAGTTATCAGAGAAACAAGCTGAGCAAACGTTAGCAGCAGCTTGGCCAACAGGCCCCTCCTGTACATCCTGTGCCTGCGTCAGAGGAACACTGATTTTTTTTTTCTTTACGTGAAACTGCTTTATCCAGTATTTTTACCTGTTTTAATCAGCAGTGGAATGAGACAAAGAGGGGGAAAGGCGTAAAGCAGCATTCTTGGCCACCCCCAAGGGATCCACCCTATGTTACCCACCCTGTCATGCGGCGTCAGGGAGAACAAGAGCGGGCAGTGGGTGTTGTTTTGACTGGCTAACAGGTCCACTCTCCCGAACGAGTTCCAAATCTGCTACACCAACCTGGGATGCAGCACCCACTCGTCTGGCAAAGGGCTGTCCCTCGACATGAGGTCGGCGCCCCTGTTCTCCAGACCCCGAACATGGAGGGCTCTCAGAGATAGAGGGTGTTCTGAGGCCCACACCAACAGGTTCTCCACTATCTTCAACAGGGCTGCGGACCTGACTCCACCCTGCCTGTTGATGTAGGCGACTGTGGTGCGGTTGTCGTGTCTCCATGTCTCCCCTGAACCAGAGACAGGAAGTGTTAGAGAACCAGGAGCACCACCTGAAGTTCGAGGAGGTTGTGTTGGTTTTCCCCTGAAGGCCACACACCACCTATCGCTCTCCCCAGACAGGTGCCCCCCCTGCCCACACCCTGTAAGGGATGCATCTGTGAACACTGCTATGCAGGAAGTCATTTGGCCTAGCGGTGTGTCTGCCAACAGATGCTGCAGGGACCCCCAGTAGTGCAGTTCCTCCTGCACTGATAGGGGGACGTTCACCAAGTGATGCTTGTGCCTCTGTGGATCCAAGCGCAGGCTGGCTAACCACTGTTGCAGGCGGCACATGTGCAGGAGCCCCAATGGAGAGGCTGGATGGCCTGCTGCCATGAGCCCAAATTCCTGCATGACAGTCAAAGCTGTCAGTGCCACTCCCCACTGCAGTCTAAGGACTGCCTGCTGCAGGGCTGTCCGTCTGGGTTCCAACAGAGCAGCCCACAGCCTGGCTGAATCAAGCACAACCCCCAGATATTGCACTTGCTGGCATGGCTGGGGAGCACTCATCTTCCAGTTGATGGCAAAGTCTAACTGAGTTACGTGCAGCACCAATCTGGCAGTGTGGACAATGGCCCGTTCTCTGGACCTGGTCATGACAATGAGGTCCAATACCGGGAGCCAGGGAGTAGCCGAAAGGTAGCCTGTTGTACTACTACTGCTATCCCCTGGAAGGCAAAATGCAGGAACTTCCTGTGTTTTGGCACCACCTCGACATGAAAATAGACTTTCAGGTCGATGGTGGTGAACCAGCTGATTGAATAGATTCCAGCAATCTCCTGATGGTCAGCATGAGGAACATCTTTCTGGCGATGCATTGGTTCAGAGTGTGAAGATCTACAATGGGTATGAAATCTCCTGTCTTCTTGGGAACCAAGAAGTATGTGGAGTAAAATCC
Organism: Thunnus thynnus; assembly: GCF_963924715.1. Lineage (NCBI taxonomy): Eukaryota > Metazoa > Chordata > Actinopteri > Scombriformes > Scombridae > Thunnus > Thunnus thynnus. Next base: position 25,458,825 of record NC_089523.1, read on the forward strand.
CTTCTGTCTGTTGTGAGTGGGAAAGACCCAGACAGCCTGTTTTTTAACAGGTCCTGAGTTCCTTCAGAGAGAAAATCTATTTCCTCTTGGAAGGACAGATTTATCTCTTTGATGCCTGAGAACAGAGAAGGAACACAGGAGAACTGAAAAGAATAACCCAGTCTCAGTGTTTTATCCATCCACTCTGACAACACACAGCTGTGACAGCATTCCTTGCAAAACTGTGTCAGGGGACAGGTGGTCATCTGGGGGGCAGCCAGGAAGCTGTGAAACTCTGCTTTGGCCCTCTCCACCGCAAAAACCTTTCATAAATGGAAGATTGGCCCAAAAGGGGCTGGTACCGAAAGGGCTGAGCTGACGGAGTGGTCCGTGAACGCATCACCATTAGCTGTCCTAACACAGCTTCTGTGTTTGTGTTGGTGTGTCCGTCACTCCACATTTCTCTCTACCACAATGTTACCTTCTAATGAGGAAGTAATGGCGTCAGCTGCACTAGCATAATCCTGAGTGCAGCATTGTGTATGCTGGTCCTGAGCAGGGCCACGTGAACAGCAGGAGACAGAGCTGACACATGAAATCATCTCGCTCCAGTCAGTGTGTGGGCGTGCAGCATTATTCCTGTGAATACATATAATTCTACTCACCGTGTTACAGTTTCCCAAGGACATGTGCTGCGCTGGCTGATCCAAATCCTTCATGGGCTGACTGGTTTGAGAGGGAATGGGGGGGGCAAGGGAACCCAACACGCTCAGCTACCATGGTCAAAAATTTTCAGGAAATCCAAGCAAACGGACGGTGGTGGCAGATTTCCGTAGGTCAGCGAAGTTGCTGAGACAGATGAGAGATTGTCTTCCTCATCCATGGGAGAAGCTGCTCAGAGTGTCTTAGCTGAGGCATTTGACAGCAGTGGCAGCAGAGGGCCAGGGTAAATGGTAATTTCATCTTTCCCACGGAGCTCTATCTCAAGCTCTGGCCAGCTCTCGTCACAGCGGAATGAGACGTGACAATGTTGAAAATGTTCCTTCCGCTTCTAGCGTTAATCTGAAGGAAGCACCCAGCAGAGTACACAGGGCGGTGGCTGCATCATGCCACTCTCTGCATGGTCCCATCCAAAGCACTCAAAGCAGAAGTAATGTCTGGCAGCGGCGGTGGTGGTGGCGGTGATAAGGACGGGACACAGCGGGCAGGAGTGAGCAATTACTGGCAACTCCATCCCTGGACAAAAAAGAGATCAGCAAGCTGATTGGCCGTCGTTGAAGAAGAGAGTACGGTGAGAGACAGCAAGACGCTGCTTACGTAGGGTGCGGGACGTAATTGTGCACGTAATTGGTAGGCGCATCCTGATAAGCCGGCTACGTACATACAAATTTCAGTGAGTGATTGTGTGTGATTGGAGAGGAGTATTACCCATAGAGTCCAGTAGAGGGCGGAGCCTGTGTGAGATAGAACATCCTGAACGATGAACACTGAGGTAATCCTAACCTGGAGAAGCTGGTTGTTTAACAATGAAGACAACAACTCCCAAACTACTTCACAACGTCATCAAACTCCATCTTTTCTTATTGTTTTAATTGAGAGACCCCTAGCGTTAGAAATTACATACTGTGTGTTCAACATATAAGAACAATTGTAGATATTTTTTTGCTAAAATAGGAAATTCAAAGTAAAATATAGCCATTTAACATATCTTGCAAATGTCAAAATAAGCAATATAAATAAATTTGAATAACACTTTCAGGAATTTTCTCATTTGCTTATTAGCCAGATCTTTTAGAGTGACATTATTTCAACAAATACTTTTGTAACAGATGAATGAGCCCCAGCTTCCCAGAGGAAGTGGTCAGGAAGCTGAATGCTTTACAGACTCAGGGCTAAGTTGTAGCTGTCAACATATTCTTCTGCTGGTAAACAAAACTAGTGAACTTCACTTGGTTGTTGAAGAGTTGTAGCATTTATTTTTTGACAAACTGTAGCTAATACTGAAGATTCTGTGCTACACTTACAGTTCATTGCTAACATCCAGCATACCTGCATGCCTGTCTTGAGTGCAACCTCCTTCTCTGTCTGTCCCACACACTCGCATCACACATTCGCACAAGAAGCTTAATTTTGTCCTATATCGTGTTGAATGAAGCCAAAGTGTTCCCATATGACTGACAAAACATCTTTTTTCTGTACCAGCTTGTTCTCATTTGCACCTCTGCCCAGCTGCATTTCTCTTGACTTGAGTTGTTTCATCTTCACTGAACACATATGGTTAAATACATCGCTTTGAACTGCAGGTGGAAATTCTGTATGAAGGAATGAATTCATCGAACATGTCTATATGACTAAAATAAGGTTGGTTTGAAAAATTGCCCTGCCATACTGCAAACAATGTTTTAATACCCATCACCGAAGACAGCGAGGCAATGGTTGCACCTCAGAGCACATCCCCTTATAAAGAGGTCATCAGTGCAGGGCTAGGATGGGCAAAGTGTAGGAATCAGTGAAAGGCTGGCCATTCCTGGGGCTGAAGCAAGGAAGTGCAAGGCCAAAACTAGTTTACTTGATAGTGGACTACAGGCTTACACAGCTCAACAGAGAAGGCAGCTAGTGGAAATATATCAAGCTGAGCAGAAACTTCGAAAACAGGAAAACAAAGCTTTTGACAAAATATTGTGGGCACAACGGGAAGCAGAGGAAAGGAGATTCCATGCAAGCCCAGCAACAGGCATATCATCAGATGTTTATGCAGCTAATGGACACTGTCATCATTGCTTTGTGTCCTGGTCAACAAATGCACCCATAATCACCACACGGGATTCATCCAGTTCCAGTGAGGTCAACCACTGCTAGTGCCTGGCCTATGAATAACCCCTGTGCCACAGCAGTCCATGCCACCTGTGGCCCAATGAATGATGCCTGCAACTATGCCAGTGTTTCAGCAGCTAATGCAACCACCCACTGACATTGAAGAGAAACCAGAGAATTGCTCACACCTAGCAAATATTGAATTACCATGCAGTAGATGTATAAAACAAATTTGTTATTGTTTTTATAGAGGGTTATACACCCACTCAACGATAATCCTATTTTCCCTGATTTACTGTATATTACTTGATAATGTTTATAGCATATACATAGTTTACTGTTGGCAACACATGTACATTGTTGTGTTATCATTTGGGTCACTTTTTAAAAATAGCAGATTCAAGGTGACAATGACAGTAATTTGTAGCCGTTTGCACAATGAAACTAACAAGAAAATGGACAATTCAGCCTGTGAGACAAAACTGGTATCTGATTAAGTTCTTGTCAGATAGCTTGAAGCTGGCCTGTGCAATAAACACTGCCTTTCAAAAACCACCAGTTTCCAGATCCCATCCCAGAAATAAAGCTCTTATAAAGTACTGCTAACACATGGCTTTAAGATCTCAAACAAATATGCAAACAAATCCTGCAAATGTTCTACAAAGTAAAATCCTAATACAAGGGTAATCAAGGCTAAATTATGTACTGTATATACATTAAAGAAGCAAATGCAGGAGGCACTTTAGCAGGTTTTCCATAAAGACTGAAGTAGAAGATTGAAAAACAACCAAATAAGCAAAGGTTTCAGTGAAAAAAGGATCAAACTGAATATGGCTTTATATACTATAGATGATATGGATCGCTCAAGAGATGCCTTGATCAGTGTTGACACAGACTTCACAAATCTCACTAAGTATTGGCCATATTTTAAGGATTAGAGCTAATGAAAATCTTCTGGACCTCAGGCAACTTCTTCTAGTTAGACACAGCAAATGGGGAGTTCCACTTTACTTCTCTGGCTTAGAAAAATATTTTGCCAAATGTGGAAATGTAGATGAGAAGCACAAGCACACAGCCTCAACATCCCTGAATTTGAATTTTATATAATTTGGAGGTTCTGAATTAAAAATTAACCTCAACATCCTTAACTCACCAGTTCTTTTTGCCATGATTGCTTTTTTAAAGGTTTGAGGAAAGTTTGTGAACACCTACAGCAGCATATAGTTTATTGGCATAGACATAGTTACAGATAATAAGTAATGTTTGTAAGTATGAATTTGGTATATTGAAAAGCACAGAAAATAACAAATAAAGCTTATGGTATACAACATATTTGTTTCATAATATATTCCATCAAGTGGCAGGGGGAAGTTGTGAGAGACTTTGCATGTTTTTCCTTGGCTCTGTGTGGGTTTCCTCCAGTTTCCTCCCGCAGTCAAAAGACATGCAGATTTTGTTAACTGGAACTTGCTAGCATGTGAACATATGAGTGTGACTGTGTTTGTCAACAGATTTCAGACCTGTACGGGATGTAGACTGCTTCTCAGCCAATGTTTGTTGGGATAAGATTCTGTCCATTACAACCCTGAACAGGATTAACAGTTCAGAAAATACATGGATGAATGATTCCATCATTTTATCATAATACTTAGATCATAAAAGGATGCATCTTCCATAATAAAGTATTAACAAATTGACAATTCATGAGGATCTACTGAAATGTCTCAACTGCTTTTGAAAATTCCCAAGATCTTACATCTAATTTCTTTTGTCCTAAGACAGTACACAAAAGGATTTACAAGAGATGGACCAAGGATGGCCCCGATTGTTAGGCCATGGCGAGCCTCGAGAGTTAATACCACACCCATCCTGGTCAAGACAACGCTAATAAATACTGGACAGTAATAACACGTTACCACAACCAAGTGACTCAAACAAGTGCTGCCCATTTTCCTTTTGTTACTATTTGAGGATAATTTGACAAAAAATATCATCAAAATGTATGACAGGCAAATAAATGTGAAAGTGAAAAATAAAATAAAAAACACTATGACAGTAACCAGATTGAAGTAGGGTCTGGGATCAACACACGTAGTTCTTATTATGGCAGGATAGTCACAGAAAGTATACCTCAGCTTTGAGTGGCAGTGAGGGAGAGGTAGCAGAGTTGCTGACATACCGAACATAATACCACAGGCAACAATCCACAGGATATATGTAAGGACAAGAGTGCGCACATTTGTTAAATAACTGTGGTACTTAAAAGGACAACTAATAGCAATCAATCGATCAAATGCCATAATTGATAAAGCAAATGTCTCCATTATCCCTCCCAAGTGGAAAGCAAACATTTCAATGAAGCATGGCACATAGGATATGGTTTTAACACCAGCAACTAGAACCCCAATCATTGTTGGGCTGGCACTGGAGGTGTACAGTATATCAACAACAGCAAGGTTGCAAATCAGAAGATACATTGGTTTGTGTAATCGCTTGTCATATATGATGAAGAGGATGTTAATTATATTTGCTAATACAGCAAGAACATAGGTAATTAATATAACCACACCAACCACAAAAGGCTTTTCAGTTTTGTCAAAACCACTTATAATAAATTCTGTTACTTTGATTGAAGCATTCTGTAAAGGCATATTCAACAAAATATCAAGATGACCAAAATAGCAAAAAAGAAGTTGATGAAAATACTCTTCTTAAAGCAAAAGATCATTCAATATATATCATAAACAGCCAGTTGTAATCAGATTTGAAAAATGTAACTCCACCTGAGCTCAGTCAAACAGCTCTCTCTAAAACCAACAATGGAGTTTACCAAGCAGCTTCTAGGATTTAAGGTTTTAAGGCTCAGCTGAACGGTAAGTTTTCATTGGACAGCCCCATTGTCCAATCACATTGGATACTGATGCCAGCTAATTTGAGCTACTAGTTAGTTAGCTTATTCTAATTATCAACATCTGGAATCCTATATCCTAGATAGTCATTTATCTGCAAAATACGGCTGGACAATATCACATAAAATAAATATCACAATTAATTGTCACATTTACCTCAGTCATGATTAATCAAACTATACCTTATCAAATACACTTGTGCACAATATTATCTGTCATCACAGTGGAACTCTTAGTTGTTTGTACTGAAAAATAAACAAGAAAACTCTGGATTATGACTTACAGTATATTGTCATATTTATTTAAAGCCATAATATGTAACTATTACGCATTAAAATGTCTAAAAGCGACTAGACCTATGTTATATAATTTGTTCAGTTATATACTTACATTATCCCAAATGTTTCCAACAAATTTCCAACCCAGAGAAATCCATAATTTGAATCAAGGTAATGGTCAATTTTATTTGGTCGCCTGGCAATGGCGTCATATCTCCTCTACCAAAGCCCAGCAACACGCAAATCATCAGATGTTTATGCAGCTAATGGACACTGTCATCATTGCTTTGTGTCCTGGTCAACAAATGCACCCATAATCACCACACGGGATTCATCCAGCTCCAGTGGGGTCAACCACTGCTAGTGCCGGGCCTATGAATAACTCCCCTGTGCCACAGCAGTCCATGCCACCTGTGGCCCAATGAATGATGCCTGCAACTATGCCAGTGTTTCAGCAGCTAATGCAACCACCCACTGACATTGAAGGTGAACTGGCTCCAAAACCAGAGAATTGCTCACACCTAGCAAATATTGAATTACCATGCAGTAGATGTATAAAACAAATTTGTTATTGTTTTTATAGAGGGTTATACACCCACTCAACGATAATCCTATTTTCCCTGATTTACTGTATATTACTTGATAATGTTTATATTATGTACATAGTTTACTGTTGGCAACACATGTACATTGTTATCATTTGGGTCACTTTTTAAATATAGCAGATTCAAGGTGACAATGACAGTAATTTGTAGCCGTTTGCACAATGAAACTAACAAGAAAATGGACAATTCAGCCTGTGAGACAAAACTGGTATCTAATTAAGTTCTTGTCTGATAGCTTGAAGCTGGCCTGTGCAATAAACACTGCCTTTCAAAAACCACCAGTTTACTAGACCCCATCCCAGAAATAAAGCTCTTATACAGTACTGCTAACACATGGATTTAAGATCCCAAACAAACATGCAAACAAATCCTGCAAATGCCCTACAAAGTAAAATCCTAATACAAGGGTAATCAAGGCTAAATTATATACTGTATATACATTAAAGAAGCAAATGCAGGAGGCACTTGAGCAGGTTTTCCATAAAGACTGAAGGAGAAGATTGAAAAACAACCACATAAGCAAAAGGTTTCAGTGAAAAAAGGATCAAACTGAATATGGCTTCATATACTATAGATGATATGGATCGCTCAAGAGATGCCTTGATCAGTGCTGACACAGACTTCACAAATCTCACTAAGTATTGGCCATATTTTAAGGATTAGAGCTGATGAAAATCTTCTGGACCTCAGGCAACTTCTTCTAGTTAGACACAGCAAATGGGGAGTTCCACTTTATTTCTCTGGTTCAGAAGAATATTTTGCCAAATGTGGGAATTTAGATGATAAGCACAAGTATACAACCTCAACCACCCTAAATTTGATAATTTTTTAATTTAAAGGTTTTGAATTAAAAATTAACCTCAACATCCTTAACTCACCAGTTCTTTTTACCATGATTGCTTTTTTAACGGTTTGAGGAAAGTTTGTGAACACTTACAGCAGCATATAGTTTATTGGCATAGACATAGTTACAGACAATAAGTAATGTTTGTAAGTGTGAATTTGATATATTGAAAAGCACTGAAAAAAACAAATAAAGCTTTTGATATACAACATATTTGCTTCATAATATATTCCATCAAGTGGCAAGGGGAAGTTGTGAGAGAGTTTGCATGTTTTTCCTTGGCTCTGTGTGGGTTTCCTCCAGTTTCCTCCCACAGTCAAAAGACGTGCAGGTTTTGTTAACTGGAACTTGCTGGCATGTGAACTTGTGAGTGTGACTGTGTTTGTCTACAGATTTCAGACCTGTCCGGGATGTAGACTGCTTCTCAGCCAATGTTTGTTGGGATAAGCTTCTGTCCATTACAACCCTGAACAGGATTAACAGTTCAGAAAATACATGGATGAATGATTCCATCATTTTATCATAATACTTAGATCATAAAAGGATGCATCTTCCATAATAAAGTATTAACAAATTGACAATTCATGAGGATCTACTGAAATGTCTCAACTGCTTTTGAAAATTCCCAAGATCTTACATCTAATTTCTTTTGTCCTAAGACAGTACACAAAAGGATTTACAAGAGATGGACCAAGGATGGCCCCGATTGTTAGGCCATGGCGAGCCTCGAGAGTTAATACCACACCCATCCTGGTCAAGACAACGCTAATAAATACTGGACAGTAAAAACACATTACCACAACCAAGTGACTCAAACAAGTGCTGCCCATTTTCCTTTTGTTACTATTTGAGGATAATTTGACAAAAAATATCATCAAAATGTATGACAGGCAAATAAACGTGAAAGTGAAAAATAAAATAAAAAACACTATGACAGTAACCAGATTGAAGAAGGGTCTGGGATCAACACATGTAGTTCTTATTATGGCAGGATAGTCACAGAAAGTATACTTCAGCTTTGAGTGGCAGTGAGGGAGAGGTAGCAGAGTTGCTGACATACCGGACATAATACCACAGGCAACAATCCACAGGATATATGTAAGGACAAGAGTGCGCACATTTGTTAAATAACTGTGGTACTTAAAAGGACAACTAATAGCAATCAATCGATCAAATGCCATAATTGATAAAGCAAACATCTCCATTATCCCTCCCAAGTGGAAAGCAAACATTTCAATGAAGCATGGCACATAGGATATGGTTTTAACACCAGCAACTAGAACCCCAATCATTGTTGGACTGGCACTGGAGGTGTACAGTATATCAACAACAGCAAGATTGCAAATCAGAAGATACATTGGTTTGTGTAATCGCTTGTCATATATGATGAAGAGGATGTTCATTATATTGGCTAATACAGCAAGAACATAGGTAATTAATATAACCACACCAACCACAAAAGGCTTTTCAGTTTTGTCAAAACCACCTATAATAAATTCTGTTACTTTGATTGAAGCATTCTGTAAAGGCATATTCAACAAAATATCAAGATTACCAAAACAGCAAAAAAGAAGTTGGTGAAAATACTCTTCTTAAAGCAAAAGATCATTCAATATATATCATAAACAGCCAGTTGTTGTCAGATTTGAAAAATGTAACTCCACCTGAGCTCAGTGGAACAGCTTTCACTAAAACCAACAATGGAGTTTACCAAACAGCTTCTAGGATTTAAGGTTTTAAGGCTCAGCTGAACGGTAAGTTTTCATTGGACAGCCCCATTGTCCAATCACACTGGATACTGATGACAGCCAATTTGAGCTACTAGGTAGTTAGCTTATTCTAAATAGCAACATCTGAAGTCTTATATCATAGATACAGTCATTTATCTGCAAAGTAGGGCTCGACGATATCACCTAAAACTAATATCACAATTCTTGTCAGATTTACCTCAGTCATGATTAATCAAACTATACCAAATACACTTGTGCATAATATTCTCTGTCCTCACAGTGGAACTCTTAGTTGTTTGTACTGAAAAATAAACAGAAAACTCTGGATTATGACTCACACTATATTGTCATATTCATTTAAAGCCATAATATGTAACTATTCCACATTAAAATGTCTAAAAACGACTACACCTATGTTATATAATTTGTTCAGTTATATACTTACATGATCCCAAATGTTTCCAACAATTTTCCAACCCAGAGAAATCCATAATTTGAATCAAGGTAATGGTCCGTTTCACTTGGTTGCCTGTCAATGGCGCCATATCTCCTCTACCAAAGCCCAGCAACAGGCATATCATCAGATGTTTATGCAGGTAATGGACACTGTCATCATTGATTTGTTCAATTATGTACTTATATTATCCCAAATGTTTCCAACAATTTTCAAACCCAGAGATAATACCCATAATTTGAATCAAGGTAATGGTCCGTTTCACTTGGTTGCCTGTCAATGGCGTCATATCTCCTCTACCACAGAGTATACATGCACAAGATGCATGCGTCAGTGTTGTGGTTTTCCGCCACAATGGTGTCTACCAAAGAGTATATGCATACAAGATAATACGTTGACGTTGTAGTTGTCCAGCAGAAACTGTCATAAATTGACTTTTATTCAGTTTTAAGCCACATTTTTACACTAAATTTTTAGATCTTGGTCGTTTTAATTCTCTCGCGTCTCTCTCCCGCTTCTCTCTTGCCTCTCTCTCTTGAATAAATGTAGCGTCTGCCCCATCCCGTCTCGCACGCTTTTACGCATGAGTAAACATGATTTTATATCAGCATATCTCCGGTTTTACTTGGTCTATCAACACCAAACAAAAACTGGCATACAGTTTCAAGATCGCACTTTCTAGGGATGTTGATGGCAATACTCAACGGGACTTTGTTTTTATGTTGTGGTATCCTGAAACAGACACGTCATTTGATCACGCCGGCGTGATCGGCGACTCCTAAGGGTTAACTATATCTTTGAATCTAATGAAGGATTTTAGTCATCAGATGCCTGGATATTAAGTTATCAGAGAAACAAGCCAAGCAAACGTTAGCAGCAGCTCGACTAGCCCCCTTCCAGATGTCCTGTGCCTGCCAAACAGTGTTGGAGAAACAATGATTTCTTTTAATCGAAACTGCTTGATTCAGTGTTTTTACCTGTTTTAATCACCGGGTCTGTTTGTTCTTGAGAGGAGGAGACCTCTGTGGATAATTTGGCTTCTGGTAAAACAAAAGTTACAATATTGTAACCCTAGTTCTATAAGCACAGACAGAGCCCTCTGCTGGACTCTATGGGTAATATTCCTCTACAATCACACGCATGCAATCGCTCGCTGAAATGTACGTAGCCAGCCAATCAGGACACGCCTACTGATTACGTGTGTCCCACACCCTATATAAGAAGCGTCTCTCTGCCACTCACCATCCAAAACCACTTCAGTGAACGGCGTGGGAGTGGCAGGGTCTGTCAGTAGAGGGCTCCCCTGTGCTTATAAAACTAGGGTTACAATATCGTAACCTTCGTTTTATCTCACACAGGCTCCGCCCTCTACTGGACTTTCTCCAATGAATGTAAGCTCTGCCGTGCCATAATATCAGACTGCCTCACTGATTCCGGCCAGCCACAGGTTAGTTGCTGTGGTCCACCTACTACTTTATAATCCCAGCCGCTTAGCGGAGAAGTAGGGGGCCCAACCCAGTCCATTTTACACTAAGACCACCAGCATTCTAGCACCCCCTACAGGTGCCACAACGGTCTCCCAGACTGTCACGTGTAATTTCATTGTTTGCGTTGTTACAACCCTGTAGGTGTCTGGTAATAAGAGAATCAACATACTGCTGATGTAGTCAGACTGCCATTTGTTGTTTAGTGTACAGACAATAATAAAATGTATAAGTTTTCTGCTTAGCAGTTAAACACAAGAAAACCAGATAAGGAATCAAGAGAGACAAGGAACAAAGGGAAGGGCTGTGGGTGGCGCCTAATTATGAAACAAACAAAACACTTCCTAACTGAACAGATTCCCACTGACTCACTACAGATGAAAAATAGCTGAAAGAAACTAAATAAAAACCTACCTAGTTGCGCTGATCTTATCTGTTGAAATACTAGCAGCCACTCATAAGACCTGACGTCCAACTAGACAATCAAATTACCATGTGGTGCCTAAATAATGGATGTATGAAAATAAACAATGTAAACCTACTGCCCAGATCCCGAAACCGCTAAACTGGTGCCTCAGACTAGTTAAAATTATTTTACACTCACGGAAAGACCTAATACCTAATCGAAGACAAAGAAGATTGGGGCACAAACACAGTTGGGAGGTCCAGGATTCCCCCTGGAGAAACACATCATCATCACAATCATCCCGCCTGATGACGTGTTGATTATATAAAATATAATAGCCTCCTGAACAGTGTCCTCTTCTGATCTTTTGCTTTTAGGCAAAAGTAGTTTAACAGTAGTAGTTTTAATAGCTAGCTACTTCAGGCGTATAGGATAAATAAAATAGCTACTTCTCTCTCTCCCCAGACAGTTCCCACACATGAAAAAACAGCAAACTGACCATTGAAAAATATGATAGATGCTCATAGAGCCACTCATAGAGCGTGAAAACAAACCCTGCGAAATGGAAAATCTGACCATATATGGCAATAATGTGTAATATGGTAAATGCAGTCAGAGGTATAAATGCTCAAAAATCTTGTGTTTTATTTTAGCACCTTATAGGCTTCAGAAAACATCAAAAACACATATTTAGGAAAAGTATGAGCTGAAAGGCTTGTAGTTTTTATTTAAACTGAGTTTTTTGCATTATAGAAACCCCAACGGTCTGTCAGACCATCTTGGCAGTGCTAGTGTTAACATGGACCAGAGCTGAGTGAAAAAAATGGCCTAACCTCGCAGGGGTCATTGGTCATATACCAAACACCCTGCACACCCCATTTCCAGAGTCATCTTGGATCATGGGAGAATACTGATGTGTAATTGCCAAGGGGGGTCAGGCGAACTACAGTTGACACATACACCACCCCTTTTCACAAGTCTTGAACCTGTGAGCACAGACCTTGAAAAGGAGCCCATCATGTCCAAGAGATAGAACCTTATGAATCCTTACCCACCTGACTGTAGGCTTGGGAGATGTACTCACAAAGACAACTAGCTAGGCACTTCTTGGATAGGGCCTCACCAGCCACACCCCCTCCATAGCACACGAACAGCTGTTCAGTTCACTGAAAGGAGGCCATGCGTTCAACATAACAAACCAACGCATGTACTGGGCACAAGAGGTGCAGTTTTGCCTCCCCAGCATCACCATGGGGTGGAGGACAAAATGCCTCTAAAATGTAATAAACAAACAAATAAATAAATAATAATCATACATATACATACATATCCTGATATGGATCGATGCCTTCAGCAAAATGGTCTTCACTCTCACTGAAGAAGGAGTCCGGATCAGAAGAAAGCACCTCTTCTGTTTGGTCACCACTTGCACCTCCAAAGCCTCCTCATTTCTTCGCCATCATGACCTGCTTCTCCGTTCTGCTCCACTCTGCTCCACCACGCTACCTCACGTTGTCACTACGTTTTACCCGGTGTTATTACCCACACGTAATCAAGTCATCATCTTCCGACACAAGCAACGTGATTAAGTGAAAGATAAGAGCCTTAGCTTCCAGCTGCAAAAAGAATGAAAGCTCTAGCTGTTATGGTTTTTATTTTAGATCTATTTGAATTGGACTATGTGAACAACAATCCCCCGCCATCAGTTTAGGGCTGCCCGCGGGATGTTCGTTTTCAAAGGGTTAAAGATTTAACGCTTAGCACCTGAACTCCAGTCTTCCTAGGTTCCTCCTTCATGTACTGTCTTTCTTGATCATACTTAGTACAATCTATGCTTGCATGCAAAATAGTCTCCTCAGCCAGCTGGAAAAAAATATGTGCATATATCAGTATTGACATCGGCAATTGGCCACTATGAGTTGGAAATATGGGATATTGGCAAAAAGTCCAATATCATGCATCCCTAGTAGAAAGGAGAGGACCTCTCCCACTGCACATGTCAGGGGGTCCAGCCTCCTCTCCTTGCACTAGCGTTGGAATTCCAATAATTTTGCCTTGTAGCAAGCAATTGTGGATCCCGCTCTCACTACCTGGATAGTCTGCACAACCGGTGCCGACAGTCCAGCCCTCATCAGCCTATCCCTCTCAGGAGCCAAGCCCGGAGAGGTTGGCCTAATGGGGCAGTGCACCTATCAAGCACGCCTCCTGGGACAAAGCGCCCCACACCTGGGGAATGGACCAGGGCTGGGCTGCCAACATCTGAGTCATCTCTGCATACCACGGCACTGAATGGCGATCCGGGACTATCAGGATGACCGACAGCCGCTCTTGTCTCACACTCTCCAGCAGCAGGGGAATGACTTCGATGTGAAAATACGCGTCTTTCAGGTTGATGGTGGTGAACCAGCTGATTGAATCAGTTCCAGCAATCTCCTGATGGTCAGCATGAGGAACATCTTTCTGGCGATGCATTGGTTAAGAATGCAAAGATCTAAAATGGGTCTGAAACCTCCTGTCTTCTTGGGAACTGGGAAGTACATGGAGTAAACGACTGAGACAGCCTGTTTCAATAACAGGTCCTGGATCTTTTTGGAGAGAAAATTTTTTTCCTCTTGGGAGGATAGATTTATCTCCTTGATGCCCGAGAATGGAGGAGGAACACGGCAGAACTGAAGAGAATAACCCAGTCTCAGTGTTTTGTCCATCCACTCCAATGACATGCAGCTGAAACTGTGTCAGGGGACGGGCAGTCATCTTGGGGGTGGCAGCCAGGAAGCTGTGATTCTCTGTTTTGGCCCTCTCTGCCACCAAACCTTCCATAAATGGAAGATTCACCCAAGGGGGGCCGGCATCAAAAGGGCCGAGCTGACGGAGTGGTCCGTGAACGCCATCACCATCGGCTGTCCCGACACAGCTTCCACGTTTGTGTTGGTGCGTCCGTCACTCTCCACATTTCTCACAGAAATAACTGGAGAGGAGCGGAACAGGCTGGGTGTTTCCTCTCCACGGTGCATAAGCCGTCCAGTGGCATTACTTTCTAATGAGGAAGGCTGCGCTAACATAACCCTGAATGGAGCACTGTGCAGGCAGGGTCCCGAGCAGGGCGGCATGAACAGCGGGAGATGGAGCCAACACATGAAGTCATCTCACTCTGGTAAGTGTGTGGGCGCACGGCATTATTCTGTGAATGGATTTAATGCTGCTCACCACGTCACAGTTTTCCGGGAGATGTGCTGTGCTTTGAGTGTCGCTATGTCGGGCAGGATGTGTGTTTTTCTCACCACATGACACCCAACATAGTGCTCATGAATGCGCTCGGCGCTGAGCTTTTTTCGGCTCATACCGTCTGCAGCTAAACAAAGCCTCCTGTCTGCTTCTCTGACAGAGAGAAGAGAGGCAGGGGCACCAGCACAGCCAGGGCTTACTTTATTACACATATTCTGTGATGGGCTGGATGAAGCAGGCTGAGCCATGATCATCCCATCATCACAGAGAGAGCCAGAGAGGCTGGAGAGGGGAGGGTGGAGGATAGTGCTCTTTGGAAAATGTAATTTGTTTTTTATTAAAACATTTTCAACAAATGTAGTGTGATCAGCATTTTTAGCATGATGCGCACAAACACACACAGAACATGAACTTGAACAGGGGTAGGAGGGGGCGGTGATCTCCGCTGGCACATCCAGGATATGTGGCCCACACCGATGTGATGCTCCCTCCCTCGAGCATAACTCAGTTTCAGCGGAGGTCTGTCTGCACTCCTCACTGCAGCATGGGCCGGGGCTGCAGTGACTCCATCGAGGTAGTGTTGGAGGTGGCTGAAGCAGTGGAGGCTGCTGGTGCTCTAGCCTGCCTGCACACTCTCCTCCTTGCCGTCACGTTGCGGTGTCGCATATTGTTTCCTCTCTGATTCGAAGAAGGGGCGAGTGGCAGATGATGGCTCAACTGTGCCTTCTCTTCTTTGAGCCTATTGAAGCACTGAGTGACAGAGGAGAAGAATCCAAAAAGACCGTCCGGCGTTACGGTGGCTCCCAGGAGGTCCTCTCTGTCCCTCCTCTGTAGGGCGGCGAGTCCCAACCACACATGACGTGAGCCTATTGTGGCAAGTGACATCACCCGTCCTGCGGCAGACTCAACACCTAGAATGAGGTTGTTAACCTGACTGATGGTGTGACCCAGAAATTCAGCCCAGCAACACGCAAATCATCAGATGTTTATGCAGCTAATGGACACTGTCATCATTACTTTGTGTCCTGGTCAACAAATGCACCCATAATCACCACACTGGATTCATCCAGCTCCAATGGGGTCAACCACTGCTAGTGCCTGGTCTATGAATAACTCCCCTGTGCCACAGCAGTCCATGCCACCTGTGGCCCAATGAATGATACCTGCAACTATGTCAATGTCTCAGCAGCTAATGCAACCACCCACTGACATTGAAGGTGAACTGGCTGCGAAACCAGAGCATTGCTCACACATAGCAAAAATTGAATTACCATGCAGTATATGTATAAAACAAATTTGTTATTATTTTTATAGAGGGTTACACACCCATTCAACGATAATCCTGTTCTCACTTCTCTACTGTATATTACTTGATAATGTTTATAGTATATAGTTTACTGTCAGCCACACTTGTACATTGTTGTGTCATCTTTGGGGTCACTTTTTTTAATATAGCAGATTCAAGGTGATGATGACAGTAATTTGTAGCCATTTGCACAATGAAACTAATAAGAGAATGGACAATTCAGCCTGTGAGACAAAACAGGTATCTAGTTAAGTTCTTGTCAAATAGCTTGAAGCTGGCCTGTGCAATAAACACTGCCTTTCAAAAACCACCAGTTTTCCAGAGCCCATCCCAAAAAATAAAGTTCTTATAAAGTAATGCTAACACATGGCTTTAAGACCTCAAACAAATATGCAAACAAATCCTGCAAATGTTCCACAAAGTAAAATCCTAATATAAGGGTAATAAAGCCTAAATTATGTACTGTATATACATTAATGAAGCAAATGCAGGAGGCGCTTTTGCATGTTTTCCATAAAGACTGAAGTAGAAGATTGAAAAACAACCATATAAGCAAAAGATTTAAGTGAAAAAAGGATCAAACTGAATATGACTTTATATACTATAGATGATATGGATCAATCAAGAGATGCCTTGATCAGTGCTGACAAAAACTTCACAATTCTTAGTATTGGCCATATTTCAAGGATTAGAGCCGGTGAAAATCCTTTCGACCTCAGGCAACTTCTTCTAGTTAGACACAGCGAATGGGGAGTTCCACTTTATGTCTCTGGTTCAGAAAAATATTTTGCCAAATGTGGGAATTTAGATGATAAGCACAAGCACACAACTTAAACCACCCTAAATTTGATGAATTTTGAATTTAAAAGTTTTGAATTATAAACGAACCTCAACGTCCTTAAGTCATCAGTTCTTTTTACCACGATTACTTTTTTAAAAGTTTGAGGAAAATTTGTGAAACACCTACAGCAACATACAGTTTATTGACATAGACATAGTAACAGACAATAAGTAATGCTGGTAAATACAGTATGCATTTGGTATACTGAAAAGCAGCCAAAAAAACAAAGTTTATGATATACAGCATGTTTGCTTCATAATTCATTCCATCAAGTGGCGCAGTGAAGTTGTGAGAATTTGCATGTTTTTCCTTGGCTGTGTGTGGGTTTCCTCTCACAGTCAAAAGACATGCAGGTTTGGTTAAATAGAAAGTCTAAATTGCTAGCATGTGAATATATGAGTGTGACTGTGTTTGTCAACAGATTTCAGAACTGTCCGGGATGTAGACTGCTTCTCACCCAATGTTTGTTGGGATAAGTTTCTGTCCATTACAACCCTGAACAGGATTTGCAGTTCAGAAAATACATGGCCATCATTTTATCATAACACTTAGACTATTAAAGGACGCATCTTCTATAATAAAGTATTAACAATGAAAAATCATGAGGATCCACTGAGATGTATCAACTGTTTTTGAAAATCCCAAAGATCTTACATCTAATTTCTTTTGTCCTAAAACAGTACACAAATGGATTTACAAGACATGGACCAAGGATTTTCCCGATCATTAAGCCATGGCGAGCCTCAAGAGTTAATACCACACCCATCCTGGTCAAAACAATGAGAATAAATACTGGACAGTAATAACATGTTACTACAACCAAGTGACTCAAACAAGTGCTGCCCATTTTCCTTTTGTTATTATTTGATGATAATTTGACAAAAAATATGATCAAAATGTATGACAGGCAAATAAATGCAAAAGTGAAAAATATAAGAAAAAACATTATGATGGTAACCAGATTGAAGTAGGGTGTGGGATCAACACATGTAGTTCGCATTACGGCAGCATATTCACAGAAACTGTACTTCAGCTTTGAGTAGCAGTGAGGGAGAGGTAGCAAAGTTGCTGGCAGAATGGATACAAAACCACAGGCAACAATCCACAGGATATATGTAATGACAAGAGTGCGCACATTTGTTAAATAACTGTGGTACTTAAATGGACAACTAATAGCAATCAGTCGATCAAATGCCATAATCGATAAAGCAAACATCTCCATTATCCCTCCCACATGGAAAGCAAACATTTCAATGAAGCATGGCACATAGGATATGGTTTTAACACCAGCAACTAGAACTCCAATCATTGTTGGACTGCTACTGGAGGTGTACAGTATATCAACAACAGCAAGGTTGCAAATCAGAAGATACATTGGTTTGTGTAATCGCTTGTCATTTATGATGAAGAGGATGTTCATTATATTGGCTAATATAGCAAGAACATAGGTAATTAATATAACCACACCAACCACAAAAGGCTTTTTAGTTTTGTCAAAACCACCTATGATAAATTCTGTTACTTTGATTGAAGCATTCTGTAAAGACATATTCAACAAAATATCAAGATGACAAAATAGCAAAAATGATGAAAATACTCTTCTTAAAGCAAAAGATCATTCAATATATATCATAAACAGCCAGTTGTAGTCAGATCTGAAAAATGTAACTCTACCTGAGCTCAATCACACAGCTTTCTCTAAAACCAACAATCGAGTTTTCCAAACAGCTTCTAGGATTAAAGGTTTTAAGGCTCAACTGAACAGTAGGTTTTCATTGGACAGTCCCATTGTCCAATCACGCTGGATACTGATGTCAGCTACTAACTAGTTAGTTTATTCTTATTATCAACATCTGAAATTCTATGTCCTAGATCTGGGCTATTCAACTTCAGTAGCAAGTGGGCCAAATAGGAAAATCACAGGGGTCCGTGGGCCACACAGAATACTTTGTCAATCAATGGCTACAAATAATTTACAGTATAATGTTAATAGATATATTAGTACGTGGAATAAACTAGTCATGTGTATCCCTTTTCTTTCACTTTAATTGTATCATTACAATCAATTCCAGACAGCAGCGAGTCCATACAAAAAGTTGGAAAGTTATGGTTACAAGGCTTGAAACAGAAGTGCAAAAAGTAACATCTAAAAACCCAAGGAGACATGAGGTGTTTTTCTGACAAGTCCATATCCACAAATGTAGAAAACAAGATGAATGTAGTAAAACAGTATCCATCAGACTAACAGTAAGTAGGCCTGTTTGTAATATCCTCAACAACACTTCCAAGCATACAGGAGCTTTTAAAACAGGTCCATATCCATAAATGCTAAATGCAAGATGAACATAATAAAACAGTAGCCACCATACTAATAATAAATGGGCCTGTTCATGATACTATCAAAAACAATTCCAAGCAGACATATGGTGCTTATAGCAGGTCCATATCCATATTTGTTAAGGATGAAAACAGTAAAACAGTATCCAGACTAACAATAAGTAGGCCTGTCTGAATCATCATAAAACAGATCTGTAGTCTTTGCATTTTCACTAAAAGAGCATTACATGCCTCAATCAGGTGATTTACTACTACACAACTACCATACAAATCAGACTTCTATCATTTTGAGCCTGTTTGAGTCAGTGAGAGAAATTACACCTCCTTGATTTTGCTATTTCAACATAGTTTGGGTCATAAGCAGTAAGGGCAATCCTGAGACACTCATGTAACTTCTCATTGGTCATCGAACAACGTGCCCTTGTTTTGATGGCATTCATATGAAAAAAGCTAGACTCACAAGTATAAGTGGATCCAAACATTGTCAGTATTATCAAGGCCACTTTTCTTATTGTGGGGTACTGATATTGGCTAACATGCTTAGACCAAAAGACCCCATTCCAGAAATAAAGTTCTTATAAAGTAATGCTAACACGTGCCTTTAAGACCTCAAACAAATATGCAAACAAATCCTGCAAATGTTCCACAAAGTAAAATCCTAATATAAGGGTAATAAAGCATAAATTATGTACTGTATATACATTAATGAAGCAAATGCAGGAAGCGCTTTTGCATGTTTTCCATAAAGACTGAAGTAGAAGATTGAAAAACAACCATATAAGCAAAAGGTTTAAGTGAAAAAAGGATCAAACTGAATATGACTTTATATACTATAGATGATATAGATCAATCAAGAGATGCCTTGATCAGTGCTGACACAGACTTCACAATTCTTAGTATTGGCCATATTTCAAGGATTAGAGCCGGTGAAAATCCTTTCGACCTCAGGCAACTTCTTCTAGTTAGACACAGCAAATGGGGAGTTCCACTTTATGTCTCTGGTTCAGAAAAATATTTTGCCAAATGTGGGAATTTAGATGATAAGCATAAGCACACAACTTAAACCACCCTAAATTTGATGAATTTTGAATTTAAAGGTTTTGAATTATGAATGAACCTCAACGTCCTTAAGTCATCAGTTCTTTTTACCACGATTACTTTTTTAAAAGTTTGAGATAAATTTGCGAACACCTACAGCAACATACAGTTTATTGACATAGACATAGTAACAGACAATAAGTAATGCTGGTAAATACAGTATGCATTTGGTATACTGAAAAGCAGCCAAAAAAACAAAGTTTATGATATACAGCATGTTTGCTTCATAATACATTCCATCAAGTGGTGCAGTGAAGTTGTGAGAATTTGCATGTTTTTCCTTGGCTGTGTGTGGGTTTCCTCTCACAGTCAAAAGACATGCAGGTTTGGTTAAATAGAAAGTCTAAATTGCTAGCATTTGAACATGTGAGTGTGACTGTGTTTGTCAATAGATTGCAGACCTGTCAGGGATGGAGACTGCCTCTCACCCAATGTTTGTTGGGATAAGCTTCTGTCCATTACAACCCTGAACAGGATTTGCAGTTCAGTAAATACATGGCCATCATTTTATCATAACACTTAGACTATTAAAGGACTCATCTTCTATAATAAAGTATTAACAATGAAAATTCATGAGGATCCACAGAGATGTATCAACTGTTTCTGAAAATCCCAAAGATCTTACATCTAATTTCTTTTGTCCTAAGACAGTACATAAATGGATTTACAAGACATGGACCAAGGATTTTCCCGATCATTAAGCCATGGCGAGCCTCAAGAGTTAATACCACACCCATCCTGGTCAAAACAATGAGAATAAATACTGGACAGTAATAACATGTTACTACAACCAAGTGACTCAAACAAGTGCTGCCCATTTTCCTTTTGTTATTATTTGATGATAATTTGACAAAAAATATGATCAAAATGTATGACAGGCAAATAAATGCAAAAGTGAAAAATATAAGAAAAAACATTATGATGGTAACCAGATTGAAGTAGGGTGTGGGATCAACACATGTAGTTCGCATTATGGCAGCATATTCACAGAAAGTGTACTTCAGCTTTGAGTAGCAGTGAGGGAGAGGTAGCAGAGTTGCTGATATACCGGACATAATACCACCGGCAACAATCCACAGGATATATGTAAGGACAAGAGTGCGCACATTTGTTAAATAACTGTGGTACTTAAATGGACAACTAATAGCAATCAATCGATCAAACGCCATAATCGATAAAGCAAACATCTCCATTATCCCTCCCAAGTGGAAAGCAAACATTCCAATGAAGCATGGCACATAGGATATGGTTTTAACACCAGCAACTAGAACTCCAATCATTGTTGGACTGGCACTGGAGGTGTACAGTATATCAACAACAGCAAGGTTGCAAATCAGAAGATACATTGGTTTGTGTAATTGCTTGTCATTTATGATGAAGAGGATGTTCATTATATTGGCTAATATAGCAAGAACATAGGTAATTAATATAACAACACCAACCACAAAAGGCTTTTCAGTTTTGTCAAAACCACTTATAATAAATTCTGTTACTTTGATTGAAGCATTCTGTAAAGACATATTCAACAAAATATCAAGATGACAAAATAGCAAAAATGATGAAAATACTCTTCTTAAAGCAAAAGATCATTCAATATATATTATAAACAGCCAGTTGTAGTCAGATTTGAAAAATGTAACTCTACCTGAGCTCAATCACACAGCTCTCTCTAAAACCAACAATCGAGTTTACCAAACAGCTTCTAGGATTTAAGGTTTTAAGGCTCAATTGAACAGTAGGTTTTCATTGGACAGTCCCATTGTCCAATCACACTGGATACTGATGTCAGCTACTAACTAGTTAGTTTATTCTTATTATCAACATCTGAAATTCTATGTCCTAGATCTGGGCTATTCAACTTCAATAGCAAGTGGGCCAAATAGGAAAATCACAGGGGTCCGTGGGCCACACAGAATACTTTGTCAATCAATGGCTACAAATAATTTACAGTATAATGTTAATAGATATATTAGTACGTGGAATAAACTAGTCATGTGCATCCCTTTTCTTTCACTTTAATTGTATCATTACAATCAATTCCAGACAGCAGCGAGTCCATACAAAAAGTTGGAAAGTTATGGTTACAAGGCTTGAAACAGAAGTGCAAAAAGTAACATCTAAAAACCCAAGGAGACATGAGGTGTTTTTCTGACAGGTCCATATCCACAAATGTAGAAAACAAGATGAATGTAGTAAAACAGTAAGTAGGCCTGTTTGTAATATCCTCAACAACACTTCCAAGCATACAGGAGCTTTTAAAACAGGTCCATACCCATAAATGCTAAATGCAAGATGAACATAATAAAACAGTAGCCATCATACTAATAATAAATGGGCCTGTTCATGATACTATCAAAAACAATTCCAAGCAGACATATGGTGCTTATAGCAGGTCCATATCCATATTTGTTAAGGGTGAAAACAGTAAAACAGTATCCAGACTAACAATAAGTAGGCCTGTTTGAATCATCATAAAACAGATCTGTAGTCTTTGCATTTTCACTAAAAGAGCATTACATACCTCAATCAGGTGATTTACTACTACACAACTACCATACAAATCAGACTATCATTTTGAGCCTGTTTGAGTCAGTGAGAGAAATTACACTGCCTGTATTTTGCTATTTCAACATAGTTTGGGTCATAAGTTACACTCATGTAACTTCTCATTGGTCATCGAACAACGTGCCCTTGTTTTGATGGCATTCATATGAAAAAAGCTAGACTCACAAGTCTAGAAATGCACCCTCTGACTGCAAGTGCTGTTTTAAAGCAAAGGAGGACCGCACATCAACCAATTCCATCTGAAAGATGCTCTCAATACCTCAATACCTCAATGGGAATGCTGAAGCCTTGTAATCTCTCATTAAAGTTCTCAGTCAATTTTGTCATGAGGTCTGTCATGGTGGGCGTTATGTGTGCCCCAGGTGCGGTGCTCATGAATGCATGGAGTTCTGGGAAGTGCAGCAATTTTTTTACCATTAGGTCTGTTGTGAAAATCGTTAGCTTTGTCTTGATGGCACAAAGCCTCTCAACCAAATCAGCAATAGATTTTTCCTGCCCCTGCACTTCCAGATTCAAAGTTTTCAAGTGTCCAAAAATGTCACACAAAAAGTAGACTTCTGCCATAAACTGTTCATCCAACATGCGCTTCAAGAGGTTTGTTGCCCGTTTGTGTTTACACGTGCGAAGGAAAGACACAATCTCCTGGCGGAGTTGACAGAAATGGTCCAGAACCTTTCCTTTGCTGAGCCATCTGACGTCGTTATGTACAAGTAAGTCAGTGTGTTCGGCAAAGGTGTCAGCAAGTAGCTGACGGAAAAAGCGATGTTGCAGGCTGGAGGTTGATCGACTAAAATTCACAATGTTCATAACAGTGTCCATGGTGTTTTTCAGATCACCACTGAGCTTTGCACACAGCAAAGACTGATGCATGATACAGTGTAAAAACTGTATATGTCGGGCTATAGCTGATAGCCTCACCACCAGCCCTTGCACTCTACCAATCATAGCCGGAGCACCATCAGTAACCAACAGGCAAACTTTTTGTGAATCCAGTTCACGCTCATAAAAAAACAAGACATTCTTTTGAAAAAACACTTCACCTGTAGTGTGTCCCTCCAACAGAATAAGCCCCAGAAGTTCTTCCCAAAAGCACACTCCGGCAAAAAACCTGACATAGATGCATAGCTGGGCGATATCGGTCCAATCAGTTAAATCGTCGACAGCGATAGACATAACCTCTGCTTTTTGAAGGTTTCCAAAAGCTTCCTTGTGACATCCTTTGAAGAGTTCATGTGTCCGAGAGAGGCACTTTTTTAATGGTTGAAGTGACACTTTCCTTAACTTTTTCATCAACAACCATTTC
Organism: Thunnus thynnus; assembly: GCF_963924715.1. Classification (NCBI taxonomy): domain Eukaryota; kingdom Metazoa; phylum Chordata; class Actinopteri; order Scombriformes; family Scombridae; genus Thunnus; species Thunnus thynnus. The sequence continues at coordinate 25,483,003 of NC_089523.1, forward strand.
ATCAATGACAGCAAGCATGCGATTTCTGATGGTTTCCACCTCAGTAAAAGGCCTCTTCTGTCTGGTTAGTGTCCAGGCTACACGCAGGGATGCTATCATGGCTCTCTCTTGTTCTGTGCAAAAGCTACCAAGGGCCAATTTACTCCCTTGAAAAGATGCTAGCAGTCCTTGTACTTTTCTTCTCCGTTCCTCCGAGCCCTCTGCAAAACTGGCAGAAAACGAGCCATGATTTGACTTGTAGTGCCTCTTCACGTTATATTCTTTTATCACAGCAATGCATTCGTTGCACAATAAACACACCGGTTTATTACTTGCTGTGGCTGGCAAAGTGAATTGATACTTGTCAGTCCATTCACTTTGGAATTGACGATTTTCACAATCAACTTTACGTCTCTTTAGCTTCGACAGAGACATTTTGAAGCTTGCTGTTGGCTAACGTGAGTTTCTCTGTAGCCCGCCAGCCCAGGGCGCAACTTGACCAAGTGAGCAAATGGCAGGTATGGAGCGGGTGTGATACTTCTTCTTTTTTCCATTTTATGGTGGTTGGCAACCAGCGTTAAGGCGCATTACCGCCACCCATTATGTTGGAGTGTGAACCACAGTTATTTGTCCCGTTGAACAAACAAACACAAGAAAATAAAAATATTTTTACCATGCCAGCCTGATTTGCAGGCACCCTCTTGCTGGCCATAGAAAAAATCAAAAGGGCCATATCCGGCCCACGGACTGCTAGTCGAATAGGCTTGTCATTTAATTGAAAAGTAGGGCTGAACGATATCACCTAAAATCAATATCATGATTAACTGTCACATTTACCTCAGTCATGATTAATCAAACTATACCTTATTAAATACACTTGTTCACAATATTCTCTGTCCTCACAGTGGAACTCTTAGTTGTTTGTAATGAAAAATAAACAGAAAACCCTAGATTATGACAGGATTATGATTATATTTACAGATGGGTGATAATAGGGATGTGCCCGAACGCAAATACATTATTCTGCAAAGCACAAACAGTGGGGTTTTTTTTTACGAATATTTGTTTCATACAAATATTTTAAAAATAATTTGCTTTCGGGAAGAAAAACAAAACATGTCAAATACCAGCACGCAGGTCAGTTACATTGCTATGTCAGTCTCTCTCCTCTGCTACGTCTATCAGCGGGTCTCAACGAGGGGATTCACATCCACCTGCTACATGATGCACATTTCCTAATTTGGACATTGCTCCTGGAGTTGGAGGTGTTCCCCAGAGATAAAGCTGAGCTACTGACACATGTGAAGTGCTCCCGACACATGTGAAGTGCTCCCAAGGGACTCTACATAACCTGTTGTGCCCCTTCTACTTTCCACAAAGTTAGGTTGCAAAAAATAGGCAATGAATGAAAGGTGCAAAGTGAGAATCGCCTTTGAAGTTTTTCTCTACACGTTACATGATGTGCTGTCTCTGTGTTATGGGTAGAGGTCTGTCTGCAATGAGGCAATGAGTAAAGTTTTAGCTCAGTAGTCAGCGCAGTCATCTACGATCTGGGAAACCTCAGTTCGAGACCCGGTGTGGGGACCTCCTTTGTAAGGTGGTTTATTCATTAACAATTATTGTAACACTTTAATTTTCTAAAATTAAAAGCGTAATAAAAACAAAAACATGATTTTTAAGTCTCTTTCCACTTTTATTAAAATGAAAATACAAATACAAATAATTTTGCTGCCTCAACAAATATAGATACAAATAAAATACTGTGTCTTAGTAAGGTGTTGGGCCAAAACGTGCCACCAGAACAGCTTCAATGCGCCCTAGCATTGATTCTACAAGTCTCTGGAACTCTTCAGCAGGGATGGACCATTCTCCCAAAAGATCAGAAGTAACTCAAGAAGTAATTGAAGGATCAGAGACAGGTGTGCAGGAGTCAGGCTACCAGCTGCCATCCATCATGATTAGCCCTGCTATAAATACCCGGTTCAGATTCCTCCACTTTGCCAGATTGTAGACTCTGTTTATTAAAAAACTTCAGCCCCAGCCCCAATCCCAATCCCAATCCCCAGTCCTCCTGCCTCGTTGGTCTCCTTCCTTGGTTCAGCTCGGCTCCCTGCTTTCTGGAACCTGCTCTGCCTGGCTCCCCTCTGCATTCCCCTGCCCTGATTGGTCCCAGCTTCTTGCCCTAAACTCTGCCCCAGGTTTCCAGCTACCTACCCAAGCCCCCGCCCCAGTCCCCCGGCTACCAGCCCTGCAGTAAACTGCCATGCAACTATTCACTGCCTCTTGTCTCTGTGTGCTGCACTTGGCTTCACTAGCCAAGCCTTCACAAGTTCATGGCTAACATCCAGCATACCTGCCTGCCTGTCTTGAGCACAACCTCTTTCTCTGTCTCTCCTGCACACTTGCATTACATTCTCACACAAGAAGCTTAGTTTTGTCCTATATCGTGTTGAATGAAGCCAAAGTGTTCCCATATGACTGATAAAACATCTTTTTTTCTGTGCCAGCTTGTTCTCATCTGCACCTCTCCCCAGCTGCATTTCTCTTGACTTGAGTCTGAGTTTTTTCTTCACTGGACACATTAGGTTAAATACATTGCTTTGAACTGCAGGTGGACATTCTGTATGAAGGAATGAATTTATTGAAAATTTCCATATGATTAAAATGAGGTTGATTAGAAGGCCATAATGTTGGTGTCAGTTACTTTTCCATTAATTACCCCACCATACTGAAAACAATATTTTAATACCCATCGCTGAAGAAAGCAAGCCAGCTGTTGCAGCTCAGAGCACATCCCCTAATAAAGAGGTCATCAATGCTCCACAGAATACAAGAAGAAAACAACAAGCAGGGCTAGGATGGGCAGAGTGTAGGAATCAGTGAAAGGCTGGCCATTCCTTGGGCTCAAGCAAGGAAGAACAAAGGCCAAAACAAGTTTAGTTGATAGTGAGCTACAGGCTTACACAGCTAAATGGTAATGTGCCTCATTTTGTTAAAGGAGACAGCTCCATTTATTTATTGTTTATTTAATAGGGACCATGCACAATACATTTATTGTACCAGATATAGTCAAAAGTTTATTTCCATCTGTGGTCTCTGGGCGGAGACCACCAGTGATGTGCAAGTTATCGAATTAAAAGAGGACATTGCCTTTGAGCCACCCAAAGCCCCTCACTAGAGTCATTCATGCCTGACTCAGCCGCTGATTAAAGTGCAACCATTGCCGTAACTAGCCGTCACATCTATTCCCTCAAATGTTTCCATCCATCTTGGTAATAGTCTGTTGTCCTGGCTGCGATCATATAGAGAAGAAAGAGGAAAAATAAGAGCACTGTGGACTTTGCCAAGTTCAACATTTATATCCTAAAACTTGGTTATTGTCTACCACACCTTATAAAATAATTGAATACTGTCCCTTTCGATTGTAATAGTCAGCTGGAGCATGCCACAGCAACTTCTGAGAATCACTTGCCACGAAAATCTTGAACTGTTGTTCTCAAATCAGCTGCAGAGGGTGTTTTGATGTGAGTGTTTGTGTGTTTATACTGGCACATTGTTGAGTGTCAGTCACCCGCAATTTCCTATATCAGGAAGGACTGTGTTTATTGGTTATTTAACCAGCAAATTGTCTTTGCATAAACAATGCCTTTCTCTAACTTTTCTTATTTTTTAATCCTGTTTGGCATCAGGGGAGCTGGAGTCTCCCAGCACACTTTGAGCAAGAGCCAGGGTACATCCTGGACAGGTCAGTCTATCACAGGGATAACATTGATATTAATTGACAACCACATTCATATTAATGGACAATCTAGCAATTCCAGTTGACCTTAACTAAATGTCTTTGGACTAAACAAGGAAACTAGAGCACCCAGAGGAAACCCATGCAGACAAGCAGAGAATCTGCAAACTACACAAAGAAAGTTCTAGGTTCTGAGTATTGACCACTGTGTCATCCAATTTTTTGTGTGATTTCTCATCCAATATGTAGCAAAAACTGATTCAAAACTAACCTCTTGTAAGCACCAGTTTATTGTCAACAACTTTGTTAAACTGACTTGCAAAGTTACATGTGCAAATAATGCACAATTAATGATGTTGTGTCAAAATGTTTTGTCCTGGAGGCAGAGTGATGTGTTTGTGCAACAATACAATTGAGCCCCAAGAGGAAGCTAATTAGTCTCTCATGTCAATAACGGTCTCAAGTGTGTGATTAAAGTGAGCATGTGTGAGCGTAGGCCTCTCTGTGTGCATCCTTGTACCTCAGTGAATTCTCCTCCCAAAACAATCTTATGTAATGTTGTTTTCCCCTGAAGGGCATATTTTCCTTTACATTTGCCAAACACTTTTTCACATAAATCTGTTAAATAAATTATTTTCACTTTTTTGTGTGTTTTGGGGAACACCAACTTTTGACAACTGACATCTTACACAACATAAACTTTGGAAACCAAAATATTATATGCTTATCTGTGTAGCCTGTAATAAAGCCTGTAAATTGCCTGGCAGCAATACATTCAATTCAATTCAGTTTTATTTATATAGCACCAAATCACAACCGAAGTTATCTCAGGGCACTTTTCACATAGAGCAGGTCCAGACTGTACTCTTTAATTTACATGCACTTGGCAGTAGCAGCAAGGAAAATCCCCTTTAACAGGTAGAAACCTTGAGCAGAACTGGGCCCCAGTGGGCAGCCATCTGCCTTGACCAGTTGGGTTGAGAGAGAAAGAGGGAGGAGGAGAGAGAGACACAGAGAAGCATACATACCATACTTGAGGCCTAAAGCCTCTCTTGCCAAAATACATTTGTTCAGAGAAGCAAGCACTGCCTGCAACTGCATGTTTATTCCACAACAAAAATAGAGTTCTTATTGTTTAAATGTTATGAAAGATTTGAATTTGAATTTTTTTTTTTTTTGATTAATTTTTTTTCCATTGATAACTGATTGTTGTCATTGACTAATTCATGTAACTTGTTATAAAACTAAATTAAGTGTGAGACATACATATATAACTTCTTTCATGGTAGGTTTACCATTTGTGTATCTGGAGCTTCAGTTCAGTACCGCTTACACCAATAATAATTTTTGCTACTACTATTATTATTATTATTATTATTATTATTATTATTATTATTATTATTATTATTATCACAATTATATCACTAAGACTATAACTATGCTAATACCTATGGTATAATAAGAAAAACCACAGGTAGACATTGTCTGACAATTTAGAAAGAGAAAAGAAAAGCTAACAGGCTCCATATTTCAATTTTAACCTTGTAATCTTGAGGGTTATGCTGTAAAGACATCCACTCTGCGTAAACACACGCTATGTGCTGAGAGACCACCATTAAACACTAGGGATATTAACTCTCCTTTTGCAGAGTCAATTTAGATACACATTGGGATTTTCTTAAATGACAGTTGTTTACTCCTACGGGCTTTATAATTCATTAGCATAATTGAATTAATGGTTCTTTCCTATTAGCCATCACGAGGTGAGTGTTCCTTGCTATGAAAAGTATATACATTTTTCCATTCACAGATTTCATGTTAATTACTATGTGGTTTACACTCCATAACATAATAATAAGAATAGAGTAAGAAACTTATGAGAAATAACGATACTTTTACTAATGTTTCAATTACACAATGATACACAATCAGTGACTCCAGTTGGTTTACTGTCATTTTTATTCATCTTCAGAGTAAATGATGGATATGTTTCTGCTTGATGGAAACCTACCATTAGTGTTGCCTAGAGAGACTGATTGAAGAAATGTGAGTAATCCACCGAGAATAAAAAAAGAACGGCTACCATTACTTCATCACAAGGCATATGGTAAAACGTCACTTTAAGAGGTGAATCCACATGTGAATCAGCAGAGTATACTGTCATATTGTTTGAGAGAGGTGAGTGTAAACGGTCGAGTCCCACATACTGGCAGGCAGCTTAAGCCTTCTAATGAGTTACTCATGTTTATATTTTATTTTAATGCATAACATTGATTACTAGAAAATGGTTGATAGTGCAAAGACAATTGGTTATCAGTATAAGAAATGGCATACAAGCATTGCTATAGTTTATATGCTTGAGACAATGTTAAAATGTTTTATCTAATGTGTTTAGTGCCTCCATTTTTCTTTTAGGAAATTTCTGCTCCATCATGGCAGAAGAAAATCAGAGCACTGTGACTGAATTTATCCTTATCGGCTTCCCTGGACTTCATTCGAAGTACCAAGGCATTGTCTCAGCTGTATTGTTCTTAGTTTATTCCTTAACTATGATAGGCAATGCAACAATATTTTTTTTATTTGCAACTGACCGCAGCCTTCATAAACCAATGTATCATATCATTCTAAATCTGAGTGCATGTGACATTCTCTTTAGCACAACCACTTTACCTAAGATCATCAGTAAGTACTGGTTTCAATCAGGGACCATTTCATTCACTGCTTGCTTTGTCCAAATGTACTTTGTTCACTATCTTGGCTCAGTGAATTCCCTTATTCTCTTCCTTATGGCTTTGGATAGGTATCTGGCTATCTGCCATCCTCTCAGATATCCACTTGTTCTTAAAAACTCCACTATCTGCATCATCAGTATTACTGCATGGGTTATTGCTAATGCAGCCCCTTTAATGTTAGTTATTAGGGCCTACCCTCTTCCTTACTGTGCCTCAAACATAATCAATCACTGCTACTGTGATCATATTGGTATAACAGTGCTAGCATGCACTGACAGGGCCCCTTATGGCTTTCCTGCTTTTGTGTTTGCAATGGTTGTACTACTGGGGCCTCTGGCATTCATATTGTTTTCATATTGCTCTATAATCATAGCAGTACTTAAGATAGCAAATTGGCAAGGTCGCCTAAAATCTCTGTCCACTTGTAGTACTCAGTTGATAATAATCTCACTCTATTATTCACCAAGATGTTTTGTATATTTAGCCAGCAATGTTGGCATTAAATTTAGTGCTGATATGCGAATAGTAACTATCATGCTGTATAGCCTTTGCCCCCCCATGATAAATCCACTTATATACTGCTTAAGAGCTAAAGACATGAGAGAAAGCTTAAGGAAGCACTTCAACAAAAGGACCGTTCCACAAAAAGAACAGGTCTCAGCTATTTGTAACTGATAAACCAATGCATTATTCAATGTTTTACCTTTCTTGTTATTAGTCACCTCTGTTAGTGAAGACTCTTTGTGATAAAATGTTGCCAAATCTGTCACAATGTTAACCCTGTCATTTAAAACATGTTTTAATTTAAACCAAGCCCATTCTCAAGAAGGCATCTTCTATCTGATATATAGATATTTATTCAATGAAACAGCTCTTTTCTATATTTATGTGAAACAAATAGTCTTATATATACAGTATATGTCATATATATTTATTGATTTTTTTTCCAGAGTACAAAGGAAAGAAGCCTAATGTGGGTTTGCAAACGTTTTCTGGACCATGACTCCATTGTTAGTATAGCTCTAACTGACCCCAGCAATTACTGTAGGGAACTGTCAAGTTTGTACGTGAATTGGAGAGTCAAGTGTTTAACTTTCAGAGCACCAAGGGAGCTAAAGATGGATTATACTGTACAAAAGTATAATTAAGAATTAATTAAACATAAAAACACATAAATTATTATGTACTGCATCAAGATTCCAAGATTTATTCGTCATATACTCATATTTCTATATATGTGCAGTGAAATCCAGGGAAATATTAACTTTAATTGCATTCCACCATGACAATGTCCAGCTACAATCAGACCATAGATGTATACATGTAGATACCACACTGGGCACTGTTACTCATTGTATCGATGTGTCATTGTGGATGCCATATTAGAATGGGGTAGTCCCTTTGAATGCATACATGTATATTAACTCACTGAATTGTCAACAATCAATCAATTTTCCATCAGTTTGGGTTGACACAAAATATTAGACATTTATGTGTATTACAGAATACTCTGTAGATCAAAAATGATGGTTTTCATACCGAAATGCTTATGTTTGATGCAAAGTAAATAATAGATCAAATAAAGTTGAGCCTATGTTTTGTCATTATTTTACAGGTATATTCTGTTTTCATATTTTGTTGTAATACGGCTACTATGATGATTTAAAAAACACAGTGTTTTGTCAGTTGATAGTATGACAATACTATCTACAGTACATAACAGGTAGATAAAGATTTGCCTACTATTAGAGATTTTTCTATTTGTTTATATTGAAGTTGGTATCCCTTTAGTATTTCTATTTGTTGTTGTAAGAAATGTTGCAAATCAAAGAGCTAGACTGTTTTTGGCTTTAGAGGATTTCAGGCATCCGTGTGATAAAGTACTTTGATTTGTCACCTATGTAATTCGTTGCATCAGCCAAAAACTATGGTGGCATTGAAGTGCAAATCACAATGACAAATAGGAAAACAACACCAAATAACAAAACACAACAGCAAATTGCAAATCAAATTAGCAAAAGAGAAAACAAAACAACAAATTGGAAATCACAACAGCAAAACAGAAACCACAACCACAAAAGCAGAAAACACAACAACATTAACTTCTACCAGAAAAGGTAGGTACGTGCTATTGACAAGGCACATGGCTGACTGGATGGACACACTGTCCATCTTTTTAACAGGAAGGAGAGGCACTGTACGTCTTCGTTTGGGGTCTGTGTACCTCCGTCCAAAGCTGTGTTCAACTTCTTTCATGAAAGGATAAACAAATAATATGTTATTTTGTTTTTCTGTTTTTCGTACAAATTAAAAAAAAAAAAAAGAAAGAAAATGGAAATCCATGTGCTTTTCCCGTTTTTGTCTTCAAAGCAGCAGTTGGAATAGAAATTAAACCCAAACCAGAAAACAACTTGTTTTTTGCTTTTATTGTTATATCTATACTATCAGCCCCTACTCCATCTCTACAAAAACATTGTCATTGGCTATGCTTGCTATAGCACAGATGGATAAATAGATAGATAGATAGGCACGTATAGCCTATCTATTTTTATGATGACAGCATGTTGTGTTATTGCATATTGTGATTACTTTCAAAGAGCTAAATTACACAGTGACTTGCAAGGATGACATTAAGGGCCCTAGTATCATGGAGGCTCAATGACCAACGCAAGCAGCGCTCTGACTACTCGATATTTTCCTGACCTTGGAACTTGCTTTGATTGGTATTTCTGTGACCAGTGCAGAGTGCACAGTGCACAGGTGGGAGAAGAGGCGCAGACAGGTGGGAGGTTCATTCAAATGAAGCAGCACAAGGGCAGTTGTTGTATTTTTGGTTGAATTATAAACATTGCACTGAAAACAGACGTCTCAGTACCACATCTGTTTCTAGCACAATGTCAATCCGCTGCTGCTTTGGTGATTGTACTTACAAGAGCAAACTAAATACTTGCTGCAAACGTGCTATAATAACGGATTTATGCTTGAAATATATATAAGATATTTCAATTTAACACTCTCCAACCAAAATTGCTACAGACGATATGGTTAAAAACGGAAATCAGTCTCCATTGATCTATAAATGAATGTAGATTATTCTTACAATATCTATTGTCCACAGTCGTTTATAGTGAAAAGATTCTCGTTCAGTTCATTAAATCTCTGCAGCATCAGGAATGATATGTTGATAAATCTGCAGCCTGATTAGAGAAGTGTTGCACAAGAGCGCAGTGCAATTACGCACAGCTGTTCACTGTGTTTACCTTCATTAATTTGCCTGAAAATGACACCAGGCTACGACAGAATAACCACACACCTCTACTCACAGCAGACTGGTTGGTTATAACTCGATATTCTACTTTTTATGAAGGAGCGTCGGTTTACCAGGGCTCACCACAGCTTCTTTTCCAACTTTCTTTTTACCAAAAGTAGCGTCTCATTTTATTCTTGACACATATTGCAGTGCAAACACTGTTGCACTATCGCATAGTTTAGTAATTAATGTTACATTAGTGTACGAGGTGAGATACATTAAAATTATTGCTGAAATAGGGTCGGTTTGATATAATCATATAAGTGGCTTCACCAAATTAATTTCTTTATTTTTTACTAGGCCAACTGACTGATGAAAAAAAACTACTCCATCTGTCTTTGGCTTCAGATTTATGGTGATGTGTGTTCATGTCATAACACTTCGAACCATCCAGACATTTCCCAAAGAAAATCTTTCTGTTTATTTAGCTGTCGTTATCACGTTTACTATGATTGCGCAACTGTTTCACAGCTATGTGACTGGCTGAGAGAGCGTTAATCACCACACCCACTGATCTATATTCACCTTCATCCATCCCTTTTGCATGTTGCACTGCTGCACATACATAGCAGGTGTGCACGGAGTGACCACACAGTCTGTGAGCTTAAGACCTACTACACTGCACTTGTCATTGCACTTGTGCAGTTAAATTAGGGCCCAAGAGTATTTGGCACGTCTGTCCGAGTAGCGCTATCCACAGTTCTGAGAGGAGTGTATTGTATTTATTTATCGGGACAGTGTACAGTTTTTAACATAAACGATGCACTGTACCAGATTTAGCTTAAAGCTAATTTTCATCTGCAGTCCCTTACAATTAAAACATATAACAGCACAATAACAAACAATACAAAGCAAAAAACACACAGAACACATTATACAAAATAGTACATCACATACACCCACAATATCAACTAGAAATTAATAATGTAAACTTATCAAATTAAAAGAAAGATTATTTGCATTAATGAGAAGACCATAGATGAACTTTTGGATTCAGTGGTTACAGAGCTGAGTGTTTTTTAGTAGATTTTTAAATTTGGTTTTGTATTGATGGAACTGCAGCTCTTCATATCATCAGGTAGGACATTCCACTGAGTTGTGGCTTTCACAGAGAAAGCTGACTGCCCAAATGCAGTGCGACGAAATGGTATGGTACAATCTTGTATAGAGGATATTCTGGAGGATCTAATAGAACTCACTGAGTGCGTGTACACAAAGTCACATAGTGGAGTAGGGGCCAAACCATTTAAAATTTTATAAACTAGGCAGAAATTTGAGAATAATCTCAAATTTCCAAAGCTCAGTTAATTATATTTCTCTAGTATCCTACAGTGATGGAAATGCACTGGCTTTTTGTCCAAAGTTTTGAGAGTTTGTTTGTATAAGGACTCAAGAGGTTTTATGGCTGTTTCTCCAGCCTGCCCCCAACATGTGAGGCAATAAGACATATGGGAAAGAATCATAGCATGCATAAATATCTTGGCTGCGTCAAAAGAGAGACAGTTTCTAATATGTCTAAAATTTGCTAAGTTCTACTTTATGGTTTTAACCATTTTTTTAAACGTTTCTTAAAGTTCAAATTTGGATCCAATGTCACACCAAGATATTTTAAATGTGACTATGTCTATCTTTTCACCTTTGATGAGAATATCAGCATTAGGAGGTTGTACCATGGTTTTAGAGAAAAACATACCTTTTGTGACATACCTTAACCTTGTAATCTTGAGGGTTATGCTGTAAAGACATCCACTCTGCGTAAACACACGCTATGTGCTGAGAGACCACCATTAAACACTGGGGATATTAACTCTCTTTTTGCAGAGTCAATTTAGATACACATTGGGATTTTCTTAAATGACAGTTGTTTACTCCTACGGGCTTTATAATTCATTAGCATAATTGAATTAATGCTTCTTTCCTATTAGCCATCACGAGGTGAGTGTTCCTTGCTATGAAAAGTATATACATTTTTCCATTCACAGATTTCATGTTAATTACTATGTGGTTTACACTCCATAACATAATAATAAGAATAGAATAAGAAACTTATGAGAAACAACGATACTTTTACTAATGTTTCAATTACACAATGATACACAATCAATGACTTCAGTTGGTTTACTGTCATTTTTATTCATCTTCAGAGTAATTGATGGATGTGTTTCTGCTTGATGAAAAACTACCATTAGTGTGGCCTAGAGAGACTGATTGAAGAAATGTGAGTAATCCACTGAGAATAAAAAAAGAACGGCTACCATTACTTCATCACAAGGCGTATGGTAAAACGTCACTTTAAGAGGTGAATCCACATGTGAATCAGCAGAGTATACTGTCATATTGTTTGAGAGAGGTAAGTGTAAACAGTCGAGTCCCACATACTGGCAGGCAGCTAAATCCTTCTAATGAGTTACTCACGTTTAAATTTTATTTTAATGCATAACATTGATTACTAGAAAATGGTTGATAGTGCAAAGACAATTGGCTATCAGTATAAGAAATGGCATACAAGCATTGCTATAGTTTATATGCTTGAGACAATGTTAAAATGTTTTATCTAATGTGTTCAGTGCCTCCATTTTTCTTTTAGGAAATTTCTGCTCCATCATGGCAGAAGAAAATCAGAGCACTGTGACTGAATTTATCCTTACCGGATTCCCTGGACTTCATTCGAAGTACCAAGGCATTGTCTCAGCTGTATTGTTCTTAGTTTATTCCTTAACTATGATAGGCAATGCAACAATATTTTTTTTATTTGCAACTGACCGCAGCCTTCATAAACCAATGTATTATATAATTCTAAATCTGAGTGCATGTGACATTCTCTTTAGCACAACCACTTTACCTAAGATCATCAGTAAGTACTGGTTTCAATCGGGGACCATTTCATTCACTGCTTGCTTTGTCCAAATGTACTTTGTTCACTATCTTGGCACAGTGAATTCCTATATTCTCTTCCTTATGGCATTAGATAGGTATCTGGCTATCTGCCATCCTCTCAGATATCCACTTGTTCTTAAAAACTCCACTATCTGCATTATCAGTATTACTGCATGGGTTATTGCCAGTGCAGCCCCTTTAATGTTAGTTATTAGGGCCTACCCTCTTCCTTACTGTGCCTCAAACATAATCAATCACTGCTACTGTGATCATATTGGTATAACAGTGCTAGCATGCACTGACAGGGCCCCTTATGGCTTTCCTGCTTTTGTGTTTGCAATGGTTGCACTGTTGGGGCCTCTGGCATTCATATTTTTTTCATATTGCTCTATAATCATAGCAGTACTTAAGATAGCAAATTGGCAAGGTCGCCTAAAATCTCTGTCCACGTGTAGTACTCAGTTGATAATAATCTCACTCTATTATTCACCAAGATGTTTTGTATATTTAGCCAGCAATGTTGGTATTAAATTTAGTGCTGATATGCGAATAGTAACTATCATGCTGTATAGCCTTTGCCCCCCCATGATAAATCCACTTATATACTGCTTAAGAGCTAAAGACATGAGAGAAAGCTTGAGGAAGCACTTCAACAAAAGCACCGTTCCACAAAAAGAACAGGTCTCAGCTATTTGTAACTGATAAACCAATGCATTATTCAATGTTTTACCTTTCTTGTTATTAGTCACCTCTGTTAGTGAAGACTCTTTGTGATAAAATGTTGCCAAATCTGTCACATTGTTAACCCTGTCATTTAAAACATGTTTTAATTTAAACCAAGCCCATTCTCAAGAAGGCATCTTCTATCTGATATATAGATATTTATTCAATGGAACAGCTCTTTTCTATATTTATGTGAAACAAATAGTCTTATATATACAGTATATGTCATATATATTTATTGATTTTTTTTCCAGAGTACAAAGGAAAGAAGCCTAATATGGGTTTGCAAACGTTTTCTGGACCATGACTCCATTGTTAGTATAGCTCTAACTGACCCCAGCAATTACTGTAGGGAACTGTCAAGTTCGTACGTGAATTGGAGAGTCAAGTGTTTAACTTTCAGAGCACTAAGGGAGCTAAAGATGGATTATACTGTACAAAAGTATAATTAAAACCTATTTGTTGTATTTTTAATAAGAATTAATTAAACATAAAAACACATAAATTATTATGTACTGCATCAAGATTCCAAGATTTATTCGTCATATACTCATATTTCTATATATGTGCAGTGAAATCCAGGGAAATATTAACTTTAATTGCATTCCACCATGACAATGTCCAGCTACAATCAGACCATAGATGTATACATGTAGATACCACACTGGGCACTGTTACTCATTGTATCGATGTGTCATTGTGGATGCCATATTAGAATGGGGTAGTCCCTCTGAATGCATACATGTATATTAACTCACTGAATTGTCAACAATCAATCAATTTTCCAGCAGTTTGGGTTGACACAAAATATTAGACATTTATGTGTATTACAGAATACTCTGTAGATCAAAAATGATTGTTTTCATACCGAAATGCTTATGTTTGATGCAAAGTAAATAATAGATCAAATAAAGTTGAGCCTATGTTTTGTCATTATTTTACAGGCATATTCTGTTTTCATATTTTGTTGTAATACGGCTACTATGATGATTTAAAAAACACAGTGTTTTGTCAGTTGATAGTATGACCGGGGGGGGGGGTTGAGCTGACCATCTCCCCATCCCGATGAGTGACCCCCAGACATATGCCATCACCTCTTGAGTCCAGGGTGCATAGAGAGGCTCCAGCATGCATAGATTACATTACCAGCAAGGATCCTTTAAGTTTTCTTCTTGTTTTCAAAAAATAACTCTTCTGATAGCTTCTCTAGTGCTGTATATCCTTTGGAATATTGGTAACAGCAGGTAGCAGTGAAGGCCTAAATGCACTGGAAGCGTCTGACGTGTGCGTTTTGAAGTACACCTATTGTTTTTAATGGCCGAACATGCACTAAAAGCGTTATGAGGCGCGCCAAATTGTCTTGAAGCCCCAACTCCAACCTTGTTTCGATTTTGGAGCATCAAATGGGGACCCAGCGACCAAAGCTGTTTTCTCTACAGCCAAAAAAGAGAGACATAGCACAATCCAGCTGAGCACCAGCTGAGCACCAGCAAGCCAGCGAGCGAGAGAGGGAGGGAGAGACAGCACAGTGGTGGTCAAGTAAGGAGAGCGAGCAGTAGTGAGAACAAAACCTCTGAATTAGAGAAATAAAACATTATATTCTAATTATTTCATGACAGTCATGACGTTTTAAAGCACAAACAAATAACCATCAAACAGTCAACAGATGATTTACTGTGGACACAGACGCTCTTAGTTTCAGTTTCATTTTCCTCCTCTGCATTTTCCTTTTCATTCATTCATTACATCCAACTAATGTAGTGGTTAATATGAGGACAAAATGACAAACCTGTGTTGGTTCTATGGCATTTCAAATCTGATGCTTGTAGTGCGCCATAGGAGCATCAATTGACGCACATCAATTATCGCTTTTGATGCGTTTGGGCCTTTAGCAGTTAACAGCTAGCTAGTTGTTTTGATTTGAAATATATCCAAAGATGATGTTTTCTCTTCTGTTCTTGCTGATCAATGCTATTACTTTCTGAAGATTTTTGAGGGTTATTTTACAAAATGTTCCACTTTTCAGGGCCCAAGTTTGAGATGTAATCAGGAGCTCGCTCCCAATGTAGCCACTCCTCTGGAAGCATTGGGGGGATTTAATCCTGGCATGTGAAACTAGAATTTAACCTTTTGTTTTGTTGTATATGATCACATCTCCCATGTGGACAGGCCATGAACTTCACATCACATCGCTGAGAGTGAAAATATCACTCTACATGATGAATTAATTTTTTTAAAAAATGGATTAAGATATTCCTGCAAATTCAGTGGTCAAGTTCAAGTTTTGTAATTGTTTTATTAAAGTTCATAATTAGTTTATATTACTGTTGCAGCTGCAGGAAACAGGGTAATATACATTAATAGTGTTTATAAGCCCACTGTGATTGTGAAAACATCCCTCTCTGATTTTTTCACAAATTGCTCCCTGTATCTGTTTGTCTATCTATCTATCTATCTATCTATCTATCTATCTATCTATCTGTGCTATAGCAAGCATGGCCAATGACAATGTTAAGTGAGAAAAACAAGCTGTTTTCTGGTTTGAGTTTATTTTCTATTCCAACTGCCGATTTGAAGATGAAAACAGGAAAAGCATGTGGATATCCATATTTTTTTAGTTCCAACGAAAAACAGACTGTATTGTTTGTTTATCGTGTTATGAAACAAGTTGAACACAGCTTTGGACGGAGGGTACATGGACCCCAAATGAAGGCGTACAGTGCCTCTCCTTCCTGTTAAAAAGACGGACAGTGCATCCGTCCAATCAGCCATGAGCCTTATCAATATGAGAGTGTCCAATCAGCGACAAACCTTGTCGATAGCAGGTACCTACCTTTTCCAGTAGAAGTTAATGTCATTGTGTTTTCTGCTTTTGCTGTTTTGATTTCCAATTTGTTGTTGTGATTTCTGATTGTTGTTGTGTTTTCTCTTTTGTTAATTTGATTTGCAATTTGTTGTTGTGTTATGTTATTTGCTGTTGTGTTTTGTGATTTGTTGTTGTGTTTTGTTATTTGCTGTTGTGTTTTGTCATTGTTATTTGCACTTCAGGGCCACCATAAAAAACAGGCATTACTTGTTACTATACTAGTAACACTATATAAATATAAATACTATATAAATCATTGTAGTAATATAGTGATAAAGATTTCATCCCACTACCCCAAGTTGTAATTGGGTAAAAAGAGGAAAACATCTTTTTGGACAGTACAGGTTTATGTGCAAAACTTTTATCTTGCTTAACATATATTACTTTTGACTGAAGAGCAGTTTTTCAGAGAGGAGGCTCTTGGCGGAGCTTGGAGCGAGTAACCACAGAGGATTTTTACCAAATGGCCATACTCCATTGATTGGAATCTGTTTATCAATTGGTCAGCTGATACTACAGAACTACAGAAATGTGGAGAAAGAAATGACAGCACCAATAGTCAGTGTAGTTATTCCTATTCATCCAGAAAATAAAAATATTACAAGAGTGTAGAATTTGAATCATGAAAACACTCTTGTAACTTTGTTCATTTTTCTTCATCACCCATTCTTCCTTTCTTATTCAAAGTCCAAGGTCATCTTGGCTCATTTAGGAAAAATACAGGCTACAGCTTAATGGTCCTACACAGCCTATAATACCAGCCTGAAAAGGACGACAGTACTTGTGGTGGTCTTTCATAAACTAGATTTTATATATATATATATATGTATATGTATATGTATGTATGTATATATATATATATATATATATATATATATATATATATATATATATATATATATATATATATATATATATATATATATCTTTTTAAATGCCCTTCTATATGAGTTGTGATAATAATGTGCTAAGTGCATTTCCCCTTTCACCAGCAGCTGGCAGCACTGACATTTGTGAATAGCAAAGTCCTCAGATGGAGTATGACCTGATATGCAAAATTATTTACCATTGCATATATTTTAAGTTTAATATTAATTAGTTAGTGTTGTAGATACTTAACACTGATCAATTATTTTTTCTTGCAACTGTTTACATTTCCTGTCAGAGTCACACACATATACAGGTGTCCAGTTGTAAGGTGCCATTTAGAAGTGAAATGGACAGGTGTTGATTGTGTGGTAGTAAAAAAACAGACTGTTGTGAGGCAAAGCGTGTATCTAGCTAAGTTCTTGTCAGATAGCTTGAAGCTGGCCTGTGCAATAAACACTGCCTTTCAAAAACCACCAGTTTTCCCAGACCCCATCCCAGAAATAAAGTTCTTATAAAGTAATGCTAACACATGGTTTTAAGACCTCAAATAAATATGCAAACAAATCCTGCAAATATGCTACAAAGTAAAATCCTAATACAAGAGTAATCAAGGATAAATTATTTGCTGTATATACGTTAAAGAAGCAAATGCAGGAGGCACTTTAGCATGTTTTCCATAAAGACTGAAGTAGAAGATTGAAAAACAACCAAATAAGCAAAAGGTTAAAGTGAAAAAAGGATCACACTGAATATGGCTTTATATACTATAGATGATATAGATCAATCAAGAGATGCCTTGATCAGTGCTGACACAGACTTCACAAATCTCAGTAAGTATTGGCCATATTTTAAGGATTAGAGCTGGTGAAAATCTTCTGGAGCTCAGGCAACTTCTTCTAGTTAGACACAGCAAATAGGGAGTTCCACTTTACTTCTCTGGCTCAGAAAAATATTTTGCCAAATGTGGGAATTTAGATGATAAGCACAAGCACACAGCCTCAACCACCCTAAATCTGATGAATTTGAATTTGAAGTTTTGAATAAAAATTAACCTCAACATCCTTAACTCATCAGTTCTTTTTACCATGATTACTTTTTTAAAAGTTTGAGGAAAGTTTGTGAACACCTACAGCGGCATACATTTTACTGACATAAACATAGTTACAGACACTAAATAATGCTGTGATATACAGTATGTATTTGGTATACTGAAAAGCACTGAGAAAAAACAAATAAAGTTTATTATATACAGCAATTTTTCCTCATAATATATTCCATCAAGTGGCACGGTGAAGTTGTGAGAGAATTGCATGTTTTTCACTGGCTCTGTGTGGGTTTCCTGCAGTTTCCTTCCACAGTCAACAGACATGCAGGTAAAGTTAACTGGAAAGTCTAAATTACTGGCATGTGAACATGTGAGTGTGACTTATTGCAGACCTGTCCAGGATGTAGACTGCTTCTCACCCAATGTCTGATGGGATAAGCTTTTGTCCATTACAACCCTGAACAGGATTACTTGTTCAGAAAATACATGGATGAACGATTCCATCATTTTATCATAATAGTTAGAACATAAAAGGATGCATCTTCCATAATAAAGTATTAACAAATTGACAGTTCATGAAGATTTACTGAAATGTCTCAACTGTTTTTGAAAATCCTAAAGATTTTACATCTAATTTCTTTTGTCCTAAGACAGTACACAAAAGGATTTACAAGAGATGGACCAAGGATGGCCCCGATCATTAAGCCATGGCGAGCCTCGAGAGTTAATACCACACCCATCCTTGTCAAGACAATGCGGATAAATAATGGACCATAATAACATGTTACCACAATAAAGTGACTCAAACAAGTGCTGCCCATTTTCCTTTTGTTACTATCTGAGGATAATTTGACAAAAAATATGATCAAAACGTATGACAGGCAAATAAATGTGAAAGTGAAAAATAAAAGAAAAAATACTATGACAGTAACCAGATTGAAGTAGAGTCTGGGATCAACACATGTAGTTCGTATTATGGCAGCATAGTCACAGAAAGTATACTTCAGCGTTGAGTGGCAGTGAGGGAGAGGTAGCAGAGTTGCTGGCAGAATGGATACAAAACCACAGGCAACAATCCACAGGATATATGTAAGGACAAGAGTGCGCACATTTGTTAAATAAATGTGGTACTTAAATGGACAACTAATAGCAATCAATCGATCAAATGCCATAATCGATAAAGCAAACATCTCCATTACCCCTCCCAAGTGGAAAGCAAACATTTCAATGAAGCATGGCACATAGGATATGGTTTTAACACCAGCAACTAGAACCCCAATCATTGTTGGACTGGCACTGGAGGTGTACAGTATATCAACAACAGCAAGGTTGCAAATCAGAAGATACATTGGTTTGTGTAATCGCTTGTCATATATGATGAAGAGGATGTTCATCATATTGGCTAATATAGCAAGAACATAGGTAATTAATATAACCACACCAACCACAAAAGGCTTTTCAGTTTTGTCAAAACCACCTATAATAAATTCTGTTACTTTGATTGAAGCATTCTGTAAAGGCATATTCAACAAAATATCAAGATGACAAAAATAGCTAAAAAGAAGTTGATGAAAATACTCTTCTTAAAGCAAAAGATCATTCAATATATATCATAAACAGCCAGTTGTAATCAGATTTGAAAAAGGTAAGTTGACCTGAGCTCAATCAAACAGATTTCACAAGAACTTACAATTGAGTTTTAAGGCTCAGCTGAAAAGTAAGTTTTCATTGGACGGCCCCATTGTCCAATCACACTGGATACTGACACCAGCTAATTTGAGCTACTAGCTAGTTAGCTTATTCTAATTATCAACATCTGAAATCCTATATCCTAGATAATCAGTCATTTATCTGCAAACTAGGGGGGGATGATATCACCTAAAATCAATATCAGGATTAATTGTCACATTTACCTCAGTCATGATTAATCAAACTATACCTTATTAAGTACACCTGTCCACAAGTGTCCTCACTGTGGAACTCTTATTAATTGTTTGTAATTAAATACTGAAAAATAAACAGAAAACCCTGGATTATGACTTATGTTGTCATATTTATTTACCATAGAAGAACACTTGCAGGTATTTGTTTGCTAAAACAGGAAATTCAGAGTAAAATAATGCCATTTCACATACCTTCCAAACGTCAAAATAAACAATATAAATAAATTTGAATAACACTTTTGGGATTTTTGTCATTATCTTATCAGGCAGATCTTTTAGAGTGACATTATTTCAACAAATGCTTTTGTAACAGACATCTGAAACAATGAGCCCCAGCTTCCCGAAAGTGGTCAGGAAGCTGAATGCTTTACAGACTCAGGGCTAAGTTGTAGCTAACCTCAGTTCTTCCATCAACATATTCAGCTGCTGGTAAACAAAACTAGTGAACTTCACTTGGTTGTTGAGGAGTTGTAGCATTTATTTTCTGACAAACTGTAGGTCATACTGAAGATTCTCTGTTACATTTACAGTTCACGGCCAACATCCAGCATACCTGCCTGCCTGTCTTGAGCGCAACCTCTTTCTCTTTCTCTCCTGCACACTCACACAAGAAGCTTAGTTTTGTCCTGTATCATGTTGAATGAAACCAAAGTGTTTCCATATGACAAAACATCTTTTTTTCTGTGCCAACTTCTCATCTGCACCTCTCCCCAGCTGCATTTCCCTTGACTTGAGTCTGAGTTTTTTCTTCACTGGACACCTTAGATTAAGTACATCGCTTTAAACTGCAGGTGGACATTCTGTATGAAGGAATGAATTTATTGAAAATTTCCATATGACTGAAACGAGGTCGATTAGAAGGCCATAATGTTGGTTTCGGTTACTTTTCCATTAATTACCCCACCATACTGCAAACAGTGTTTTAATACCCATCACTGAAGAAAGCGAGCCAACTGTTGCAGCTCAGAGCACATCCCCTAATAAAGAGGTCATCAATGCTCCACAGAATACAAGAAGAAAACAACAAGCAGGGCTAAGATGGGCAGAGTGCAGGAGTCAGTGAAAGGCTGGCCATTCCTGGGGCCCAAGCAGAGAAGCGCAAGGCCAAAACAAGTTTAGTTGATAGTGAGCTACAGGCTTACACGGCTAAATGGTAATGTGCCTCATTTTGTTAAAGGAGACAGCTCCATTTATTTATTGTTTATTTAATAGGGACCATGCACAATACATTTATTGTACCAGATATAGTCAAAAGTTTATTTCCATCTGTGGTCTCTGGGCGGAGACCACCAGTGACGCGCAAGTTATTGAATTAAAAGAGAACATTCCCTTTGAGCCACCCAAAGCCCCTCCCTAGAGTCATCCATGCCTGACTCAGTCGCTGATTAAAGTGCAGCCATTGCCTCTTTGGATTCAGGAAACAACTTCATACGCCAGGGGAGTAATGGATAGGCTGAGTCACCCAGGGTAACTAGCTGTCACGTCTATTCCCTCAAATGTTTCCATCCATCTTGGTCTGTTGTCCTGGCTGCAATCATATAGAGAAGAGGAAAAACAAGAGCACTGTGGACTTTGCCAAGTCCAACATTTATATCCTAAAACTTATTGTCTACCACACCTTGTAAAATCCATTTCGATTGTAGTAGTCTGTTGGAGCATGCAGTAGAGCCACAGCAACTTCTAATAATCCCTTGTCATGAAAACCTTGAACTATTGTTCTCAAATCAGCTGCAGAGGGTGTTTTGATGTGAGCGTTTGTGTGTTTACACTGGCACAATGTTGAGTGTCGGTCACCCACAATTTGGAAGCATTCAGCCCAATACAGTCACTGTAGTAACGCATAAAAAAGGAAAATAGACTTCAAGCATAAATAAACACTTTGGATCGCTTTTCCCGTGCATGAATGTGACTCAAAGCGGTCCACATGGCCTGTGTCCACAGCTGGATTGATTAAAATAGTTTTTCAGATAACAGAAAAGCTTGGCTGAAACGTGTCACTCTGATTATATTAAACATTTATCAATACGGAGGTAAATATGGACCAGTGTCAGAAGAACTAGGATGCTTTCTGTGTAAATGGGGTTAAGTTTTGTTTTCCTGTATCAGCAAGGATTGTGTTTATTGGTTATTTAACCAGCGAATTGTCTTTGCATAAACAATGCCTTCCTCTAACTTTTCTTATTTTTTTTATCTGTTTGGCATCAGAGGAGCTGGAGTCTCCCAGCACACTTTGACCGAGAGGCAGGGTACATCCTGGACCGATCAGTCTATCACAGGGATAACATTGATATTACTGGTCAACCACATTCATATTAATGGATAATCTAGTGATTCCAGTTGACCTTAATTGAATGTCTTTGGACTAAACAAGGAAACCCATGCAGACTTGCGAAAAGTGTGCAAACTACGCAAAGAAAGTTCTAGGTTCTGAGTATTGACCACTGTGTCATTCAATTTTATTGTGTGAATTCTCATCCAATATGAACTTTTATGCTGCCAAAACTAACCTCTTGTAAGCACCAGTTTATTGTCAACAAATTTGTTAAACTGATTTGCAAAGTTACATGTGCAAATAACATACAATTAATGATGTTGTGTCAAAAGGTTTTGTCTTGGAGGCAGAGTGACATGTTTGTGCAACAATACAATTGAGCTCCAAGAGGAAGCTAATTAGTCTCTCATGTCAAAAACAGTCTCAAGTGTGTGATTAAAGTGAGCATGTGTGAGTGTAGGCCTCTCTGTGTGCATCCTTGTACCTTAGTGAATTCTCCTCTCAAAACAATCTTATGTAATGTTGTTTTACCCTGAAGGGCATATTTTTATGTACATATGCCAAACACTTTTTTCACACAAATTTGTTACATAAATCATTTTCACTTTTTTGTGTTTTTGAGAACATCAACTCTAAAACCAGTGATTTTCTACATCAACATCTAGATAAGTTCCATACACTTTGGAGACTAAAATATTACATTCTTATCTGTGTAGCCTGTAAGGCAGCAATACATTCAATTCAATTCACTTTTATTTATATAGCGCCACATCACAACAGAAGTTATCTCAGGGCATTTTTCCTATAGGCAGATCGAGACCATACTCTTTAATTTACAGAGGCCTAACATTCCCCTATGAGGAGGCACTTGGCAACAGCAGTAAGGAAAAACTCCCCTTTAATGGGTAGAAACCTCGAGCAGAACCAGGCTCTAGGTGGGCAGCCATCTGCCTTGACCATTTGGGTTGAGAGAGAAAGAGGGAGGAGGAGGAGAGAGAGACACAGAGAAGCATACATACCATACTTGAGGCCTAAAGCCTCTCTGGCCAAAATACATTTGTTCAGAGGAGGAAGCACTGCCTGAGACTGCATGTTTGTTCCACAACAAGAATAGAGCTCTTATTGTTTAAATGTTATGAAAGATAGACATTTTTTTAAAAAAAGCTGTAACTAGCAAATGTGACATTTTAATTGATAACTGCTTCTTGTCATTACCTAATTGACGTGACTTGTTATAAAACTAAATTAAGTGTGAGACATACATACACAACTTCTTTCATGGTAAATTTACCATCTGTGTATCTGAAGCTTCAGTTAAGTATCACTTACAGCACTAATCATTTTTGCTACCACTATTATCATTATTATTATTACAATTATATCACTAAGGCTATAAATATACTAATAAATATGGTAATAACAACAAGGCATTGTCTAACAATTTAAGAAATTTAAAAAGAAAAGAGAAGCTAACAGGCTCCATATTTCAAGTTTATTATTTGCTTGTAATCTTGAGGGTTATGCTGTAAAGACATCCACTCTGCGTAAACACACGCTATGTGCTGAGAGACCACCATTAAACACTAGGGTTATTAACTCTCCTTATGCAGAGTCAATTTAGATACACATTGGGATTTTCTTAAATGACAGTTGTTTACTCCTACAGGCTTTATAATTCATTAGCATAATTGAATTAATGCTTCTTTCCTATTAACCATCACGAGGTGAGTGTTCCTTGCTATGAAAAGTATATACATTTTTCCAGTCACTATGTGGTTTACACTCCAGACCACTGGATATGCATCTACTTTGAAATAAGAAACTTATAAGAAACAATAGTACTTTTACTATTAATGTTTCAATTACACAATGATACACAATCAATGACTCCAGTTGGTTTACTGTCATTTTTATTCATCTTCAGAGTAAATGATGGATATGTTTCTGCTTGATGGAAACCTACCATTAGTGTGGCCTAGAGAGACTGATTGAAGAAATGGGAGTAATACACAGAGAATAAAAAAAGAATGGCTACCATTACTTCATCACAAGGCATATGGTAAAACGTCACTTTAAGAGGTAAATCCACATGTGAATCAGCAGAGTCAAAGACAATTGACAAAGACAATCACCAAAGACAATTGGTTATCAGTATAAGAAATGGCATACAAGCATTGCTATAGTTTATATGCATGAGACAATGTTAAAGTGTTTTATCTAATGTGTTCAGTGCCTCCATTTTTCTTTTAGGAAATTTCTGCTCCATTATGGCAGAAGAAAATCAGAGCACTGTGATTGAATTTATCCTTACCGGATTCCCTGGACTTCATTCGAAGTACCAAGGCATTGCCTCAGCTGTACTGTTCTTAGTTTATTCCTTAAATATGATAGGCAATGCAACAATATTTTTTTTATTTGCAACTGACCGCAGCCTTCATAAACCAATGTATCATATCATTCTAAATCTGAGTGCATGTGACATTCTCTTTAGCACAACCACTTTATCTAAGATCATCAGTAAGTACTGGTTTCAATCAGGGACCATTTCATTCACTGCTTGCTTTGTCCAAATGTACTTTGTTCACTATCTTGGCTCAGTGAATTCCTATATTCTCTTCCTTATGGCTTTAGATAGGTATCTGGCTATTTTCCATCCTCTCAGATATCCACTTGTTCTTAAAAACTCCACTATCTGCATTATCAGTATTACTGCATGGGTTATTGCCAATGCAGCCCCTTTAATGTTAGTTATTAGGGCCTACCCTCTTCCTTACTGTGCCTCAAACATAATCAATCACTGCTACTGTGATCATATTGGTATAACAGTGCTAGCATGCACTGACAGGGCCCCTTATGGCTTTCCTGCTTTTGTGTTTGCAATGGTTGTACTACTGGGGCCTCTGGCATTCATATTTTTTTCATATTGTTCTATAATCATAGCAGTACTTAAGATAGCAATGGCTATCATGCTGTATAGCCATTGCCCCTGCATGATAAATCCACTTATATGCTGCTTAAGAGCTTAAGACATGAGAGAAAGCTTGAGGAAGTACTTCAATAAAAGGACCATTCCACAAAAAGAACAGGTCTCAGCTATTTGTAACTGATAAACCAATGCATTATTCAATGTTTTACCTTTCTTGTTATTAGTCACCTCTGTTACCTGTGTATGAAATTACTCCTTGTGCCTTGGTTTTGGCATTTCTGTCTCTGAAACATCTAAACGCAGCATAAAAGTCTGGTATTCTCTACAGTAGAGAGTGACCAGAACCCTGGGCTAATACAGCAGCGGCTGAGACGCGCCTCTCAGCCCGGATATGGTATCTACACCTATAAGCATAGCGATGGTTGAAGAGCAAAACCTCCTATCTGAAAAATGCACTTTTTTGAGAAAACTAAAAAAAACTTGTTTTCTTGCAGAATGCTATTTGTTAAGGATACCCAATACATAATACACTGTTTTTGGACTATATTATTATATTATGTGTTAACAATACCGACTAGATATTAAAGCTTTTGCACTTGGTGCAAGTTGGAAAAGGTTCTACAAAATGATGCTCTAAATTAAGTTAATAATTTAAATTAAATTAAAAATAAAATTAAGTTTGTTTTCAAGTAAAAAGATGTAGTAAATGTAATAGTTACTACATTGTAGTATACTAGAGTCAGAATTCCTTAAGTGGGAAATTACTTGAAATCAGTGTATTTGCTTCCTTGTCCACTGGAAATGAATGTTCAGTGATTGTGTAACCCACTCGTGCTGTAGCCTCTCTACACACCCAGGGACTCTGCGTTGTGTTTTTGTTTTGTTGTGTGACTTTTCTGTCACAACGAAGGGCGGGATTATCTTGCAGACAGACTGAATATGAGCAGCCTTCCTTGTTCTCATCATTCAGAGTGAAATCCGCCAATCAGAAAATTCTGCAGATAGGAGGTTTTGCGCTTTGGCCATCGATAGCTGGACTGTCTGTGCAAACTAAATAAAAGGAACAATCTGATTGATTTGGGTGTGCAAAACCATTTTTGTGCTATGAAATTGGAAACTTTGGTTGCATGGACCCAAGTCCCCCTTTTTCTTTTTGGTTGAGTGATAATATAACTGTAACACCACAACCAACCACAGTATATGTAATCCAAGATTATAAAATAGTCCACTATGAGGAGGATTTTTTTTTTTTTTAGATAATAAATTCAATGCAGGCCACAGGTTCGTAAGACGGCTGTATGGGAAAGGCTGGTGGAAAAGTATCCAAAGTGCAAATTTAAAAAATGATGGAAAGAGAGACAGAGTTTATGAAATTTCAGATTGTATGTGTGAAAACTCAGTCTGTGGGTGTCTGTGTTTCTGGCTTAGCAGTCGCAAAACAAGATGTTATTTTGATGGGTTAATTTAATTTGCAAGTTGTTTATTTCAAACTGTTATTCCATATCCTAAAATAATACTAAGTCTGCTAAAACTAAAACTGCCTAAATCAACAAGGGAATTCATGAGGTAAGCATAGCATAGTGCACAGAGAATATCCCACTCCAAACATTTCATTACGTCAGTCACTAAGGAACATATATAAGATGCTGTATAGAATTCAGATCGGCTGGGTATGCAGGGCAAACTTGATATTCAGGATTAGGTTTTGCCTCTAAGTTCTCTAACTAAAAAAATGTTTCAGTCACTTCAAAGGTGATGGACGCCATAGAGACAAATTATAGATAATGTCTGAATGATGATCGATGACTTAATAGAATCATGCTCATTTCTTTTTAGAGAGCCTTTTTTGCACATAAATTATAATGATTTATACAAATATAACAACAATCAAAGACTTCATAATAACTGGATTCCCAGGACTTCACGCTACATATTATGGACCAGTGTCTGCCCTTCTTTTCTTCACCTACTTGGTTATTCTTGCTGGAAATATTTTTATTTTAGTTTTAATTGGAGTTGAGAGGCGTCTTCATAAACCAACATATCTGATCTTCAGTCATCTGGCAATGAATGATTTATTATTTGGTACAGTGACCTTACCAAAAATAATATCCAGATATTGGTGGGATGACAAGATAATATATTTTGGTGCCTGCTTCACTCAGATGTATTTTGTTCATGCCTTGGGAGCAATTCATTCTCTCCTTCTGCTGATTATGGCCCTTGATCGTTTCATCGCAGTTTGTCTTCCTTTAAAATATCCAGTTCTTATTACAAATAACACTATTTCTATTGCTTGTGGGTTGTCATGGATTGGGACACTTCTGAGGATGATTGCAGTTGTATTACATGCCCTTACCTTGCCTTACTGTGACTCAAACTTCATTGTGCAATGCTATTGTGACCACATTTCAATTACAAGGCTGGCATGTGGTGAAGATGTAAAATATGTTAAGACGGTTGCTCTCGGTCTTGCAATGTTTAGCCTCCTGCTTCCACTTTCATTTATATTGTTTTCTTATTTTTCTATCTTTTTAGTTGTTATGAGAATACCAAACACGGAGGGACGATACAAAACCATATCGACTTGTACACCACAGTTATTAATATCCTGCCTATATTATTTACCAAGATGTTTTGTTTATCTGTCTAATGCGGTAGGGTTTACTTTCAGTTTGGATGTCCGCATTTTCCTGATATTGTTGTACAGTCTTCTTCCTTGTGCTGTTAATCCGGTTATATATTGCTTCAAAACCAAGGATATGAAAGATGTTTTGATGAAGATATTTAAAAAAGCTAAGATTGGAATGAAGCAAGTTTCAAAGTAATGCATATAGATTATGTGCATTAACTCTTACCATATGTATAACCATCTGTATAACTAATGAAAAATATTTGCCCCGCTAATTCACATCAATTCTAGAGTAATTCAGATTTGCAAGCTTCTGCTAAATGTCCTATATTCAATACAGTAGTATGGATTAATTGTTTTACAGATGTGCACTTTTGCAGATCTGCAAACTAAGTTACAGTACTAGTTATATAAGTATATATTTTCTGTAAGTTCTGTAAGTAAACACAAATAAAAAAGGAAAGCAAGATTGTCATGATTCATGTTGCATTCAAATAGAAGAAACAATACACAATCCCACACACAGCAGCTACTTGTTTTTCTTTTACATTTAATGTATGTTTGTTTCACATTTTGATACATTTTAATCAGCCTGATGTTTTTTCTTGTGAGTTGCAAATAATATTTACAACGCTATAATGTCAGATCCAGCTAACTGCACAGTATTTACAACACAAACCTAAGAGAATGAACAGAGTGTATTATATTAGCACACCTAATCCAACAGAAAACCAGCTGCTCATTTGACCCTTTATCAAGGTCTCACATGGCAAGTCAGGTCTTATCTAAACAGGCTAGTCATTTTTATTATTTTTGTTAAATTAATAAATATTAATTTATTAATTTAAAATTAATTTTTATTCTCCAAAAACATTCTTCACATATATTCAGTATAAAAAGTTTCCTTGTCGTCTTGATAAAAAGCATTACATTTAGTACAAAACATGTTATATATAAACATAATTTTTAAGAGAAAATATTTAGGGAAATTCATTTTCTGGTCAAGGCTTGTTGGACACAAACTAAGTTGAAAACACATGGTGTTTCAACTTTCTTCAGAATGATGTATTGTCTTCAATGAAAAGAATTAATGAAAGGAAGAATGTTTGTTTGTTTTTATGTTGTTTTCATTAAAAAATCATGAAATTAGTTTTCTTCTTTCATCAATATTAATTTTTGTTTCATCTAAGCTTTGAAAAAGTAAAAGAAGAAGTAGGAAGTGTCTGCACTGTTTTGATTTGTTCCCTGAAAAAAGAAGAAAAAAAAAGAAAGTGTGATTAACGTTATGATCCTTTGAGGATATGTTAGGTCAAACTTGATAAAAGGCTGATATTACCTGGCACCCAGACATTCAAATGAGCTTTTTGATACTGAACTCCAATCCAAAGAGTAAGAGCCACATTAAGACTTAAAGCAGGAAAAAGAGAAGAGCATCGGTGTCTTTAGATATACTTTGTTCATGGGGTATTTTTGATAGCTGGGTTTTGGATGTCTTTGTCAGACTGCATGGCATGCTATTAGTATATTCT
The DNA here is from genome assembly GCF_963924715.1 of Thunnus thynnus. Taxonomy (NCBI): domain Eukaryota; kingdom Metazoa; phylum Chordata; class Actinopteri; order Scombriformes; family Scombridae; genus Thunnus; species Thunnus thynnus. The sequence continues at coordinate 25,512,446 of NC_089523.1, forward strand.
AATAACTAAGAAACTAATATTTTAAAGGTCTAATCGGTGCTTTTACCTTCCAGGTGCTTAGTTGTGTCTTGGCTCTGACTTTATTGTGAACTCAAATTATGATTGCCAATGTCACAAGGATGAAAAGCTTCTTCATCCTTGGATTCCCTGGACTTTCACAACAGTATTATGGACCTGTGTCGGCTCTGCTTTTTTTCTTCTACCTAGCTATTGCAATAGGAAATATTTTCATATTAGCATTCGTGATTTGTGAGAAGTCCCTTCAAAAACCAACATATCTGGTCTTTTGTCACCTGGCACTGAATGACTTAACATTTGGCACTGTGACTCTCCCAAAGATCATATCAAAATATTGGTTTGGTGAAAGCTTAATTTCATTTTATGGGTGCTTTACACAGATGTTCTTTGTTCACTATTTAGGATCAGTGCAGTCTTTTATCTTGTTGGTAATGGCTCTGGATCGATTTATTGCAATTTGTATTCCACTGCGTTATCCTGTCCTTATCACAAACAACATCATATCTGTGCTCTGTGGCTTTGCCTGGTTCATTCCTTTGCCTTTGATGATAGCTGTTGTACTCCATGTTCTCACATTACCTTTCTGTAAAGCTAATGTCATTGCTCAGTGCTACTGTGACCACATTTCTATAACAAGTCAGGCCTGTGGTGAGGATGTTAATATAGTTGCAGTCATTTCTCTTGTTATTGCCATGTTTTGTCTCTTGCTTCCTCTTGCATTTATCTCGTTTTCTTACATTTCCATCATTGTGGTTATTTTAAAAATGTCTAACGCTGCAGGCCGCAAAAAAACCTTATCAACTTGTACCCCACAAATATTCATCACTTGCCTTTTTTACCTTCCCAGATGTTTTGTTTATGTGGCAAATACTGTAGGATTTGCTTTCAGTTTAGATATTCGCATTTTATTAATACTGTTATACAGTCTTTATCCTGCTGCTGTTAATCCAATCATATATTGTTTCAAAACTCAAGACATCAAGCAGACTTTGATAAAGAAGCTGAAAAAAACTAGAGTTGGGATTGAGATAAAACTTGCATTTTAATAAAAAGCTGACAGGTGAGGCTGAATGCATGTGTGACACTGAAGACTGACTTCACCATCACAATTTGGGTTTTACATTTAACTTCTACTGTTTGAGTCAGTTCTCAAATGCGAGAATTTGCTGCTTATCCTTGTCTTAACATTGTAGTAAATTGAATATGTTTGGGTTTTAGAGTGTTCATTGGAGAAAACAAGGCATTTGATAACATTGCCTTGAGCTGTAGGAAATTGTGATGTGCATTTTTCAGTTTTATGTTTTAGGGAACAAGCAATTAATCAAGGAAAATAATCAGCTGATCAATATAATCAATAATAAAGTAATTGTTAGTTGCACAACTGCAACTAAGGATTATTTTCATTACTGATTAATCTGCCAATTATTTTTTTGATTAATCAGTTCATCATTTTATCTATAAAATGTCAGAAAATAGTGAAAAATATAATTTCTTAGAGCCCAAGGTGACATCTTCAAATGTTTTGCTTTGGCCAATCAACAGTCCAAAGTCCAAAGATATCTAGTTCATTACTATGTATGACACATAAAAGCTTCAAATTCTCACATTTAAGAAGCTGCAATCTGCAAATGTTTAGCATTTTCCTTAAAAAATGACTAATCAATTATCAAAACAGTTGCCAATTAATTTTCTGTCTATTGACAAATCAATTCATCGACTAATTATTGCAGCCCTAAAAAAAAACACAAGGACTTTGTTTGACATGAGCAGTACACTAATAACCACCAGGCTGAGATTTAAGCTGAACCAACAATAGTAATTAATGTCCAGGTTATTCTAAACCATGTTTGAGCCAGTGACAGCCATTATTTGCATGTGTAAACTTTGTAAACTAGATTTTTAATCACCTGACTTTTTGTGCCTTTGTCTTCTTGTCTTCATTAAAATACACTTATTTGTACATTTCTGTCCAAACACCACAGACATTTCGATGAAATGTTGACAATGTTATCTCTGTCATGGAATGTTAATAAATATGGGGCAACCAGTGGGTCCTCCCTTCTCTTCAGGCAATAAAGGAAACTAATCAAATTTGTATTATTTGTTCATTTAGAGTAGTTTAAATAAAGATTTCATATTATGATTCCATAAAACACACAGACTTGCAGTCCTTAGTTTAGACTTCCTACAGTAATGCAGAGCAAGTTTTATCTTTTTCACTTATTTAATCTTTATGTGACCAAAACAAAGTCCCTTAACCATCTCCAATTTGACATTACACAATGTAAGATAAAACTTTTAACCACACAGAGTGAACAATTGATACATCAATTCCTGCTCCCATTCACACATGACCCCATGCAGGAAATGCTCCTGAACATTTCAGGGATAGACTGCATGTGTGAACTAGGCATCCTATTTTTTTGACTGTATAAAAAATAGATTTAAGTGTGACCACACATAACATATTGATCAAAACTGTTTTTGTGAATCATTACATTCCTAATATTCAGCTGCTTCCAATACCAATTTTAAAATTTATTTTAAGTCACCCAGACCCAATGTATGGACACCAGAATATATTGGCCAATGGTAACACAAATGCAATTGCAATTTATTTCTTGTTAGGTGGTAGTCTGGTGACTGAAGTGGTGCAGCTGTGGGTGTGTAAAATGCAGATCAGACAATTTTGCTTCACATTTTGGCCTAAAATTGTGCTTGCATTTCCGACTGCTTAAACTGCATCATATTGCAAACTCAAGCACAAAAGACATTTTTCATGACAAAAGGCTTTTTTTTCACTTTCTGCATGGGCACAAAATTTTGCTAGTTAACATATTATGTCACTATTGCAGTAACTGGCACTAAATATAGATGCTTTAAGTTCCTAATTAAATTGTATGGGCAGGGGGGTTGTATTGCTTTTTTTTTTCTTTCTTTCTTTTTTTGATACAGTAGTAGCACTAGTAGTTGCCAAAGTCAAAGGTTTCAAAATCTTAAGTCTTTAACAAAATTGTACTGATTTGTGGGACATATTAACACATACAGGAGAAAAAACTTCAGTCAAAACAGTCATTTTAATATGTTTAGTTCAGCGTCAGAAATGCCAAATTTTAGCTCAAGCATAATATTTCAAGTTTAGGCTGTAAATCGTAAATTTGTTTTGCTATGTTCATGAGAAAGTTCAGCGGGAGCAAAGCAGAGCCATTCAATCTTTTGTCTATAATAACATTCAAAACATTTCATGACAAGCTCTATAAAACCACTTGGAGTGTTCCTGTGAGAAGTTAACCTGAAGGAAAAAAAACATCTTTGTTTAAGGATTGCCACAATATTTTTTCTATACGGATTTTGTTTGGAACAATTTAGCTGAAACTGTTTTTATATTTATTCCTCATGGAGGCATGTAGGCTTTCCATTAAGTAAACTTTAATTTGTTAATGAAGGGAAATGGAAAACCATAGCGTTATTTGGGCACTTCCATTCATTCATTTGAGAATATGATCCTTTGAGGATATGCCTGGTCAGCTTTTGAAAGGAGCAGATATTATCTGTCACCCGTCCTTTACACTTTTACATGCTGGTCTGCGATCTAAAGGGTAAGCCTCTTACTTAGACTTGCAGTTGAAAACACAAGATAACTCATGGCTTTAAATGTCTGATAACTGAATTTACATACTTCTATGCTAACAATTGTGAAGCAAGTACTGTAAAGGATTTATGATAAATGCTTTTACCATCGGGTGAGTTTGGAACTAATAAATTCTTATCAAAGAGAGTGTAGAATGAATTAGATGTTTACTTTAAGGGCTGGAAATTATGTTTTATTGCAGTGCTCACTAATGTTAATTGTTTTCAAGTAATTGGTTTGATCATTTACCTTATTAAATGGCAAAACAATGGTAAAAAAAAGTTACGAGAGCCAAAACCAATGTTTCGAAATTGCTTGTTTTTTCTGACCAACAGTCAAAAAACTCAAAGGTATTTAATGAACAATATAATGAAAGAAGCTTCAACTTGCAAATGTTTGGTGTTTTTCATGACAATCAAATGTAGTTGAGTTGATTTATTGTATCGATTTAGTGACTAATCAGCTCCACACAGCATTATGTATGTTATTGTTAGTTCATGTTATATATTACTTTTGACTACCATAACTAATTCATTTTTTATTGATAAGTATATAATATATATTGATAATTTTGGCTTCCCTTGTCTTTGTTCTGATTGTAATAGGTGATTATGATCTACACCAATGTCACAAGGATGAAAAGCTTCTTCATCCTTGGATTCCCTGGACTTTCACAACCGTATTATGGACCTGTGTCGGCTCTGTTTTTCTTCATCTACCTAGCTATTGCAATTGGAAATATTTTCATTTTAGCATTCGTGATGTGTGAGAAGTCCCTTCAAAAACCAACATATCTGGTCTTTTGTCACCTGGCACTGAATGACTTAACATTTGGCACTGTGACTCTCCCAAAGATCATATCAAAATATTGGTTTGATGAAAGCTTAATTTCATTTTATGGGTGCTTTACACAGATGTTTTTTGTTCATTATTTAGGATCTGCGCAGTCTTTCATCTTGTTGGTAATGGCTCTGGATCGATTTATTGCAATTTGTATTCCACTGCGTTATCCTGTCCTCATCACAAACAACATCATATCTGTGCTCTGTGGCTTTGCCTGGTTTATACCAGTGTCTTTGATGGTGACCATTGTACTCCATACACTCACATTACCTTTCTGTAAAGATAATGTCATTGCTCAGTGCTATTGTGACCACATTTCTATAACACGTCAGGCATGTGGAGAGGATGTTATAATAGTACAGGTTACTACTCTTGTTATGGCCATGTTTAGTCTCTTGCTTCCTCTTGCATTTATCTTGTTTTCCTACATTTCCATCATTGTGGTTATTTTAAAAATGTCCAACGCCACAGGCCGCAAAAAAACCTTATCAACTTGTACCCCACAAATATTCATCACTTGCCTTTTTTACCTTCCCAGATGTTTTGTTTATGTAGCAAATACTATAGGATTTGCTTTCAGTTTAGATATTCGCATTTTATTGATATTGTTGTACAGTCTTTTTCCTGCTGCTGTTAATCCAATCATATATTGTTTCAAGACTCAGGACATCAAGCAGACTTTGATAACAAAGCTGAAAAAAACTAGAGTTGGGATTGAGATAAAACTTGCATATTAATAAACTTTCATTCTAATAATGGATTGATAAATTGATGAGAATTTAATCATACGTCAGCTATTCACACTGAAAGTTTGGCTTCATTAACAAGAAATGTGACTGTAAAACAGAAGAAAAAAGTTTGCGCAATGTACAAATTATATTTTTGTGTGTCTTTGTGTTTTATCATTGTAAAGAATGCATTTTACAGGAATAATATCTACCTAAAGGGTACTCACTGTTTATCTAATGTGTAATCACTTTACAAATACTGCACTGTTTATCTTACAATGGATAAACAAATAGGAAGAAATAGTACTCCACAGTTTGTGCATTATGATGACTCTTAAATGACCACAACTAAAGTCTTCTTTTTACTCATGCAGTACACAAGGGTATATTTTTCATGTCAGTTTGGAGGGCAACATCTACTGGGAACTACCTATTTTGTTTGCGTATACTTCTCAAGCTTTTGATGAAGACATTAGTGTTACCATTTTGTAGCGTGATTAGCCCAATTAGATGAATGCTACCAAACCATGCAAGTCTTCATTTTATGTTCAGCTCTCCAGCTCGTAAAGTCCACTCTCATTAACCTTATTTTTTCAGCTGCAGCAGTCAGCTTTTTTCCAGTGAAAAGGCTTTGATAAATCCACTGTACATTACCTGCTCTGCACCAAACAACAGATAGACATTGTTAGTGACTCGCTGGTCAAGATACTGTAGCATTTAACAGCTACAGAGCCAGATATTTCTATCAGGACTTAGTGGAGACCAAAATAAAAAAGGACTGATTATTGGACTTACCCTCGGAAACATGACTCAAAATGAATGCAAATGTTGCTCTGTCTACAGAATATGTGAATAAAAATGTTTTCTAAATGTTTGCCATCCAACCTCATAAGGTGATAAATACAGTATGTCAATGTTGTGTTTTCAGCTTGTTCCACTGCCACCAAGTGGCCAAAATAACATATTCTGCCTAATGCAGTTTTAAAGGATGGGTCAAAATCTTTTTAAGGCTATCTAAATACAATACTCAACATGCTCATGTGGATGCTGAAAGACCGTTGTTTTTCTGCAATTATTACCGCTTTCCATACTGAAGTGATTGCACCCTTGTGCAACTCCACTTAACTTTGTTAAAGTTTAAATTGAGTGTGTGATGAAATCTTAGTGCTTATCTGTGGTGACATGATCATCTGCTGTATGTCCATTGTCAATGGGTCCAACAAACAATCCACTTTTCTTTTCAGAGACCATCACAAGCATAAAAACAACCCACAAAGACAAGGCTACATTACTCCTATATGAAATCTAAAAAGCACCCATTTTTTAAAAAATGTCTTAGCAAGACTGACTCATTTATAAATGAAAGAGAACCTCAACGCTTTCTAGAGGAACTGCTCAGAACAATGTTAAGCTAGCATGGCTAACACCAGAGAAAATAAAACATCATCTCAAAATCTCAGCTAAAGTTCTGCCTTTTACTCCTCATAACGTGCTTTGGATGAATCGTTTTAAGAGCTTTGAAATATTAACTCCATGTTCTGTCCTGTCTAGCTGTTGAAACACATTTTCCTCTGAGGCACTGCCCCCTGCTGGAGAAAAAATATCCACTGAATGCAGATGGAAATAAACTGGAAATACACTCAATCTGCTTACAGTGTATTTTAAATGGGTTATATTTAGACAGTGTTGGGCAATCAGGTATCACTTACTAACGTAACTTACTAAATACTTATTAAATAACAAGCCAACTGAAAGTCCTTCTCCATGGCCTCGCTGAACTCTTCCCACACCCAGGTTTTTGCTTCAGAAACTACCTGAGCTGCCACCCTTTTAGCCCTTTGGTACCCATCTGCTGCTTCAGGAGACCCCTGAGCCAGCCAGACCCAAAAGGCTTCCTTCTACAGCTTGATGGCCTCCTTCACTGCTGGTGTCTTATAGCAGGTTCTCAGGTTGCCGCCCCGACAGGCACCGATTACCTTCCAACTACAACTCTGAGCAGCCACCTCCACAACTAAGGTCCTTAACATGGCCCACTCAGATTCCATGTCCCCAACCTGCCCCGGGATGCAGGAGAAATTCCTCCATAGGTGGGAGTTGAAGACCTCATGGACAGGGGCTTCCACCAGATGTTCCCAGTCCACCCTCACTACTCATTTGGGTCTCCCACGCCTGCCCGGCAACTTCCTCAACCACCTTATCTAACTCACCACCAGGTGGTGATCAGCTCTGCTCCCCTCTTTACCCAATCTAAGACATGCGGCCACAGATCTGATGACACAATTACAAAATCAATCATCAATCTTTGGCCTAAGGTGCTCTGGTACCAGGTACACTTATGAACAACTTTATGCTTGAACATGGTGTTTGTTATGGCCAATCCATGGCTAGCACAGCAGTCCAGCAACATTGCACCACTCAGGTTCAGATCAGGCAGGCTGTTCCTCCCAGTCACTCTCCTCCAGGTTTCTCCATCATTGCCCACATAAGTGTTGAAGTCCCCCAACAACGGTATGGACCCGCGGGGCTGTGCCCCCCCAGGGCCCCACCCAGAGACTCCACGAAGGCCAGATACTCCAAACTGCTGTTCAACGCATACGCACAACAGTCAGAGTCGCCCTCCCAGCAACATGAAGTCGCAAGGAGGCGACCCTCTCGTTCCATGGGGAGAACTCCAACACCGCTGTGCTCAGCCAGGGACTGGTGATATAAAATGTGTAATTTTTCACCACCAAGTTTCGTGAGTTTCTGAGCACCTTTAGCCCCTCAAAAATGTGATTCATTTACAAGAATAATAATGATAATAGAGAAAAAGAAGAATAATACCTTCAGATACAATAGGCCCTTCCCACCACTCAGTGCTCGAGCCCTAGTAGGCTAGCACAAACTCAGTAGGGATTTAACCTTAACAAGCACATATTAGGTGGCGCTACAGTGACATGTTGCAGTACGTTCATGGGTGCAGTTCTTCTGTGAGTTTTACAAGGTAAGATTTACAGTTTAGATCCTCCACAGAACACATGAAATGACACTGTGGTGGTTTATGTTTTGTTTCCTTGAAATGTGTGCATAGTTGTCAGATTATAAGTTCTTGAGTATATTGTTAACACTTCCATGTTATTTAGCATTTTTCTCAACTTGTCACATCAAATAACTCTCTGTGCTTTCCTTTTAATAGGTTGTTATTGTAAAATCAAGTGATTATGTTCTACACTAATGTAACAAGGATAAAACATTTCTTCATCATTGGATTTCCTGGACTTTCACCAGAGTATTATGGACCTGTGTCAGCCCTGCTTTTTGTGCTCTTCCTAGCTATAGTGGTGGGAAATATTTTCATTTTAGTGTTTGTTAAATGTGAAAGGTCTCTTCACAAACCCACATATCTGATCTTTTGCCACTTGGCATTAACTGATTTAGCATTTGGGATTGTTACTCTACCAAAGATTATATCAAAATATTGGTTTGATTACAGCATTATTTCATTTTATGGTTGCTTTGCCCAAATGTATTTTGTTCATTTTCTAGGGGCGACTCATTCTTTCATCTTGATGGTGATGGCTCTTGATCGCTTTACTGCAATTTGTACTCCACTGCGTTATGCAGCCACTTTCACTAACACCACTGTTTCTGTGCTTTGTGGAATATCATGGCTTATGCCAATATCATGGATGGTGGGTATTGTTTTGGATGCTCTTACATTGCCGTTTTGTAATTCAAACATAATTGTGCAGTGCTATTGTGACCACATAGCTATAACAGCACTTGGATGTGAGAATGTAAGAGAAGTTCAGGTAGTTGCTTTTGGTCTTGCCATGTTGAGTTTGTTGTTGCCCTTGGGTTTTATTATCTTTTCTTATTTTGTCATCATCATTGCTGTTGTGAGAATGTCCAGTTCTGAGGGACGCATGAGGACTCTGTCTACCTGCACACCACAGCTTCTTATCACGTGTCTGTATTATATGCCAAGATGCTTTGTGTACTTGGCAAATAATGTGGGATTCACTTTCAGTGTTCCAGTTCGCATTGTTGTTGTAATGCTGTACAGTCTTTTACCTGCAGCTGTCAACCCGATTATTTACTGTTTCAAAACCAAGGATATCAAAGAAAACTTAAAAAAGAAATTCTATAGAAAGAAAATTAATTTCATCATGAAAACTGGATGAATTACAATCCAGAAATGTGCAAGGAACCAAATATGTTTCTTAAATCACATCTTGACACTCACTTTTACCAGAGAGCCTTCTAAGTAAAACAATTCATTTTTTACAATGCTGTACTTTGTTTTGAAATGTCACTATGTTATTGTATTATTTTGTTTTCTGCTTTTATATTTTCTCTGTCTTGTAATTTATTATTTTAGAATATTTGTGTCATTTCTCTCTGATTTACTATGTTTTAAAGTACTGTACCTATGTAAATAAAATCTATTATATTATTATTATAAAATTAAAGTAGTATTTATTTCTGATATTGAAGACTGTGCAGAGTTTGTGTCAACAGTGATCATCTTGAGATCAGAGTAGACACACACTTGAAAGGCAAAAGATGGTGGTAATGCACAGTTCAAGTTCAATGCTGTCAAACCAACTTCAAGCTTAGTTAAATACAATTACATTCCATGTATTCACAAGCTTTAGCGTGCTGGTTTTAATAGTCTCATGCCTCACTCACCGAGCAGTTTAGTGACTACAGACCAGTGGTGGGCTAAGGCTGTCTGAGGGGCAGGGGTGAAAAAACATAAAGGGCACCTGATATGTTCAGTGGGCCCCCATAAGCAGAGAACAATGATGCATGTTTGGTAAAAAAAAAAAAAAAAAAAAAAAAAAAAAGGCTACATCTCCAACTAAGATTAACATTTTATAGGGTGATTCAGAATATGAGGAAAACAACAACTCTGTATTAAAATGATTTACCTTTTAAACATTTGTTTTGCAGACATCTCTGTAATAAAATACAGGGAATGGATGTTTTAAATGTTTATTCCTCAAACACATCTTTTGTAAACACATTGAACTATTAGTTTACATACATTAGTAATGCATCCTTAATATAAATTAAGTGCAAACAAGCCTTGCTGTGACCTACCTCACAAATTGTAGTAGCATTAAGGTTACAGTTTAGACTGCACTGACAACCTAAAGACTAAACAACCTAAAGAGAGTGTGACTGAGCAAACTAGTGAGTACTACTGTACCAAAATCAACTGAATGGAATAATGTCAGCTACAACAACTACAACATGTTTTAAGGGTGTTTTATTTCCTAATGGTCAGCCTACATAAAGGATACATTAATTTCTACCATAATAGCCAGTTTACTCCATCGTAAAGGCATCTTACAGGGCAAAGTATCTCATGTTCTTCACTGAAAGGGCACTTAACCACATTTTTCTCCCATACAGTGCATCCTATACAGCACTAATTTCATTGAAAGGGCACCCATCACTGCACTTCAGTATGTTTTGTTTTGTTTTGTTTTGTTTTGTTTTGTTTTGTTTTGTTTTGTTTTGTTTTGTTTTGTTTTGTTTTGTTTTGTTTTGTTTTGTTTTGTTTTGTTTTGTTTTGTTTTGTTTTGTTTTGTTTTGTTTTGTTTTGTTTTGTTTTGTTTTCTCACTTTTGGGGGTTCTTTACAGGCCACTATAAAATTTTCTTCCACTGACAGGGCACCCAAGAGGGCACTTCATTCCAGACTGCCCTCTATAGCGCATTTCATCCTGATTTACCCATAACTTGGACAGTCATTACAGAACTTTGGCATGTTTTCTCCTTTGCGAACTTTAGAGGGCACTGATCATACTGTGCAGTATTTTTTGGTCCACCAGGGCACCGGTGGTGCGCTTGCCCACTCCCTAACAGACTCCCTGCAGTCAGGCCCTCACATTTCAATACAAACAATTCTTTCAAGAAATCTTCACAGGTATGCATGAGCTGATCTTTGCTTCTGTTGCATTAAACATGATGTTTACCAAAGCTTACACAGAAAACCTTCAACATCACAGACCTGAGACCTTTCACTGTATGTTTTTCTTAATATATGCAGTCAGACACTTTGAAAAAAACCTTGAATTCACATGAGAGTTGACACCTCTGAGTGTTAATCCACATCATTACACCAGACTACAATATTAAGTGATCAATATGGTTAAGATGGATCATATCCTTTTTAGAGTTCGAGACTAAAAGGTAAGATGTGTAGACAATTTGTGACATGCGGTAAAGTCATCATTGTGATAACCTGTGGAATATCTCATCTTATTCTTTTTTTTTGTATTACTACATCAGTATTGACGGTGAAGTATTATTTATTTCATCATTCTTTTCTAATTTCACTTCCAGGCTTTTATTTTATTTTCATTTTTGGTCAGAGGCTGTCTCTGTCTACAAGTGATTATGAAGTACACAAATATTACAACTATAAAAGACTTTATTATCACTGGATTCCCTGGACTTTCACCTAAGTATTATGGACCAGTGTCTGCTCTTCTTCTCCTTACTTTCACAGCTATTGTTGTTGGAAATGCTTTAATTTTAACCATTATTGTGTATGAGCGGACTCTTCACAAACCGACATACATGATCTTTTTTCACCTTGCAATGACAGACGTTATATTTGGGTTTGTGACTCTTCCAAAAATCATTGCCAGATACTGGTGGAATGATGTGATATCTTCATTTGGAGTCTGCTTTACGCAAATGTATTTTGTCCATTCTTTGGGAGCTATTCATTCTTTAATTTTGCTGATTATGGCCTTGGATCGCTTTGTTGCTATATGGCTTCCTTTCCGATATCCTGTTATGATTACAAATAAAACAATTTCTATTGCTTGTAGCATGTGCTGGGTAGTAACATTCATACGTATGTTGGGAATTGTGCTTCATGCCTTAACTTTGCCTTACTGCAACCAGAATGTCATCAGACACTGCTACTGTGATCATATGTCAATAACTCGGCTGGGATGTGGTGAAAATGTTAAATATGTTAAAATGGTTTCACTTGGAAATGCCATGGTAATTCTCCTGGTTCCTTTAGCTTTCATAATTATTTCTTACTTTTCCATTATCATAGCTGTTCTGAAAATGTCTCATACTGAGAGCCGCCACAAAGTCTTGTCCACCTGTGCTCCTCAGATCTTTATTACCTGCCTTTATTATGTGCCAAGATGTTTTGTTTATCTCGCTCACAATTTAGGATTTAGTTTTACTGCTGATGCCCGTATTTTAATAACCATGTTGTACAGCCTCATACCTGCTGTAGTTAATCCACTGATATACTGTTTCAAAACTAAGGATATAAAAGAGGCTTTGGTGCAGAGATTTAAAAATAAAAAAGCCAGCATTGCAATTTGCAATTCAAATTGACTTTCAACAAAATGTTATGTGATATTTGACTTAATTTATTGGAATCAGTCAGAAAAGATGAGTATAAAATATATAGGACCTGCTATATAAAATAATTCAGTAAATGATTAAATATAAACTTGTTGCTATGAAATGTTGTTTCATTTTTCTATATTTTAGCAAATTTTATTTGAGAATTTTTTTTTTAACTCTATATTTTTCTGAAAGATTTTTTATAATGTTTTTCTGGTGTGAATCAATCAAATAACTTTCTATAATTCTTGAAATCCAAAACTGTGATGGTCTGTTCATTTAACTGCAAAATAGAAATTCTACTGACTGACAACAACTTACTGCATATTATTATAATTATACTACAATTTGGTTGGAATCTCTCCTTGTGCAAGAAAGCATCTGGAAGATTTTCTTCAGAATATGAATTATTATTTTTGACATTGTGCAAAGTATCTGTTTGCTCGCAGGTTTGATTTAGAGTGCTGTATTTTCCCTGACTGAAAACAACTCTTCTGAGTATCTTGATTTTTGAGAATGCCTGTGAAATCATTAACTCTACTTCACACTGTGCCCAACACTGTACTCCACCTCTGACTGTAACCTTGAATTTGTCCACTAGATAGAGACAAATCATCAGTGTATGATCAAATCCACTTACACCTTCAGTTTTAAATCAGAAAATCAACACGTGAGGATGTGAGTGGAGGGTTTGAAGGGTTTTTTTTTAATGTTATAAGTCATTTGTTCACTGTGGTTCAAAAACATGCATCTAGAGAGAGTTTAACATTCTTTATTAGTACAGTACAGCAACAGACTCCACCTTCCATCCCCTGACCAGGATTTCTGTCTTTTAAACTAATTTTCTCTGCACACACAATTTTGCTCTCTTTGTTTTGTTATATGACATTAAGCTGTCATAACACAACTAATATCCTTTATCATTTACTTACATTCTCTTACTTATTGGTCTTTAGAGCATTTGAAAGCACAAAGATTTCAAGTGAGATAATGGAGAATGTTTCATTTTAATTCATTGAATTTAGGAGCACTATAATCTGTCATTTGATATCATGTTCTTATATACCTTTCACTGTTTGTGCAATACATGCTCCAATCAAAAATTTAGATTTATGTCACATTTACATTATTCATGTTTTTTGATGACGTAAACAGCATAATTGTATCAAATATGTTTCAGTAAAGTGTCGATGTAGAAAACTTTTATGCATCCCTTATCAATCTTCATAATCAAAAAGCACAAAAAATGCTACTTTTCTGGAACACATTGTGAAGCACATTTGATATTGTGTCAACTCTTTTTTTAATTATTAGTTGTATGATCTATATTTTATAATGTTCCTGACTAATCTAATTATGGAGCTGCTATATATGTGCAGAAGCGTGTCTGTCATTCTCCTGTTCTGATTTTTAAATTAAAAAAAAAAAAAGATCATATAAATACTTTGTAGTTTTCAATCTGACCCAAAAACTACAATATATTCCCCATCAAATTATTTCCTCTATGTCACTTTGCATATCATAGCTGTGACTGGGTTCAACAGGTAGACATGCAATATCCTCAAATACAGAAGCATACATGCTAAAAGGAAGATTCATATTGAAAATATTTTCCCATTGCTCAAAAGTACCAGAGGGAGTACTGTCAGCTTCAAGCTGATCTGCAGCAGACTGGCAGGTGTGTTTGAACAATGAGTTGACAGGCAAGATGCCTTGTTGTCTGAAGCTGCACGCTGACAGAGTCGATTGTTTATGTATATATCTCCTGGTGTTGATGATAGAAAACTGTCCATACTCAGACTCCAAGCAGGTAAATGTGCTGTCTGTTTCACTGTCAGATGACACACTGATCATCGTGGTGGACTTGGCAGGTCCAGGCCTCAGGGATGCTCCATGTGGCACTGTTTGCTCTATAGGAGAGTTTAATTTACTTATTTCTTCAAAAGTGAGACATTGCACAGGTTCTAGGAGCTCTGGTTGTAGGATCCTCTTTGTGCAACAAGGCTGTGTTTTCTGGGACTGCACAGTATTTATCTTAGTCAACAACTGTTTGTTTAGGGATGCAACATGTTCAGGTTTTGTGGGACTGTGTGTGCTGTCTTCACCGGGGCATCCTTTCTTAAAACCTTCAAACAGCATCCTCAAATCTCGCCACTGTTTAGAATCAGCGTTCACACACTTTGTGCTGTACAAATGCTTGTGCCAGCTGAGCTTGAGTGAGGCAGTGTCTGATAGAAATGCACTACAGATGCTGCTGATTTCATAATACTCCAGCTCACTGTTTGGCACTGGCTGAACACTTGATAGACTGGTATCACTGTAACACTCCATACTTGACCTCTGCCGATTAGCACTCATCAGATCACGCTCTTTCCCTTGTTCTGCAGCATCTGTTAGCATTCTGCTGTCATCAAAGCAAAACGCCATGTTGTCTGTCCCTTGCTCTGTTTTCTGTGGTGAGCTGTCTCTCTGACACTTTGGATTCCGTCGTCTCACTCTGTAAAGAGCAATAAACATTCCTATAATAACCAGGATGGAGAGAACTGGAATAATCACAGCAATGAGCCACAGAGGCAGGCTGCCCTGCATCTCAGAGCATCCATCATAGCTCTCTGTTGTGGAGATGCACATATCACAGACATGGTCCGAAACATTATGCAAACAGATGCAGGATCCGTTCTGCACCACAGGTCCACACTGCCATCGGTTTTGACAATGTGTGGAGAGACAGTTCTTCCTAGCTGTGTCATCTTCGGTGCAGGGAGAGGGCAGGCAGTAATCTGAAGAGCTGCAGCTTGACTGGATGAGAGTTGAGCTCGGCCAAACGTCCACCATCTCACTGTGTCCGCTGACTGGCAGAGTGTAACCTGTCACATTGAAATACTGCACACATCCAGTGAACCCTATCATTCAAAAAAGAATTAAGATAATTTGTCAGTTTTAAAAAGAGTTTACCACAGCATGCTTTGACACTTAAGACACGTCATACATACAATTTGTGTTTAGGGTGATCTATGTAAAAAGTAAGGAAAAATTAGTTCTTTGCTTCTGCTCTGCAGAAGGCAAGACCCAATAATAAATAAATGTTTTGCTTTTCTAATGCCTTTTGTTGAGAATATTTACATCTAAAAATAACTATATTTATTGATGGACCCTGTAAGGAACGTGACACTATGGCTTATACACAACAAAGATGCTCTCTTCTTTCTGATTTAGTGTTTTTACCTGTTAACATTTCCTGTAAGATACACCTGTACACACGTTTTATATTCTTCGCTTGAATTTGCTAAATTAGCAGTGTGTGTAAAGTAGTAATGTGCCTGAGATTTATTCACTACTTACAGAAAAAGAATGCATTTATTATTGTCATTGGTATTGCATGATTATTAAAATCTAAATTGTACTGTGAAAATTAAAGCAGACAAAATCTATACATTTTGTAATTTTCACATTAAAATCAAAAAAAGATAAGATTTATCTATTGTATATCTCACCTGCCTCCTGGGGCTTCGAATCTCCTGTCGGGGCTGAACCAAGAATAATCTTTTCCACATTAACAGGAGTGAGATCAATACTTCTGTCTGTGATGTTTAAGACTGCTTTTCCATCCAGAAGCAGAAAAATGTTCTGACCATTGCTGAACAAGGAGAGGACATGCCAGATCCCGTCAGCCACTAAGGAGTCCACAGTGAACTCTGACAGCTGTCCTGATAGGATGTCTTTGGAAATGTATACAGGCTTTCTGTCTTTTATCTGAGTTGGACAGAAGAAACAAGCTCTTTTACACTTCAAACATAAATACAAGATGGGTAAATGTCTATCTAAATATATTTTATACCCACCTTAAGCACAGTATATTCTGTCTGTCCGAGAACAAACATTAACACTCCATTATATTGGGTCTTGAATTTTATGTTAATCGCTGTTTGGTTTCTGCTGTTCCCCCGTTTCTCATCATCCAGCAAGTCCTTAAGCAGATAGTCTCTCTTGGATCTCTCTTTGATGACATACTCTATGTAGTCATTGCCGTTAAATCTCAATACAAGCTCCTGTGACATTTCTTCTCAAAGGGGAACGAACATGCGAACATATTTATTAACATACAATTCTAAGAAAAATAAATTCTGTATATCAAAAGGTTGTTTTTTTTTGTTTTTTTTTACCTTTGGCACAGTTTCTTCCAGTGAAAGGGCTTTTGCACTCACAAAGATAGTCAGACCAAAGGTCATGGCACACACCACCATTCTTACATGGGTTTCTGTGACATGGTGATGCTGTTGCCCGAGGACACCTACATTAAAGAAATATTTTGCTGATATTAACACTTTTTAACACTTTTTTTTGAAAGATTCTGTATTTAAAAAACAGGGTTTTTGTGTTTTACTGTCGTCTACCTACAGCATGTAAATGTTTTGAATTTAATATACTTACCTATCAAGAATGTTATATGTTGTAAGGGCCATTGAAGGTCTCAGCAGGACGCCATTCACATAAATGTTTCGAATACACCCAACAAAGTCATGGGTTCTTATCTGAGCAGAATGCAGCAAAATGGATTCAACGGTCCTCAGTCCCCCAAATGTTATATTACTATTTTCAACATCCAGTGTCCTGCTTGTAGATACACACAAAGAGAAGACAGAGAAATAGATTTTATGAAGAATGATAAAAGATACACTGACACAAAATGATAAATTATGGGATAGTGGCCATATTATTTCACCGCTACCTTTCTGAGCTACTGCCATCACTCTGTGAATAACAAAATCCACTGCTCTGAACATCTGTGCAGTTGTCCACATACAAAGAGCCCATCTGTTAAATACAAAAAACTTGCAGCATCAGTCATTTTAAATCCAGTTCTCCCCCTTTACCCACTGAAAA